>NC_083359.1:106269293-106580722 GCF_030254825.1 Meriones unguiculatus
CTGATGACATGCTTATCCACAGACATGGACTCTCTCTAGTTTTTCAGTTGTTTAGTTGTCTGAGCTTTTCTCTATTTTCTTCAGACAGATCTCGCATATAGGTCATTAGATTCACCCACAGTTTTGTTTGTGTCCTTTGCATGTTTATATATATATATATATATATTATATATATTATATATATATAAACACACACATATATGGTATTTCTCTCATTTTAAATGTCTATTGTTTGTTGGGGCCAATTAAAAAGGCAGTTGAGTTCTCTATGCCAGATACAGATCTTAAAGTTTAGGTTCATTATCCGGTAAAGCTAAATTGGAGGAAATGGGTAGAATCATGACTCTGATACGATATAGTGGGTTGGAACACTTTTGCCTAACAGCTACAGATGAAGTTGAGCAGTATTTTGTGTGGTGGACTGCTTCAGAGACGTTACTATAGGGAGAAAATGTCCTGAGCTGAGAGAGGAGAGACTGCAGAGCTGACATTGCCATTAGAACACTCCAAGGCTAAGCAACAGAACTTCCTCAGCATTCTCCACCAGCCCCAGCATTCCACACCAGCCACCCTAATTCACAATACGTAAAAACTGTTACTTGGAAGGGCTTGAAAGATGGCACAGTGGTTAAGAGCACTGGCTGTTCTTCCAGAGGACCTGAGTTCAATTCCCAGCAACCACATGGTGGCTTTCAACCATCTGTAATAGAATCTGATTCCCTCTTCTGCTATGCATGAAAACAGTGTTCATATACACAAAATAAATAAATCTTTAAAAAATGTTATAAAATCACTCAGAATTCAATATTCTCCCCTACTTTTGTGTGTATGCCAGTTTTCTGATATAGTTTAAAATTTTTAATCTATTATTATCATTTATTACAATTTATTCAATTTGTATCCAAGCTGTGGCCTCATCCCTTGTCTCATCCCAATGGCTCCCTCCCTCCCTTTTCTCCCCCTGTGCCCTTCTGCTAGTCCACTGATAGGGGAGGACCTCCTCCCCTTCCCTCTGACCCTAACCTATCAGGTCCCATCAGGACTGGTTGCATTGTCTTCCTCTGTGGCCTGGCAAGGCTGCATCCCCATCAGGGGAGGTGATCAGAGAGCCTGTCACTGTGTTCATGCTAGAGAAAGCCCCTGTTCCCCTTACTAGGGATCCCACTTGGATACTGAGTCTATGGCTACATCTGAGCCAGGGTTTTATGTCCTCTCCATGCATGGTCCTTGGTGGGGGCATCAGACACACTAAATCTGTTAGAAGAAAAAGTGAGGAAGAGCCTTGAATTCATTGGCACAGGAGACAACTTCCTGAACAGAACACCAACAGCACAGGCTCTAAGATCAACAATCAATAAATGGGACCTCATGAAACTGAAAAGCTTCTGTAAAGCAAAGGATACTGTCATCAGAACAAAAACACAGTCTAAAGATTGGGAAAGAATCTTCACCAACCCTATATCTGACAGAGGGCTTATATCCAGAATATATAAAGAACTCAAGAAGTTAAACACAGAGAAACCAAGTAATCCAATTTAAAAATGGGGTACAGAGCTAAACAGAGAATTCTCTATAGAGCAATATCTATATCTATAGAGTGGCAGAGAAACACTTAAAGAAATGCTCAATGTCCTTAGTAATCAGGGAAATGCAAATGAAAACGACCCTGGGATTTCACCTTACACCCATCAGAAAGGCTAAGATGAAAAACTCAAGTGACAATGCACGCTGGAGAGGATGTGGAGAAAGGGGAATCCTCCTGCATTGCTGGTGGGAATATAAACTTGTGCAACCATTTTGGAAATCAGTCTGGTGCATTCTCAGAAAATTGGGAATAGTGCTACCTCAAGATCCAGCTATACCACTCCTAGGTATATATCCAAAATATGCTCAAGTATACAACAAGGACATTTGCTCAAACATGTTTATAGCAGCTCTATTCGTAATAGCTAGAAGCTGGAAACAACCCAGATGTCCTTCACCTGAGGAACTGGTACAGAAACTGTGGTACATTTACACCATGGAATACTACTTAGCAATTAAAAACAAGGAAATCATGAAATTTGCAGGCAAATAGGAACTAGAAAAGACCATCTTCAATGAGGTAACCCAGAAGCAGAAAGCACACACGGTATATACTCACTCATAACTGATTAGTTTTTTTTTTTTTAGTTTTTTTCATTGTTAATTACACTTTATTCACTTTGTATCCCCCCATGAGCCCCTCCCTCCTCCCCTCCCGATCCCACCCTCCTTCCCCCCTTCTTCACGCATGCCCCTCCCCAAGTCCACTGACAGGGGAGGTCCTCTTCTCCTTCCTTCTGATCTTAGTCTATGATATAGTTTTAAAATTCATGTATCTTGACATTATTCTCTATTATGTATATTGACTTTATAAGATTACTTTAATGCCTGGCTCCTCATCACAGGTAAATATGTACGGACCACGATTTGCTAGATCAGTTTTTTATTTGACTATTTGGTTCTTTATGAGGTTTTCTATATCATAAACAATACTCTAATGAACATTGTATGTGTAAATCTGTACAGAATGATTTCATTGATTCCTAAAGTTATAACAAATGATCTGCCTCGATCACTATGTGCCTGCACCTTTTTTTTGACTTCTGAATCACATTGACAAAAAGAGTTCTTACCTGAAATTTTTCTTATGGCTTCTCCCAGCTTCTCATTTCACCTCCTGCAGAAATTGTCTGTGTCCACATGAGGCATGTCAACATCAGAAACATGAGATCTATTGGGACTTTGCTGGAAGAATAGATGATTTCACACAGGGAGTTGAAAAGTTAACACAGGGCTGGTTATGGTGAGCATATGTGGCTGTGCTTTTCTCCAACTCCCTGAACTCTGAGAACTGAGCTGGCTACTTGGAAGGAAATACTTACATGGGCAGAAATTCCTTAAGCTCTGAAAAACCATTTTACCTAGATTCTCACAGATAGCAAAATCTGTGGTGTGATAAACAGCATCTGACACCCAGGAAGGAACATACCCTGAAGAAGAGGCTTGTATCACTCACAGATCTCTAATTTCAGGAAACAGGTGCCTGTGTGAGATGTGTATCTCCCTCTGCTTTCCACAAAATCAACTCTGAGAGGTCTGGCCTTACAATCAACATGACTGAAGCAGCTCCCAACAAATCTGAGTTAAACTTGGTTCCCATGAAGAGCCCAGACACATTCCTTGTCTGCATTTGATTTATGAGGGGAAAAATAAAGCTGAAATAATCTCTTCTTCAATATACAGATATTTTAATGGTTAAAAACATGTCTAAGGAATCAATGTTTTTACATTTATATATACATATCCATCAATGTGTTTGGAACACCTATGAGGAATAGTTATAATATACAATAGTTATTTAGGGCCTTCTGTTAAAGAGTTCAAAGGATAATATTGCTGGACATCAAACATGCACCCAACCTTTTTATATCACTGCATCCATGCTATGTGCTAGTTTGCATTTAGAGAGATGTAGAATAAAAAATAAATAATGCTTGGAATACATTAAAGAGTCTCAAGTAATGTATGTGAAATGCTTATTATTAGTATGTTGAACAAATTATAAGTCAGAGAAATCAAATTAAAATAACAGTAACAGACAAAAATAGATATTAATGCCTGAAATCCCAGCATTGAAGAGGCAGAGTAGGAAGACCGGAGCTTGAGGCTATCCTTGGCTACACAGCAAAATCCTGTCTGAATAATATGACAATAAGAAACTTCTTCTTATTTATGGCATGGTTATAATTAAAAACTTGAACAACTATTACCAAAGGTATGGAGAAATTGGGACCTGTACAAACCATTGGTAATGATGTAAAATGGTATGTGATGGTTGGCTTTAATTGTTTAGTTGATATATCCTAGAATCACATAGGAAAGAGAGTCTCACCTGGACTTTTCTGTAGAGAATTGTCTTAATTACACTAATTGATGTGTGAAGACCCAGCCCACTGTGGGCAACACCATTCCCTAAGCAGGGGACTTGATTAGAGAAATGGAGCTGAGCCCAGGCGAGCAGCATGCAAGCCTTTATTTTCTCTACTCTTGACAGTGGAGGTGAGGTGACTAGCTGCCTCAGATTCCTGCCACCTTGATTTCCCCACAATAATGAACTATAAACTAGAATAGTGGGATAAAATAAGCAGTTTCTCCACTAAGTCCCTTTTTGCTAGAGTATTTTTATCACAGCAACAGAATTGAAACTAGTACAGTATGTAAAGTAGTTTGGACAATTTAACAGTCCCTAAAAATGCTAGAGAGTCACCATAAGGCTCAGCAGTTCCGCTTCTAAGTATATACACAAGAGAACTGCAAGCATATGTCCATGTAGAATGCACATATGGACTGCTCCTGGGAGATTATTCAGAGAACGAGAGGATGGCAACAAGTCTAGTAATTATCAGCTGGTGAGTGGACAAACCCGGTGCAGTATACCTACATAATGGAACAGTATTTACATTACAAAGGGGTAAAGGAATGGAATGGGCTGGTGAGATGGTTTAGCAGGTAAAGGTGCTTGCCTCAAAGAAGATCTGAGTTCTATTCCTGGAGGTGACGTATTGGAAGATAACTGACTCCCATGAGTTTTCCTCTGACTTCCACACATGTGTCTTGACATGTGTATGCACACACACACACACACACACACACACACACACACGCTCGCTTGCGCGTAGCTGTCAAAAGCTTTTTACTTTAAAACAAAAGGTCAACAATTTGTAAGTTTTCCCTAAAGACTTGGATAATTTCAGTCTTATAGTGTATTTTATGTTTCCTCTAATGAATTACTTTTGTTACAAAGATTTTCATTTCAAACATACTCCATTGTACATTTTTCATCTGGTATAGGGAAAACCAATTATTCCAAGAGTTAAGTTCTTTCTCTCAGCTCCTTTAGGTAAATTCTAGTAAGTTAAATGGCTGCCATCACCTTCTTATATATCAACCCCAGGAAAAGTGCTGTGAGGTAGAGGGGCACAGCATGATTGCAGCTGAGGAAATGGTACCCATTTCCCACTGTCAAGGGATGCAAGTTGGGAGACAAAGATAATACATTAATATCTACTTGACAGAGATTTCTTGATATTATCTCTAACCTCCAGATGTGTGAACTGCTTAGGTGAGGAGAGAGGAAGAGTGTTTTATTTGGAAAAATTATAATCAAAACAAGAGCTTACAGTTTATATGTGCATAGTGCTTTGTTGATACATAAAACATTTTTATATGAACAATATGATGTAATTACTAATGTAGGGTTTCTTTCATAGTTCAGTCCTTGGGTATTTAAAAGGAAATACTCCTTTCATGGTGTAAATTAAATTATATTGCACATTTTATGTTGTGCCTGCATTTGAGTAGTGTGCTTATCTGCTTTAGTTCATGAAGCAATAATATTTGATTAGCTTTTCCCCAAGATGTCAAAATATAAGCTATCAAAATATAAAAATCAACAAAATATATACATTTATTGAGGGTAAAATTCTATCTGAGCCGGGCACGTACTAGCATGCCTTTAATCCCAGCCTTGGGAGGCAGAGACAGGTGGTTGTTTTTGAGTTTGAGGCAAGCCTGGCCTATACAATGAGTTTAGGCCAATCAGGCTATATGTAGTAAGACTAAGAAAAATCTGACTTTAATTTTTTTTTATTGTGTTCTGATATTAAGTTGACAAGGTCAGTAACCATCTGGGATATTATTTCCTCTCAAAGGCATAAAATAATAAAGTCATATTAATTTGATTTTAGGGGTCTCCCAAAGCTCCTCTAGGCCTCAGGTGGATTCAGAACCGGATGACAGAGACTAAGGAATGCAAGGACAGTGTGGCTTACTTTTGTAGGAATAGGGGATTCGGAACACTCCTGTCTCCAGATGCCTAAGGACCAAGGCCCCAGTCAGGAACTCAAGAGGCACTCTGTCAGTCCCTAGCACCACAGGAAGGATGAATGAACAGAAGGAAAGGATGGATGAACAGAAGAAAGAAAGGAAAGAGGGAAGGAAGGGAGAGTGGGATGGAAGAAGGAAGGAAAAAGAGGGGAGAAATGAGGAAAAGGGGAAGGATAGACAAAAGAAAGGAAGGGGGAAGAATGGGAGGAAAGAAAGAAGGAGGGAAGTAAGAAAAGAAGGAAAAGAAGGGAGAAAGAAGAAAAGGAAGGAAGGATAAAAAAGGAAAAAGCAGGAAGGAAGGAAGGAAGGAAGGAAGGAAGGAAGGAAGGAAGGAAGGAAGGAAAGAAGGAAAGAAGGAAAGAAGGAAAGAAGGAAAGAAGGAAAGAAGGAAAGAAGGAAAGAAGGAAAGAAGACAGGCAGAGGACCTGTTTGACTTCTTCAATGGTGGTGTTGGGGTTTGTGCTCCTGATGAGAGCCACATCTGGGTCCAGGACCCTACTGCAGCCATGGTTGTGTTGATGAGCGTGGCCTGTGCCACCACCAAAGGCCATGCAGATGTCTTTGATCTGTGCTGCGGCTGGAGGACATGTTGGTGTACCCTGGCCGTGCTGCAGCTTCGGACCGTATTGATGTGAGTGTCCTGTGCACCTGCTTGAGGCCACGGTGATATGTGCAGTCCAGGCTGCCTCTGAGGGCCTTGTCTGGGTCTGTGGTCCTACTGCAGCTGGCAGCCTTGTTCTTGGCCTATGCTGTCAACAGAAATTGTACGGAAGCCCATGAGCCATGCTCCGCTGGCTGCGAAGAGCAAGGAGGCTATTTTTGCTCTGGTATATACCTGGCTGCAGGTGTACAGTGGAGTGAGAGGGACGCGGAAGGCTTCTGTGACAGCCCCTACCCTATAGAAAAGTAACAACCTGGACAGGAAGCCGCTGAAGAGAACTCCAAGTGTCAAGATGCTGAAATGTAGCTCTCTCCAATTGATGGCTTCTGGGGCTGGGGGTGTAGGAGGGGAAAGGACTCAGTTCTATCTAAGGAGCGGCCGCTGAAAGTCTGACCATGCTCCAATGAGTACATAGATAACACAGAGTGGACGTTTTCCCCTATCTATTTCCCCCTATTTATTCTTTTTTTTACTTTTTGGTGGGAAGGTCAAAAAAGTTGGGGGTCAAACATGGAAGGCCTGGGAAGTGAGTGTGCTCAGGATGCATGATGTAAAATTCCCAGAGAGTCAACAAAAAATGTTATGATGAAAAAAACAACAACAACAAACAACTCAATACATAACTATTAGATTAGACTATATTTTAACAACTATGTTGTTGCCTTGAATTGAAAAGAGGCAACAATATGCGATATACGCTTTATAATAAATAAAGTGAACATTAGTTTTCTACAGATTGGCTCTTAATTTGTTTTTTATTCCTGGAATGAAAACTGCTACATGCTTGGTGAGATGCAAGCAGCTGATACTATAAATAATCTGTAAAGAGAAGCAATACATTCATTTAGATGTTATCAGGAAAGAAAGAATCAGGAAAAAAACATAGGTTCCTTCCCTTCCTCTTTAAGTTCCTTCTCCCCCCCATCTCCTCTTCCTTTTCATCTTCCTCCTCAATCTCCAGCCAACAGTAAATGTAGATTTTGTATCTTTTACCAACACCCATGGTTGGTACCTTTCTCTTCTCTTTCTACTTTTTTCTCTATGTGTTACTTTTTAATCTCATTTCTCCAGATACAACCTAATTGTGACAGCTTTGAATCTGTGTCTTCATATCGTAGAGTGTGTTGAGTTTGGGTGCTTGATGACCAAATTTACAAGTCTAAATTGATTCGTCAAACATGGGCAATCTAGAAGTAGATAAAGGCTTAGTGATTCTGTAGAATGTGTCCATTTTCTAGTTCTTCCACCCAACAAAAAAATATAACCTGGCATTCTTCTATTTTATTCCTCCCCAAAGGTCAAGTCCAATCACATCTGCATCACTGACGTAGCTCAATTCCCGCCAGCTCTCTCAGCCTCTGCTGCATGACATGGACTCTGGAGACATAGGGCATCATCCCCTGCTGCCTTCCTCCATTCCACACTCACCCCACTTGCAGTACAAGACAGAACACTTTGCAGTGACTATGAACCTACTGGGTTCCAAAAAAACAAAACCAAAAAACTTCAGCAGATCTGCAACTGCTCTTGGGATAAAGTCCAAGATATTAATCAGATCCTGAAAAGTCTTAGTAGATATCATCTCTGGTTGTAGGACCTGTGTCACTTTGTGCCACTGACCTTTCAGCTTTTATGAGCTGGGCACACCCTGTCATCTGGTCCATCTAAGCCCCCTCAGAGCTCAGAGCTAGGATGCTTCCCTCGGAGTGTTACTTAATGTTCTCTTTCCTGTCGTTTTCCTGTCAACCTTTGCAGTAGTTCTACACACTCTGACAATCCTACCCACAGTTTGCTCTTTGGGGAAAAAGCTCTCATCCTTCAACTCCACCCACCTACCTTTCGACAATGGCATGAACAGCACACTGGCTCCACAGGGGTGCTTTAGTTGTCCCTGAAGACCCAGGTGCAAGCTCAACAGACCGTATATGGTAAATGATTACTGCATGAAAACCATGCAGCCAGTACGAGCCTTTTGTAGCTGCTACAACTGACGGCTTCCCACCTGCTTGCTTAGGGCAATAGAAAAGGATCCTGTGACATTTTTCAAGACTTGGAGGTGTTAAGAAGAATCCCCTCCCCATGCAGGCTCTGAAGAGGGATCTCCTCATCGTTTCCAGCTTCCTGCCTTATGTAACCCTTGGCTTGAGAGGCATAATCCCAAACTCAAGCTTTCACGTCATGGTTGCCTTCTGTGTTCTCCCTGTTCCTACAGTCATCGTTGCATTTGTGGCACTTGCCAAAGTCAAGAATGATTTCATTTAATGAATTACATGCACAAATATCTGGTTTTTAAAAAACTGCATTCTTAAGTTCTATGTCCACATGGATTGGGGGTGGGATGCTATATTCTTCACTGTACGACCATCTTGCCTCTTTCTTGCCTTCTGCCCCCTCACCAGCTGAAGTTCATTAGGAAAGCTGCCTTCATCATTAACATTTATAGCAGAATCTTTCTCAGATGCTCAATTACAGCTTAATTCCCAAGATCAAAATAACACCTTAGGGGGGAGAGTCCTCAGTGATTACTCTTACTGGCGGAAGAGGGAGCATCTCTGGAAAATGGCTGTACTCTGGAGACTAGAGAGGACTAGCTAGCTTCCCAGGGCTCTCAGCCTACGTGTGAGCACTGTACGGTGACTTGCTTCCGAAGTTGAATGTGATTTTGACCTCAGCTCTGTGCATCAGTGTGAAAACCGAAGTCTAGAACTTTGATAAATTTATAAATATACATTTAATTCGTAACAACGTAATCAACTGTGAGTAACGAAGCAGGTAAAAGCTCTCACGTGACCCAACAACAAATGTGGTCACAGATAACTGTTCGCTTTGCAAATGTGCCCTGATAGGACACTGCTACATGGATCTTCGTATTCAGTGAATTCCAGAAATACACGGGATATCAAGTACATTAGGACAGCTCACCCCACTTTAACTACCAAGAGACACACGGTAGTGATTTTGATGTCTCTAATGGTTATGTTTTCCAGAATATTCCATGGCCCAACCATTGCCAGTCAGATATAACCAGGAGATGATGCTGTGGCCATTGGAAGTGACCAGATGGTCCAATTTTTTCTGCCTTTTTTTCCTTTTGTTTTGTGATGATATAAAAAAAATACTGAGACTTTGTAAAATAACTTCAGCCCATATTTTTAAAACGTGAAATGCATTGCTCATGTCTTGCCAATGAAGAAGTTTATAAATTCCAAGGATGCAACAGGTAGAGTGTAGCACTGATGGAACTTTCCATCAAGGAGCGTGGGTTTCAGACGGGAGACAGACGTGTAAATAAATTATTACCACATAGAGGGAGAGCTTGGACAATAGAACTCTGTGTTTGGTTCAAAAATAGTACCCCTAATTCCTCAAGACAATAACAGAAAACATCATGCTGGATCTATTTGCACACTAAACAGGGATGGCTTCCAAGGTATCAGAGCAGAATTTTGAAGGGTAAATGGGGATTTTTCCAGAGAAGCACACTTGGCGGAGTAAGTGGGGACAAGACAGAGGAAGAAAAGATGTAATGATGCAGGACAAGTGTGCACAGGAGAAAAGACCAACAGGACTTTTCTTGGATTCTATGAATCATTTGCAAATGCTAGGACAAAACATGGGTCTGGTGGCCAGAGATTCAACTCCAGAGCTAGACAAGGCAGTCACAAACCTCAAGCGACCTTAGACTGCGACCAATGACATGGCTGGATCAGTGTCCCCCAAAGTCCCTATGCTTATGCTGAAGCCATGGTTACTGACTTGTGTCATGTTTGGGGAGGCTATTGGGACAGTGGCCTGGTAGGAGGAAGTTAAGTCATTGTGGGTGTGCCCACAAAGAGCCCTGGGAGCTTGATTTCTTCCTCTCGTCTTTCACTTCCCAGCCTTGAGCTGAGGGGTTTGCTCAGACATGGCTCCCACCATAACATGTCGCTGCTGGATGTCAACCACCGACTAAAGCTTCTGAAGCTCTGAGCCGAACTAAGCCTTTTCTCTTTGTAAGCTGATTGTTTGGGGTATGTGTTTACAGCAATGAAGCCTAATGCTTAAAACCAAGGAGGGTGTGTTGAACAGACTTAACTCTAGTGACGGTTGTTGGTAGTGGTGGCTCAGGTTCCATGGCAGCTATACGAACTCATCAATCCCATTCCTGGACTATTGAAATATTAAGTAGGTTCCCAGTAACACAAAAAGTAGCTGATTATATCCTTCACAGTAAAGAAAGTTTACGTTAAACTCAAACATAATAAAAGACTTCATAGTCACAGAAAAGTGGAATAACCTTAAGTATGTAACAGTAAACGAAAGTGAAAGAGTACTTATGGATTGTGAAGTTACTGTTTTATTCAGCCCTTTGATCTTTTATTGAATTCCTGATGGTTTATAAAAACCTAGCAATGAACGTAAAAAGTTTAATCGAAGTTAAAATAATACATATTGATGACCTTGTATCAGTATTGTTTTTTTTATAGAAAACTTAAGATTCACATCTTTACATTTCTTTTTCAACAATTAACTATATTCTTATCGAGCAAACTGTATTCAAGCATTGTCTCCAGATATTGGTGCCAAAGAGCAATCATAGGACTCACTGGAGATACCAGCCCAGGAAAAATTAGTGAGTACAAACCAGCGCTCAGGCTCTCTGCCCTAAACGGCTCTGGAACCCACAGAAGGCTCGAACACGCACTATTTAAACAGGAGCCAGATCCATATGCATTGCTACGTGAACAAACTGATTATCAAACAAGTTCAGCTCTTGTTTTGGGCACTGAGAACTGGCGGAAAACAACTTCATTCCTCTGAGTTCACCCCGTGACGCAGCCGCTCTCCAGCCACGTGCTCAGTGTCCGGCGTCTGCTTTTAAGAATAGCCGCACCTTCCGCCCTTCAGTTTCACGTCCTGTGCACCCGGTTTGTGACTCACCTTTAGGAAGGACTCTGGGAGGACACTCGGATACATACAATTAACTCATTCTTTCACTTCAGTGGTTTGCTATCAATGACCAGACCTAGATTTAGATGAGGGTGGGGTGACCGAAGGAGGTTTAAGAAATGCTGTAAATGTAGCCGAAACTGTTGAATGTGGACTTAGGAGGGGTAGATTTCACGGTGTGGGAATTACGATTCAGGAAAGTTGCTGAAGAAGGAAGATGGGAGAGGGGCAAAGGCGTAGAAGAGAGAGGCGAGGCTACAGCCACAACAGCAATTCACCGTCTCAGAAGCCAGCTGCGGCTGAAGCAGCGTAGCCAGTGGATCGGCAGGAGGCCCCGCACATGCACCACACACACACACATGCATACCCGTGTGTAGGCACATTTGTGCTCATTCAGCCACTGGAGAGCATGTGACCTCTGAGCTTTGTATAGAATTTATTATTCGTCTCTTCCTCTATTTCCTTTGTAGAGATGGAGACTGGATCCAGCCTTTCCCTCCTGCCGGGCAGTTGCTCCACGGCGGAGTCTCATCGCCAGCCCTGGACAGGACTTTAATTCTTTCATCTTTTTGAGCACCTGCACGTTACAGCATACAGGCAGAGGTCGGAGGACACCTTTGGATGTTGGTCCTCACCCTCTGCCATGAGTGAAGCAGAGCCTCAGTCTTGTAGCACAGGCTAGCTCTACTGTGAGCTTCCAGGGATCCCCCTGTCCCTTCCTTTAGTGGAAAATGTGGAAAATATAGAAAGGAATTAAGAAGGAAACAGTGGTCCTCACCAACAGATTACTGCTATTAGAGTCTAGTTGACACATTTATTTATCCGTTACTAGGCGCTGGCGCTGGCAGTCTGTAGGCCGAGCGTTCACTTGCTGCTTTTGTGCAACTGCACAGATCACAAGGTTTGTGGAGCTCTGAGGAGTTATTAATAACAAGTGAAGATGGATATGCAGAAGAAAACCTCAACTGTCCTGTGACTGCTGAAACGCTTCCTGGCTGGCCCTGTGCAGGGACTGTTTGCCAACCCCAATTTAGGATAATCGTGGGCAACGGTTTAAAAATAAATGAAGGCCATCTTCAACAGCCAGCCTTTAACAAATAAGCACGGAGTCAAGCCCTCCTATCTTTCCTCAAACCACATTTTCCTGAGCACATGGAACTCCTTTACAGGATTCATGGTGAAGGACTTGGTGAGTCCCTTGACTCTTGCTCACGTAACTTGGAGGGGATTATTCTTTTCTAGAAAGAGCTACCCTGAATGTGTACTTGCTGCGTGAATGGGCATCAAACACTTTCAACCTCTATATTCACACTCCGCTGGAAAGCTCTTACCAGTTTATACTCTGAGGAAGTTCTGGAGGGGACAGTTCCTCCAGGCCACCGTTTCCACAGGCACAGGCTCCATTACATTGTCCACACATGGCACGTCCTCATTTATTTGTAATAAAGTTGATATCTTGTTCACTAACTATCCTCATTCCTTACTAAATTACTTTGAAAACAATTCTTGAATGTTTTCTCATCCAGCTATAAAAATTATCTTTTTGTCCTTTTGTCTCTTTGTATAGTTAAAGTTCTGTTATATGTGTTGTAGATGTTTCTTTTTCTAAGTTTCCTGGTTTCTTTGACATCACACCTCATGAATGGATGTAGAGTATTAATCTTTAAATATTACATGGGATTTTCCTTTATTTAATGGTTAGAATGGCCTGACAAAACAGATAACTTCATTCTAAAATTTCATTAATACATGCTTAATATATGTATACATACATATATGGAAAAGACACTATCAAATAAGTTCTGTTCAAGTCACTAGCATATTGTCTCAAAACGCCTTTAAAGGATAATGCAGATATTTTCCCACGTATTTGAAAAACATTCATACATAAATATATTTCTCTACGCTCTTCTGTGCCATTTCTCTCTACAGATCAGTTGTAGAGCTCTTAACGAGCAGTGCAGTGGTGACTAAATTATCTTTGTGTGGTAATTAAAAACATATATTTGTCCTGATTAACTGTAAAATTCTTCTGTGGGTTTCCTCCTCCCCTTCTCTATAAAAGCAGGAATGCTGTTTTGACAGCATTAGATTTACCAGGACGACTTCTCCGTACAGATGCTTTATCCAAGCCCCCTAACATGGTCTTAATATATCTTCTGTGTAGGATAAGTCCTGTGTAGTCTTTACCAAATTTATTTTTAGGCGTATGTATTTATTGACATTTTAAATCATCTTTCCTTTTTTTAAAACATGAGTTATATATACTTACCTTTTAAAATGCTATCTTGATTTGCTAGCTTTCATGAAATTCTAATCATCTGTGACTGGATTTTCTGAATTATCTAACTGCCTGAATATAACATTTTTAGTATTTTTGCATCTTTTTCCTAGCTTGTCCTGCCTCTGCCTTATCCCCCACTGCCTGGAAGTCCCCTAACAAAGCACAACAACAGAGGCCATGGTTTATTGTCTCATCTTTATTCCGGTCCCATAGAACTACCTCAAGTAAGAACAGCTATCATTTGCTGAGTTCTTACATTCTGTCCAGCATAAATTATGTAATACTACAATCAAGGCAATTCTTTTAGATGGGTTCAATTCTTTTTTTTTTTTTTTTTAGGAAATCCTCAAAGTATTAATAGTTTATTTTTTTTCTATTTACCCTCTTTTTTTATTTAACTTTTATTAATTACACTTTATTCATTTTGTATCCCCCCATAAGCCCTTCCCTCCTCCCCTCCCAGTCCCACCCTCTCCCCCTTTCTGCATGCATGCCCCTCCCCAAGTCCACTGATAGGGGAGGTCCTCCTCTCCTTCTTTCTGATCTTAGTTTATCAGTTCTCATCAGAAGTGGCTGCATTGCCAGGGTTCTAGGTTATCTCCATGAATAGTCCTTGGTTGGAGTATGAGTCTCTGGGAAGTTCCCTGTGTTCAAATTTTCTTGTTCTGTTGCTCTCCTTGTGGAGTTCCTGTCCTCTCCAGCTCTTACTATTTCCCACTTCTTACATAAAATTCCACTCACTCTGCCTGACAGTTGGCCATCAGGCTCAGCATTTGCTTTGACAGTCTGCACGGCAGAGGCTTTCAGAGGTCCTCTGTGGCAGGTTCCTAGGTTGTTTCCTGTTTTCTTTTTCTTCTGATGTCCATCCTCTTTGCCTTTAAGGATGGGGATTGAACATTTTAGTTAGGGTCCTCTCTTTTGCTTAGTATGTTTAGATGTACAGATTTTAGTGGGTTTATTCTATATTGTAAGAGGACTCATATCCAGTATATATAAAGAACTAAAGAAGCTGAAAAGCAGCAAACCAAGTAATCCACTTAAAAACAGAGCTAAACAGAGAATTCTCTGTAGAGGAATATCGAATGGCAGAGAAGCACTTAAAGAAATGCTCAACCTCATTAGCCATTAGGGAAATGCAAATCAAAACAACCCTGAGATTTTACCTTACACCCATGAGAATGGCCAAGATCAAAAACTCAAGTGACAACACATGCTGGAGAGGTTGTGGAGAAAAGGGAACCCTTCTCCACTGCTGGTGGGAATGTAAACTTGTTCAACCACTCTGGAAATCAATCTGGCACTTCCTCAGACAACTAGGGTTCAATTCTTGTCTTCACCTCTTAGGAGAATGAACTGGTTTGAGAAATTAACCTGCTTAGGATTCAGAGGACATCTCAGTAGCTCCTCTAGGGGCCAGCTCTCCCCCCTACACACACCACGCCCATTATGTGAGGGATGTGGGGAGGGATGGGTTGCCCTCCTCTGCCTATGGTTGGGCCCCCGAGTCTGCCAGACTCTTGTTCAGCTGGTGGGTCTACAATGTGGCACTGCACAACTTCACTTCATCAACAACTAAGCCAAAGGACTCGTTTTAGTTCCTCTATAGTGCAAACTTTATTTTCCTTTTTCATCATGAACAGAATCAGCCATTTGTATTGTCATTGTTGTCCTGGATTCTTTTGAGTCTTCCTCTTGGGGGAAATCAAAATCCCATTTGTATAATAAAGCAATTTCTCTATAAGAAATATCCTCTTGTAACCAGGTGTGGTGGTACACACCTGTAATCCCAGCACTCAAGGAGGCAGAGGCAGGTGGAATACTGTGAGTTCGAGGCCAGCCTGGTCTACAGAGGGAGTCCAGGACAGCCAAGGCTACACAGAGAAACCCTGTCTTGAAAAAAAACAGGAAAGAGAGAAAGGAAGGAAGGAAGGAAGGAAGGAAGGAAGGAAGGAAGGAAGGAAAGAAGGAAAGAAGGAAGGAAGGAAGGAAGATCCTACTGTACTACTGCTTCTTCTGAGCCTATACCCAGAGTTGACAAATTCTCATGATGCTTTGTTTAGTGAGGTAAACATATACTCCGTAATTCAACTCATTTCTCATCCATTTTTCCAAAATTTTCCACAGTGCTGTGACAGTGAGACACTGCTGTGCTCTGTTCCTCTGGAGAAGACTTTAAATTTGCAAGCCGTGTTCCCTTCTCAGCAAGACATCTTCCTGTTAGTAGCATAAGCCACAGAGATTGCCAGAGAGAATGTGCTGAGAGAGGTGTGTTTATCATTTCGCTTCTCAGTTACCCGTGGCTCCTCAGCGAGGAGTGGACTTCATGCCCACCTCCCTGCTCTGTGCTGGGATGTTTTTCTGGCTTGAGCTTGTACAGCTGTGTATGCTGTCACAACTGCTTTGAGTTCACATGTAGCGCTTTTCTGCCATGCCCGGAAGACACCTTTTCCTTGAAGTTGTGCACCACCTGGGTTCTCTCTTTCTGCTTCCATCCACAGTGATCTCTGAGCCTTGGGGGAGGGGAGGTGTAGATGTCCCATTTAGAGCTGAAAATTCCAGCATCTCACAGCCTCTTGTCCTCTGCCCACAGATCTCTGTGTTGGTGACTATCTACATCAAACAGCTTCTCTCAGGAGGGCTGAGAGTCACTAGTCTGTGGCTACAGCAATCAGCCACTGGGAGTCAGTTTAACACTATGTGCATTTAGAAGAAAGGTAGTCATAGGGTCTCCCCTGGGGTTTAGGACCTGTCTAGCCACAGGTTCCTTTCCCCAGCCTGTGAGGCAGTTGGATGAATTTTTCTACTCAGAGCAAAGTATCTACTCTACCTCATAATGAATGAAATAAAGATGTTTAGATATCAGACTTGAGAATGTTTAGTTCACTGTGCTGTGTGCTGTGTCTTTTCATATCAGCAAAGAACCGTATACAATGGTACAGATATTTAGGCCTTGCTGTGACTCTCAATGTTGATTTTTCTTAAGTCTCTGCTCCAGACTGTCTGCATATATACATATGTAGATTGAGTCCAGAGCTACATGCTTATACTCTACAGCTGAGCTACACGCCAGCCTTCTCCATGGATAAAGGGCATCACCTTTGGCTCTCATTTTGCTTCCCTGCATTGTTCTAACAATACAGCATTTCTTTGGCCTAGACCAGAAGAGTTTCTCTTGGAAGGATCATCACCATGAATAAATTCTAACGACTGATTCAACCAGTTGTGTCGGAAACACTAATGTCCAAGTTGGATTGCTGAACCGGTGATCTTGTTTGCTCAGGGAGATGACTGAATAGCCGACAGGGTGCCAGTGTTGGGACTGGCTCACTGTAGTTTGCTCAGTTCAACCATTCGGTTACAGAACACTGTCGAGTGTTTGCCGCGTACCAGGCAAGTGCCAGGTGGAAGCAAGTGCTCATTTCACTCAAGCACATGACTGCATTTGGGTCCGTTTACTCTGCTAGGATTCAAAAACACACTTTCATCTCTATAGGATTTGTTTTCTGCCTCATGCATACTGGACGTAAATATTATGTTGCTGAACACGTATCTGAAGTATTTCTAAGTAGCTAATGGGGCGAGATCAGTATCCAAGGCTGTCATGGCAACCGTGACAAGGACTAGCCCTGATGAGCAAAATAGGGACTGAAGATTTAAGCAAATGACAAGATCTTTATTTCAAACACAGGTAAGTCAGACTTTGGATATAGATTTCACTGTCTTATTTTCCATGAAAGTTCCAGTCAGAGAAATATAGCTGGGTGTAAAGAGTGAGGGAGACACCTTGTCTCAGGAAGTTGGATGATGGCAGCCAAGGAACAAGAGAGGAGGTGACAGCAAGTCCTGGTTTGTGACACACAGGTGCACATTCACACACAGTCCATCCCACAGAATAAGTAAAGAAGCTGAATTCTAACAAAGATATGAAACAAAGAAATGTCAGTAAGAAGGGAAAAGTCCACAAATATTGTTTTCAAAAGACTCATCATGGGTCTGGTAGATGGCTCAGTATGTAAAAGTGCTTTCCTGTCTCCCAAGTTCAAACCCCAGATCCCAGGTGGAAGGAAAGAATTGTTCTCTAATATTCACACACACACACACACACACACACACAAATAGATAAAAAAAAAACTGTGGCTCTGGATCCCATATAAAATTTTCAAATGCCTTCTTCAAACATGATGTAATGATCTGGCAAGAAATTCAAGCTAAGGAATCCATCATCTAATAAGCAGCATCCTACTTTTTACTCTTCTCTTAAACAGGGGAAAAATTTACCCATTAATTAGGTTTAAAATATTTCATAATGTCTTTATAAATGTGCCAGACTTTATAAAAAGTCTACAAATAGGGTAAATAAATAAAAATTCTTGAGGGGTAAATTGTCTTCTTAGATTCACTACATAGCTTCCTATCATGGGTTCTGTAAATACAGTTACTAGTGGCAATTTAAACAGTAAAACATAGTTTTCAAATTACGAATCAAAAGACTAAGTCAAGGGTTGGGCGTGGCGGAGTGTGCCTGTAATCTCAGCTCATAGGAGGTTATTGCAGGAGAATCCTGAGTATGACATGAACTGGGCCGTGCAGTGAAACCCTGTCTTAAACAATACAGCAAAAACAGTGGCGGGAGAGTCGTCACTGAGAACGCTGTTTCTTTCTCATGAACCGGAGGATCTGCCCCACGGAGCCATTATTCTTAGCTTGGTGTCCCCAGGTAATCACTAAAATAGTTGGAATGCATAAATATTTGTACCCATTTATGTGAAAATCTGGGGGAGTGTTGACTTCTTAGAAAACCCCACATTTGCTTTATACAGTATTTTTAAAATTTATCCAAATGGCTTATATTTATTGAACAATTGTTATCTGCAAGCCTCATAGCCATCCTAGAAAGTCAGATTTCACGGAAGGAAGTCAGTCTCTGTTTGTTATAGATTTTACTTTTCACGCGTGTCCGTGTGTCTCTGCGGGTGTATGCCGTGTGCGGTGGGTGTCTGGGAGGAGGTTGAGAGCTGTGTGGCACTGCTGGCTGCTGGAAACAACTTCAGATCCTTTGGAACAGCAGAGCTCTTCACACTGAGCCAGCTCACTGTGCCTGTCATCACATGTCCTCTCTACTGCTCATGTCATGTCACATCTCTGCTCTGTCTCACCTGAAGTTTCATTTCGCAAGGAGCACCAGGCAGCACTTAGAAGAGCGACCAGTGTGACTGTGTCCTTTCAAAGCCAGAACGAAGGGGACAATCCCAATGCTTTCCTGGCAACACCGACTTGGACTTGGGAAGTACTTGCTAAGCCAGTTGTCTGTCTTCCTCAAGGCAAGAGGTTTATTTGTGTTGGGAGCAGCCAGGCCATCCTCAGGGAAGGCCTGGGCTCTTGAATATCATGGGCATGTTAATTATCAACACAGGTGGGTCCCCTGTCACTAGGCACATGGCCAGAACCTGCCTGCTGGGCAGAGCCTCTTCCCTCTACTCTTTAATAATGTATTTGGACCCATGCTTTAAAATGAAGGCTTTTTTAAAAAGCGGCTGGTTCAAAGGGAGAAATCTAATGGAAAGCTTTGGTTCTCCAAAACAGATTGTTTCTTATAATACCCCAAACAGGGCCCAGGATGTGTTCCGAGTTCTGCTGTTAGATCTGAAAATGAGTCTGGGTGGTAAGCCTATTTATAAAGCAAAGCTTTTGATAAAAATGTGTCTCACAGCACATCTGGTTTGATTTAGCAAAGTCTACAGAACTGGTGTCTTTGGCTTAGAAGCTTCATCTCTGGGGGTTTGGGTATACTGAATTATCCATGAATATCATTTAGACATGAATAATACAATGTGCTTGCCTTTATTAGCTACCTAAATCAGTAGTCATGAGCGTTTATTTCTGATGTGTCATGTTGCTTTTCTGATGAGTCATGTTACATTACATTCTGCTTGGCAGGGAAGAGACATGTCGTTTTGCTAAAATGAGTTACAGCCGGACATTGACACAACTCATAAAGTAAAGTACCTAGTCAGAAGAATCACCTGATCAATAGGTCTAAAATATCAAGGAGCTACCATGGAAGGTACAGACTATTTACACTGTAAGGGAGCAAGCACCTTCGTACAGTATACTCTCTGTCCTGTCACTCCACGGAGCTGAAGAAGGGCGCCAGGCTTCCAGATCTTCACACTCTCTTTCAACGTGTCAACCTTCTCTGGAAGCAAAACCCACCTTCCTCTCCCCAAATGCTAAACAGCACACTATGCTGAAAGGAACCTGGCTTCCAGACATACAACCCAGGTTCAGAATTCCCAAGAGCCATTTGCTACTTCTGTGACTTCAGACAAGTTAGTGGAGTTCTATCTGGATCTTGTATGTTAAAGTGTGGGGCGGCCGTGCACACTGGAAGAGTAGATAGTACAAAATACTTACTGTAGGTCCAAACTGGTGGCTGAGCCTCTTTTCCAAGCTACTAGGGAAGCTGGTCCTGGGGAATCACAAGTTGAAATCTAGCCTGGACAACTTAGTGAGCCCCGATTTCAAATTAAAAAGTAAAATGGGGAAAAGGGATCTAGATCTATGGTAGATTGTTTACCTGGCACATACTGAGGCCCTGGGCTCAATCTTCGCTATTGCAGTAATAATAATAATTAATAAGATGCCCAGCACAACATTGATGGAGTCACTAAATAATTGAGCGCTATGCTTGGCTGACGTATTTTACCCTGGCACACATTTATAAGCAGGACCCAGACTCTGTGCCGGGCAGTCATTCAATTCAATCAGTTTCTCACCAGTCATAGACTATGAGTCTATGAGTCTGAATTACTACCTGCAGATGACCAAGAACAAGTCACGTGGTCTCTCCAAAATTCTGCTTTCTCTTCTACATATGGGAATTGGAGATCATCCCTGTTTCCTTCCAAATCTGACTGTGGGTTCTTGCCAGTATAGGAAATCTTGTAGACATATTGAAAAGAAAAACAAGTGAGTCCCGTACAGACAAACTGGAGCCTCCCATAGCGGTGTCTAGATGATATTTGTAACAAACACCTTGATATGAATGACTAGAAAGTGTGTGAGTTAAGACAAATGACAAGGCCTTAATTATGTACTCCTATCAGCAACAGCCACAAAATAATTGGTAAGTATCAACAGCATCCCAAGTTCAGAATTCTATGGCTGGAATATTTTGCATAAACACCACAGTGTTCATTCTTTAAGGCCAATAATTTCACAAAAAGGACACTAATTCCTATGGGGTGAAGACACTGTCTTCTAGATAAGTCACATTTCTTAAATATCTCCAACACTCAGAAAAATGCTGCACTATTCTAAAGCTGTGTGGGCGGTAGATCATGTGGAACTCTGGAGCCCCTATCCAGGTTTCAGCTTCTGGAGACAGGATGACCTGCTAATGAATGCTTGCCTGCTGTGCTGGCTGTGCTGTGCTTAGCAGAGCTCTGCAGGCCTGCTTCTTCCTGTCAGGTGAGGGATCGTCTTAGGAGCCTCTTCATGCACTCACCAGAAGAAATAAATAAGATGTGACTTTGTACAGAATAGGTTCTCCATAAGAGTAAGCTGCCGTTAGTGTTAACAGCAAGCTGCAAGAAAGTACATGGATTTTTCTAGAAATCAAAGTTGCTGAATCCAGGAGTCTACGAAAGATATATGTTATCATTAATCACAGAATAGTCTTTTGGTAGCACTAAAGAAGCAATTTGCTCTCTGAAAGAATTCGTACCCAATCTACTACAATCAAGGATAGTCTTGATACAATGTAAGTACCAACATTTTTCTCTCCTGAGAATTCAGGGGAGCATATTGGGGTACTTTAAATGCTAGATGGATGAACATGCTCAAACTTTGGTCATCCTGTTGAAGTCTAGAATTGAGGGCTGAGCCACATGACAACGAAGAAGTTGTTTAGAGGAAAAGAGAGCTTCTTTACCAATTCCTGTGTTAAAAACTAAGGAGTCAGACTCAAAAACCCAGGAACTGGGATGATGGCTCAGTATATGCAAGTATGAAGAGCCAGGTCCATGTCACTAGCACCCACCTGAAAGGTGTGCTTATTTGTGGTTCATGTGTGTAATTTCAGCACAGGGGAAGTTGAGGCAGGAGGATCCTTGAGTTCTGTTAAACAGCTATTCTACTCAAATTGGTGAAGTCTGGGCTCCGTGAGAAGCTTTGTCTCAAAAAACAAGGTAATGAGAAATTGAGGAGGAGACCCTACGTCAGCTACTGGCTTTTGTACACACATACATGCATGCAAACACACAAGCACACACATAGGAAGCAGACCTTTATGTTTAAAAGATTATCATTGATTATGAGAAAGACTTATTTTTTTTCTACAAACTATCTAGGCAGGTGTTCTTGTTTTTTATTTTTCTTTTTCATTGTAATAAGCCCATCTGATCAAAAGTAAGGTAAGAAAGGAAAGGGCTTATTTCAGCTTGCAGGCCACAATTCATCTTTGAGAGAAGTCAGGGCAGGAACTTGAAGCTGGAGCCATGAAAGAACAGTGTGTTGCCTCACTGAGACTCATGCTTAACTGGCTCTCTCGGCTAGCCGGAGACAGCCGCAAAGGGAATGGCGCCACCCACAGTGAGCAGTACCCTACTACGTTGATTAACAATCAAGACTGTCCCCCATAGACATGCTCACAGACTTCTGGGAATTCAGGTGACACCAATAACCTGTCCGGAAAATTTCAAGCTTTGGAATCCACAGTGAGTTTGCAGGCTGTTTGCATCTTGCACAGCTACTTAAGACACATAATGTCTATGTAGTAGTCGGAGATAAAACTGGCCTCACTCAAACTCAGTTCTTACACATGTGTGTCTGGTGAATGAAGAAACCACATTTGAATCAACTCAAACTGAATTTGAGGATAAGAGAATTGTTTCTGGAAGTGGCTTTTTAAACATGTTACACTGATCCTCACAGGCTAATTTGTAAAATTTCTTTCTCCGACTTCTCTTCAGAGACCACGTGTGTGTAAGTGGTATTTTTAGGAACACCCACAAGCATGTTACTGCTTTTGTCTTACTCGGTTTGACTATTTGAAGACCACAGTGTACTTCTCCCTCTGTCTCCTCTGGGATTAATGAAACTCCAGGAGCTACAGAGGCAGTGATATTTCTGCTCCATCAGTGGGAAGCAAAACTCTCACCTCTGAGTATTGGGTGACACTGTCCTTTGAGGACACCAAACGCTCATCTGCACAGAGCGCTGCACAGACAGACCTCCAGTGGTTAATGCGTACACAAGCAAATTGACATGTGCTACTAAAGGGCACGTTTGAGGCAGGGATGGGGTGGGGTCTCTTCTGGTAAAACGTAAGGACTTCAGTTCAAGTCCCCAGGACACATATACGAGTGTTGGATGTGATGGACAGACCCCTGGGCCTCAGGAGCCGGCCGGTCCAGCCTAACTCCAGGCCAGTGGGAAATTCTGTCCCAAAAAAAGCGGCTTATGTTCCCGAGGGGACATCCAAGTTCGTCCGCTGGCCTCCAGACACACAGATGCACACATGCAGGCGCACTTGCACACACACATGCAGCATTACACACATGAACACACATTTTACAAACATGTATATAAACAAACAAAGGCAGAAATTCACAGGCACATAAATAAATTATGTGTTGAGCTTGGACATTGTACGTCTGTTTGAGATAGAATTCCCTGTGTCATTGAGGATGGCTTTGAACTTGATCTCTCCTGCTTCTGTCTACCAAGTGCTGAGACGTAAGCTCACCACGTCTAGAACAGACAGTGTCTTTCATTAATTCTACTTCCACATGAACATCCTGTCTTTACAGAGAGCAAGCTGGTGCTTTCTAGATAAGTTCCCTCACATTCAGCCAGTGGGATTTGTAGAGATTACCTCTCAGTGCTGTGAGATGATTCACTGGCTGCCTAAGGTCAAATGTTCTAAACGAGACCCGTTGTCATCCTGACAAGATCCTAGAGCTGAAAGAGGTAACGGTTAAAATATTACCTGGTGGCTCTCTAAATGTTTTGTAGCTTCCACAGCTGCCAGGCGTTAGTGGCTTTCCTCACATGGATTATTCTCAGAGCTTCCAGGGAACACAGAACTGGGCTTCTGTGAAAATCTTGGCTCTGGCTTTCTACATGGTATTGTCAGAGCCGTCTGTGGAGAAAGCAGCCTGAAAGCTCAGGAAGACCTGAGGATGTGCTGAGGGGAGTACGCTTTGGGGAATGTAAGCACATGATTTCCTGCTGTGGCTTTTAATCGAAGCTACAAATATGTGGTTTATAGGTCCTCTGTTTCTTCGGTAATCATTGTTGAAGTCCAGATCAGTTGATAGGGCAGGAGAAGAGGTGTGTGTGGTAGGGAGCACACACACGACCCCAGGCAGGGGAAAGTTGGTGGTTTCTTCCAAGCTCAAAACAGTAGACTGTGAATGTGGGTGAAAAATGACCCTTACAAGATCAGATTTAAGGCAGAGAAGAGCTCTGAGGAGCCGCCTCCATGCCACAGTGTGGGATCTAGATTTGAGTTCAAGGGCAAATAGGATCCGCTGAGGGCTGAGTGTGGTGGCACACATCCTTTTTCTTTTTCTTTTCTTTTTTTTTTTAATTAATTGATTCACTTTATATCCCCTCCTTCTCTCCTCCCAGTCCCATTTTCCTTTCCTATTCCCCTATCCACCCACTCTCTAGCAAAGGGGAGGCTGCCTACCAACCCATTGCCACAATCAAGTCACATCAAGATGAGCAGGCCCTCTTCCCCTAAGGCCTGGCAAGGCAGCCCCAAAAGGGGATGACACATATCTTTTACACCAGGTCTTCTCTGTGACTTTGAGTTGAGAGCTACATAGTGAGGCCTTGTCTCCAAAAGTTGGGGGAGAGCCATTTACTGAAAGATTTCATGCAAGAGAGTATTATCTATCACCAGGCTCTCGGTTAGCAGGCTTTCTTGGACAAAAAGAAATGACTGAAAAGAGGTGGGTTATATTAGAGATAGCGTTAGTTAGGAAGTGCAGTCGTCTGGAGATAGAAAGACAACTGTAGGGAGCTGAGGGGCAGGTCATTTGGTCATAACCATGTGAGATCTCAAGGCTGAGAGTGTTGGGAGGTCAAGGGGTCACAGCAGCATGCCACTGTTCTCAAGGACTGGCGACAGTGTTCATGGAGCCACGGAAGAGAGAGCAGCAAGAGAAGTCAGCAGGGTAGGTGGGCTGGGGGTGGAGGAGTCCGAGTAACGTAGTTTTGAGGGACGTGGCTGGATGGAGCTGAGAGTTGAATTTGAAAATCTCAGCCGAGCGAGCGGCGCATGATCGCTGACACTGCGGGGTGGGGGTGGGGGTGGGGGTGGAGGTGGGGGTGGGGGTGGGGGGTCTCCTTACCTCACAGACCCTGCTCTCACTTGAACCCAGTATTGTTCCTCTCTTTCTCTAAGTAAGTCGTGACCTAAGTGCTTTCAGCCAGCACAGAAGAGCACTCGCTGCTTACACCTAGGTGTGGTGAAGTACTACGAACGTCTTCAGGCCACAGCAGCCAGGTATAAGCGCCGTCACTTTCCCAAGCACGCCATTGGGTGTCTGTGGGTCAGTAGAGCACCTTTAAATTAGGAAAGAGCAGGTCCCCATGCCTTCCAGGGATAACTGTCTCTGTACCCTGAACTGCACTTTCTGGATGTGGATTGAGAATTGAGTTTCGAATTATACTAAAAATCCAGTTCAATTTGTTGACTCCATGTCTGTGCCCACTGACCCTCTCCGCCTCCCCCGTCTTCCCTCTCAGTGCTTTTCAAACTTTCTGTCTAACAAGCTCCCACCAGTGAAAAATAGAGTGAAGAAATTTCCCACTAATATTTTATATCTTTACATTGAAGAGCTATATCCTCTCGGGAGTATAAGAAGTGGGTGTGATATTTGGCATCCTTCAAGCCGCTCTCAACCTTTGCTGGGCCTTGTCTCGGCACGTGCATTCTTATGCATCAAAAGAGCCTAATGAGTGTTTTTATATCTCCAAGATGGTGTTGAAGTTTGGTCTAGATGATGTATAGTGGTGCTGATATATTTTTTTTTATGCTTCGTGCACTAAATTTTTAAAAAGTTACACCTGCAGATTTTTATCTGTGTCCCATCAGCATGAACGCTCCGGAATCAGCACTTTCCAGGTCTCCCGTGAAAAGTGATGAGGTCTTGCAAGGGCTGAGGTCATATGATCTGTCTCAGAGCTGTCTTAAACGGTTGCCAGGAGCGAGGGCATAAAGTGAGTGCTATCTTGGCCACACTTTATTGAATTCCCTCTCCAGATGCTTCACATATTTCACAGCAGAATTAGCAACAGCGATCACTGTGGAAGAGCATAAATGGCCCAACTCCTCTCTCAATCCCCAAGTCAGTTCACAGCTCCTCGGGGCTGGAGATGATGGCAGGCTTACTCTATCCACCTGACTATGCAAAACACGTACGTGGTGGAGGGCTGTGGTGTTCCAGAGGGGGTGGAAGGAAGGTCACAAGGAGTATCCTGGGAGTGCAAAGGGCAAAGAGTGCTTTGATGACTGAGGCTTCCCCTTACTCGACGTGCTGTATATTTTATGAGGCCTGAGAGAGCAGCCAATCACAACCCTCGGCCATGTTTTAGACACACAACCCCAACCTGGGCTTGCCCAGGTTTTCATTCCATAATCTTCTTCTAGCATGCTTTGCATCCAAATCCATTTTAGCAGGCAATTTGCAGAGCCAAACATTACAACAAAACTATCTCTGGGACTCTCTGTGGTGTCATCTGAAATAAAGTGACCAAGGTCTGAGTTTTCACTTAGAGCTGCATTTCCTGCTCAGCAGTTCCATCAAAGCAATGTTAATTCTTCCTAATATTCATATGAACTCAGGTCTACGGAAGGTATACTTGAAAGTTTTGCCGTCTTGCAACTCTTAAGAGCATGTGAATCTGTTTTCTCAGCATAGCCACCCTTTAAATTCGTTGTCAGTAAATAAGTGTCAAAGTCAGGCCAAAGCCTGATTCTCTTGCTCCCAGGTGAGGATGAAGCATATGCCCTAAGCTCGGGGCTCTGCAGTGTCCTTCGCTATTGGCTGTCTATCTGGTCGCACGGTCGGATGAAAACGTTCTATTAGATTTCTAAACCATTTATCTTTCTTAGCGAGTTCTATGAAGCTTTTAGTGGAAGTTCTCCCTATCACCATGTCCATCAATAGTTTTCTTTTATCTTTTTTTTTTTTTTTAACTATGTAGTGTGAGTGTGCTTTCATGCATAGGGGCAAAGCATACACACTGAAGGCCAGAGATTTGATACTGAGTGTCTTCCTTGATCACCTTCCACTTTGTTTGCTGAGATGGTGTCTTTGGCTACATCAAGAGCTTGCTGATTGGGCTATGCCAGCTTGCCATCTGCCCTGAGGATCCCATTTCTGATGCAGTTGGCTCAGTTTTTCCCTGGGTCAGGGGATCTGAACTCTGATCCTCATGTCTGTGGATGTCTGGTAAGTGGATAAAACCACTGAGTCCTCTTCTCAGCCCCCCTCCCTTAAGTAATTTTATTGACTTGTCTAAATCTGCCCTCTGAAGAATTAGAAATGGTGGTGGTATCATTTATGTGACTAATACATGAATTGTATGTCACTGAAGTTTTTTTTTTTTTTAATCCTATGGTGTTTCACACTAAATGCCCTGGTGTTTAGACTTTTAAAATCAAACTATAATCTTAGGTCAAACATATCAGATAATCTAATAACTTTAAGTAGTATCCACCCATTTTCTTGTTTTTCAGGCTTTAAGGACACAAAAGTCCTAGACATTAGTCCTGATAGAAACAATCACTGGGAAACAGTTTTGAAGAGTTCATGCAGCAAATTCATCTCCCAGCATGTGTGATCCAGCCACCCAGACACCGTGGAGTGCTGGGAGCAGTGAGCTGAAAAGAACAGCCACGCAGAGCCTTCTCACGGACGTATTGCTCTGTCCATCATCTGATTTTGCTTTCATTGTTGAAAACTTTGACCTATGTGTTTAATTAAACTACAGAGGAAATGTGTTCTTCTGCCCTTAAAGTTCCTGCCTGAAGACCAGACGCTTCTCAGCTTGGGGCTTAGCGTGAGAAGTTGCCCACGCTGTAAAACATACGTTTGGATGGGAAATGTCCTCTGTGGGCTCGTGTGTTTGAACACGTAGTCTCCAGATACTGGAAAAGTGGGAAGAGTTTGGAACCTTCTGGAAGTGCAGCCTTGTCTGAGCCTTTGAGGCTGGGCCCCGATGCCTTATAGCCCAGTCCCACTTCCTGTTCAGACTCCACTTCCTGAAGGCAGATGCAACGTGACTAGCTGGTTCTCAGCCTGTGCCTTCCTACCATGATGGAACGCGTCCCCACAAACAGCAAGCCAGAACAAGCCCTTTCTGCCCGAAGCTACTTTTGTCAGGGTGTTTTATCACAGCAACGGGAAAGAAACTAATACATCTTCACTAGGTAAAAATGTACCTGCATCAATGCACATGACTTTCTTCATACCTCAGGAAACAAACAAACAAACAAAAACAAAAAAACTTCTCTTTTAAATTATGTAGATGTTGTACGTTCCTTTTTCTGCATCCAGAGTTTGTATGGCTTCTGCCTTCTTCCCCTCAATACCTTCAAATCTATACCTGTACATGCATGCATTTATACATACATGCCGGCCCCTACTTACATACATGCACACAGAATATGAATGCTCAGTGTCACACCATTATACCCCCTCTCTGTACTTCTCCCCTTTGCAAACCCCTTAAGTGGTAAGAGGTGGATCCTGGCTTTCTTCCGGCTTTCTCCTTTGGCCGTGATTGTGAGGGTGTTAATGCGGAGGGCTGGGGGTGGTGTGAGACCCCTGTTATCATGCAAGCAATTGCTAACTGTGGACCTCTGACTTTGTAATTTGTTCTTTATGGACTTGCCTGCAGCCAATAAGCAAAATCAATAGCCTCTGCTGCAATGTAAGCAAGCGCTGGCATGGTGTGTGACAGGCGAAGACGCATGTGCGCTACGAGGGGTCACGGGGCCATATCAAATTTCTCTCTGACTCGGTTTCAAAAAGCCCAATCCATTTAGGGAACATTCGTCACTGGAAAATGTTGCAGTAGGGAGTAAGAAAGGCTGCCTCCCCTCGTCCCTCTTTTAACGATGTTTGTTTTCAACCGCCTGTTCAATAATGTCACTGGGAGGAAATTATGTGAGGAGAATAAAGTGCCTACAGTCTATTTATTCATTCATTCATTCATTTCTGTAGAATAACACTGGCTGTTGCTTGCTCATGTATATTAATACAGCTGTGGAACTCTGAACGTTTGCTCTTTCTATTCCCTTCCAAGAAATAGGTAAGTTTCTCTCTTTCTATTGCCTTGGGATTGATTACCTGGCATCGAAACCAGGGAGAAAGCAGATGAGCTGAAGGGGAGGCATACATATCTCTAAGCTGTCGTTATGGTGTGGTGTAAATCTTCTCGATAATTCGGCTTCTGATAAGATGCCAAGAACTTTATCTATTCTTTTCCCTCAAAACCGTCAGACACCAGGCAATTTTGGAGAAGGATATAAAATAAAGGGCTAATGAGTGAGAGTGGATTCAAAAGAACTAAAATAAAATGGGCTTTTAATCTTTGATATTTTATCACTGCAGTTTCTCCATTTGGCTTCTCAAAGTCTGATTTGTGTGAATGTTCTGCTCAGAAAGTGGAATGACAGTACGGGCAGAAGCTTGTGAGCTGGTGTTAAGTGAAAACAAGCCTGTGAACAAGGAATTTCCCTTCTCGTACTCAGGGGACTTGAGGTACCTGTAAAACTCCAGCAGAGCATCTAGCCCTGATGGCCCAGGCAGGGCCATCAAGGGAGACAAAATTAATCAGTGCCAGATGACTGGACACTGCCAGGGTCTGAGGATGCAGTTTAGGGGGCAGGAAGCCTGCTACCTTTTTCTGAGGGGGAAATTAGATTTAGGACATGTTCATGGGCAGTGCAGCTTGACTTTGATGGCTTCTCTTGTTCTTCATAATAAATGTGACCTGGGGAGTGGGCTGTGTGTTTTACAACTATAACCTGTCTAAATATTTCAGTGCTGTCATTCCATGGACAAATATATAAGCTCTATGGAGACCCACTATAAAACCACAGTGACCCCGGCCAGGGCCATCTCAGGAGGAGCCCCACTGCTTGGAAAACTTTCCTGGATCCAGCATCCTGTGGCATCATCGGCACATAGTAACATTACATCTTGTTACACAAACTCATTACATTGGCAATTCCTATCTGCCACAAAACTATGCAGAACCCTATGTCCTGCCTATTTCCTGTCATACTTAACACAGAATTGCAGTGTGTGAAAGCAATTTGGACAGAATCTCAGGATGCGTTGGAGTATAGACACTTCTCCAGCTGCAGTGTTAATTCTTCAGGACTAAGGATCGTGTCTTAATGGACACTGGGTTCCTAGAGTCGACTAAATGTAGTTCCATATAATCAAAATAGAATCTGAATTTGAGGCTGACAATTAGATTTATCTATTAGTTATTTCTGTGTGTGATATATGTATGTGTATGGGATACATAGAGCTATGCTTCTCAAAGAAACATAATTTAATTTTGAATTTAAACAAACTTCACTCCCACGAGCTTGCGCTCATGCTTACCTTAAACTCATTGGGCGTGTACGGGTGTGCGTGTGTGTGCATGCGTGCCACTGTGAACAGGTGCGTTCAGAGGACAGTCCGCAGGACGGCTGGAGACTGGCTCTCTTGTTTGTTGGTGCATACCGCAGGTCAGCCGGCCTTCCAGCTCCTAGGGTATCTCCGTGTGTTAGCATTTCATCGTAGAGGTGCTGGGACCGTGGGAGCTCCCGACGCCACGAGCACCGCAGCAAGTGCTTCAGACACCGAGCCGCCAACACCGATTCCCAGAACAGTCCTCCGTTACGTTGACATGAAGACACTTTACAGGCTCAAGAAGCCTACTAATTCATATCAATGTAAACGCCCATAAAGCTTCCTCATGTGATATGATAGTCACATTATAGCCACTCGGCGCTCAGATATGAACAGTTAAACTGGATACATTGTGATATGTATGAAATACATACATATATATATATATATATATATATATAAGCTGAAAATTTCATGAAAATAAAATTAATCAGTGCCTAAGAGCATGGTTCTGGGGGCAGGTGGATGCCTGGGGTTCACTAGTCGGGGTGCATTTCAGAGTCAGTAAGCAACCCTTCATTATAAAAGGTGCATAGGCGTTCATCTAAAAGGCATCCAGGGTTGGCTTCTGGCTTCCACACATCCATGCACACAGATACTCAGGCAAATACACAGATATACACCCTGAAAACCATGCACACCTAGCTGCATGTGTTCACATGTGCACACACGTATATGTATATACATACATACATACATACATATACATATGTGAAGTATCTTGTGGATCGGTGTTTGACCACATGCATCTGTGAAGAGCAGAGATCCCTGACGGTCGTTCTGAAGCCAGAGATATTGTGGTTCGAAGCAGGGGCTGCAGGCCCCAGCCCACAGTAATGGTGTAATTGCAAAGCTCCATCCCAAGCTGCACAGGAGGTAATGAGTTCCCATTTTTGACTTAATTAAGGCTTTAATGGTTATAAGGACAAAAGTCTCTCCTTAATTCCATACCAACCAAGGACAGCAATTTCAATCACTCTCGTAATGTCGACCCCAAGGTATGCAATGAGGAGGAAGGAAGCCCGACAGTACTAAAGATCTTGTGCTATCCGGGTCACTCAGAGCCCTAGGCCAGGAGAACATTGCTATCCCATTGCTTCAGTTACCTCCTCACCTAACCGGGCTGCTGGATGCAGACCCATCAACCTGCCGAGGCCACTCTGGGGCCATTGGGAAGAGGATAAGCGGTCACGTTCACAGGAGTGGAGCAAAAGGTAGAGCACTCTGAGAATGCAGAGGATCAGCCGGCACTAGATGCTTCCTGTGAAGAGTGACACAAGAAGGGAACAGCACCTCACCTTCCCTAAGGAGTTGACACTATTCCGTCACAGGTGACAAAACTTTCCCACAGGTGCCCAGGGTCTAAATGTCTTCACCCTGAGCCTGAAAATTCACTTAGAGAGTGTGCCATATTAAACCGTCACTAGTTACCCATGTCTCAAAGCCCAAGGTTTTAATAGTTCATTCATCAGTTAGTTACTGAACCTCTGAAGGAGCCACCCACAGTGCTGGGCATGAGGAATATAATGGAGACACAAGTGCATGGCGGTCTGACTCTGAAAGCTCACCACGTGGTCATAGAAACACCACAGTGATGCAGCATTTCTGAGCTGTCCTGCTTTCATCTCTGCTGGCATGAGGAAACACCCTGACCGAAGCACTGTAGGGAAGGAAAGAGTTTGTTTTCTGCTACAGCTGATCTTTGAGGGAAATAAGGGCAGGAACCGAGGCAGGAATTTCCAGCAGAAACCACGGGAAAATTCTGCTTGCTGGCTTGATTGCAGGTACTTGATAAGCTAGCTCTCCTGCACAAGGCCAGGACCCACCTGCCTAGGAAATGGCACTGCCCACAGCGGGCTGGGCGGCCTGCATCAATAAACAGTCAAGAAAATTCTCTCACAGTCAGGCCAACAGGATTTTCTGATCTTGGCAGTCCCTCAGTTAACTCCCTTCTCAGGTGGTCCTAGGCTGTGTCAAGTTGACCATTAGAGCTCTCTAGGAAGGGAGGATCCTTTGAGGAGATATTCTTAAAACACATGAAATAAAAAAGAGGAGCAGAGCTTGGTGCGGTTTTGGAGGCTTCTACTCTCAACTCGGTGGACGCTGGTCTCAGACAAAAATTAAAATGAGTGCTGAGGGTTGTAGTTCAGGTGAAAAGCTGTTTCTAAGCACGCTCAGTAACTGTCACAGCTTATAAAAGGGGATCAGAATCGATTTATAAAGAACTGCTTAAACCCAAGGTAGATAAATTTCAACTCTCCAAAAGACAGATTTTGTTTGATAAACTTTACTTTTAGCAAAAGCAAAAAATAAATAAATAAATAAAAATAAATAAAAAATTAAAAAAGGATGGGAGGTAATAGAAGGATAAAATGTCTTTGCTAGGCTATTTTGGTAGTGTTTGTGAAATGTAAGCCTACATACTTAAATTCTATATAAGTCACAAACAATATTGAGGTGTCAGAGCAAAAAAAAATGTTCAGATAATTGACATCCACAGGTAGTTATATCTTAATTTTAGAAAACATGTTGCTTTCTTCTCTGAACAGGAGTCCTAGAAAATTTTAAAAAGTGTGTATGTGTGTGATTAATTTTTATTACATTGGCTGCTAAAGGAAGAGGCCACTGGTCGTTGAGGATGAAGGGAAGAGTATAAAAGGCCAAAAGAAAAGGATATAGGTCGGAGAGTGTAGCTCATTGATAGCGTACTTGCCCCAAGTCTTCAAGGCCCTCGGTTTTAGCTGTAGCACTCAAGGAAGGGAAAGAAGATGAGGAAAGAGGAGGAGGAGGAGGGTAGAGGAAGGGAGAAGAGGGAAGTAAGGCCGGAAAGGAGGAAGGAAAGATTGGAGAATTCTCTCTCTGTTGCTGGTGAAAGATGTGTAAAGGTTTTGGAGAACAGAAAAATAATAGGAGCTTCTCGGCTGCTGAGTGTTTCCCCAGACAGACACTAACCAAGTGCTGGGAATGAGACTGTGGGGCTGTGGTGGGGACTCGGGTCCTCTGAAAGGGGTGTCAGCCGCTTTTCTCAACCCTGTAACAAAACACCTGACAATAGGAAGGAAGCGAGGGAGGGAGGGAGGGAGGGAGGGAGGGAGGGAGGGAGGGAGGGAGGGAGGGAGGGAGGGAGGGAAGGAGGGAAGAAAGGGTGAGCTTCTATGGCTCATGGTTTGAGAGTGTAATGGATCATGGTGGGGAGGCTTTGGTGGCGGAACTGTCACATTGTGTCCACAGTGAGTAGCAGGAGACATGAACACCTCTAGATGTCTGTCTCTCACTTAGGTTCAATCCTCCTGCAGTTAACCCAAGCTACAAACTCCCTTACAGACACCTCAGAGGTGTGTCTGTCTCCCAGGTGAGTGTAGATCCTGCTGACTTGACAATCAATATTAACCATCCCAAGTAGTGCGCAAAAACTTACTTTTTCCGTGAGAAGTGGAATCAATTTGAATTAGGTAGAAATAATGTGTTTTCCCTCACCATCAAGTGCGGATGGAACACCCACACACAGGCGTGATCTGTTTAGGACATAGGAGACCCCACACCCCTCCCCCCTTGCTCTTAGTGGAAAGTAGCCCCAGACCGATTCTCCAAGCCAAGTACTGACTAGGAAATATGTTGTCTATCATGTCTATATCATCCAAAGCCAATCCACCAGATCTGGATTGTTCATCTGTAATTTACATGCTTTTTCCTCTTTCCATTGACCACTGACTGCTCTTCAAAGGATCAAGGAGAAACATCTTTTCAATCTTAAACTTTCATTACCACAGAGCAGTAGGCACTCCCAGAATTAGTTTTTAATGATTTCTGGGGAGAAGTAAAATCAGTCAAGAATCCAGCTTCCTGAACATAAGCCCGGAAAGTTCTAAGGAAATCTGCATCTGTAGTGCTGGTCTACAAGCTGCTGCTTTTCCTTTTTGTGGACTCAAATCCTCTTATCTCCCAGCAGGGCTAGGAGGGTAATGTTTGTAACATTTCAATCTCTGAACCAGTGAATAAAAGATATCAGTGTTACTTAGCTGAGAGACGAATAAATATTCATAACAATGGCACATGCACAGCTAATTGAGTGGCTTTTGTTAATATTAAACTAGACATTCATGGACGTGTGCCTTTCCCTATAATGAAAATACTGCCTTGGGCTAGTTTTGTTTTTCTTGTCTAGAACAATTTATGTGCTTTCACTGAAACGAATATAAACTCCTATTCTCATGACAAAAGAATTCACCATTAATTTGAGTAAAGAATTTCTTTATTCCCTTTGAGGTATGCTTTATTGAAGAAGTAAATCCTAAATGCATCTTGAAATTTTTGTTCATACGTTATATTTAATTTCGACAACACATTCTACGTCTATAAATAGAGATTCCTAGGGTTATTAGAAACAGACGCGTTGTTATCAAATCCATGAGAGATTTCCTTTCGATTAATTTAAAAAGTAATAAAAACAAAGCAAAGCAAACGAAAATTCCTATGTGACTGTTTCTGTGAAGTTTGAACCTATTATTTTTCCTATGTCCTCCATCTTTCTCTCTCTCTCTCTCTCTCTCTTTTTTTTTTTTTTTGGCTTCTTTTCAGTTTGCCTCGTGTGCACTGAGATGAATATTTGGTCTTTTGCGTTTTGCTTTTCTGAAGGTCACATAGCGTTTCTCCTCTTCTTCCCCTTCCTTTTAGATTTTTGAGATGGCAGGCCCTTGGGTAACCCAGGCTGGCATTGAGCTTGCTGAGTAGTCAAGGACTACATTGGGTCTTCCACCTCCACAGTCCTGCACCACCCTTCCTGGCCTTCTGTCTTACCAACATCTGACTTCCTTCCTTATCCCAACTAGTCCTGCCCACTAGAGAGTTTGGGGTCCCGTTTCTATTCTTTTCCTGGTTCTGGCGTAATCGAGGAAGCTGGCGATACCCTCAGCTTGACTAATTCATGTTCTCTCTGAAACAGGGTGAGTAGCAGGCCAGGCAGCTGAGTGCATGGGGGCTCCACTCTAGTTTTTAAATTTGTTTATTTTTATTTTACGTGCATTGATGTTTTGCCTGCATGCATGCCTGTGTGAGGGTGTCAGATCTTGGAGTTATAGACAGTCATGAGCTGCCATGTGGGTGCTGGGAATTGAGCCTAGTCCTCCAGAAGAGCAGTGAGTGCACCATCTCTCCAGCCCCCACTGGGGTAGAGGGCTCACTCTAGCAGCATGTTGCCACCCTTCCCAGTCCTGATGACAGGATTTGTCCTGCCTCCTGCTTCTTCAGCCTTCAAGCTTCTTTTATTCCTATTCACTGACTCTTCTGCACCCAGCCACTGTGGTATATCCTGCACATCGTTCCAATAAATTCTCTTCACAAACCAGGGAGGAGGCCGCTGAGGCCAGCTTTCCTGGATCCTCTCCAGCTGGCAGTCACGAATACGTGGGTAACAGCGTTTGCCCACACTCACTTCTTCTCCAGCTCCTCTGGGCCCTGGGCACAAAGTAGCCATTCAAAGTAAGGAATATTTTTTAATAAGAATGTACATCTTAAACCAATGATTGTGTATTTTTCTCCTAAGACTATTGAGCAATGATTCAAGCTGGACTGTGTCTCGGGAAACTAATTTCTTCTTAATTAAAAAGATATTGAACAAACTGTTTGTTGTTGTTGTTGTTGTTGTTTTTCAAAGAAATTTCATGAGAATTTGTCTTCAAGTGGACCATTCCTTCCATTTGTAACCATTTGTCTGTGAATGTTGAAGACCATTTTTTCATAGAAAAAAACCCAGAGCTGTTTATATTTCAGGTCACTCACAGAAACTCCAAAGTAGGGACCTCACCACATGGATGAGAAATCACTAGTCGTGTGGTCTGAATGTTACCTACACAGAGCCCTGGAGGAAGAGCAATGCAGCCTTGAGCAGAAAAGTGGGGAAAGGTGCTGAGGCAGTGGAGTGCTGGGTGTTAAGAAGAGCAGGGAAGTCAGAAGATGACCTCACCACCACAGAGAAGGTGCTCCTTACCTTCCCCAATGGCGAGAAGGAAGTTCCGCAGCTTAATAAATTCAAGGGACCAGCAAGGAGACACTGGTCATGTGACTATGTTAATTCACTGCCATTGTTTTGGCTGCTGTCAGGCAGACACAGACACGTCACTGTCACCTTTGCCTGTGATATTCTCTTAGCCTCATGAACACTTCTTAAGACTTAATTTCACATATGACCAATTTGTATTTGTGTATTTGTATATGACCAATTGACTAGTATCCTCAAAGTTTAATTAAAGCAAGAGTGCTCTGCTATTGTTGTTATTGTTGAGATCTTCTATTCCTGTTTCTCAGCTTCTTACATCTCTCTGCAGTAGCAGGGGAAAATGACATAAGGGAAAAGAACAATGGAAATTCAAGCTGGGCCTCAACACCTGTGTGCCACATGGATGTTACTATTCCAAATAATAAAGGCCTTGCAGTACCCTGACCTCCACACTCTTGAGGCTGGCACTCAGTATAACAGTCACTTCTTTGCTGTGTACATACAGCTCTCTGGCTGCCATGGGCATTTTTTTTTCCTTCATTGAGATTTGCTTTGAGATGAGCTAGTTCTCATTGTGATCCAATGAACTGTGGTCACCACAACTGGTCCCTGGCCTCTACTGCTGTCCTCCAGGCAAGAAACCTCTTTGTGACAGGCTTTTTTTTCTCTTCCACAGAGAAGTAGCTGTTAATCCGTTTAGGTTGACACGGACACAGGTGCCTACTGTGAATCTTTTTCTGAGGCTCTCTCGGCTGAGCTGATCCTGTAGGTACTGGCGGGCCTCAAGCAGGCTGCCAACTGGGCTAAACTGTCTGCGGGGGAATCTGAGGAAAATGTTAACTGGGGCTGAGAACGAGCTTGCCAAATTCACAGCTCACCCTGGCATTTAGGAGACATTGTGCGTTCCTAGCACAGTCTCCCCCCTGCCTCAGTACGGCGATGAATTCCTTCCTTGCAGGCAGGAGTGCACTGACCCAAAGTGCATGCTCACAGCCTACATCTGGCCAGGGGACAGGAAGATTGGCCCATGCAGGCTTTATGGAACAGTAGCTGCTGGTCTCATGAGACCAAAGCCTTCTGGGAGTTCAGTTGCCTGAGGTGACTTTTTGCCACCATCTCGTTATCAACCCCCTCATCAGAAGCATACAGGGGGATTTCCGAGATTGCCAGCAGGTCACATGTAGCTCGGGCCTCCAGCATGGCTCAGTGCATGCATAATCTCTGGTGAGAACAATTTAAATGCACCATTAATCCCCTGATGGTCACGAGTAGCTGTACCCTGTGGGGTTCCAATGGCAGGGCAACCAATGTCCAGGTTTTCATGATTTAGCAATGAAGCCAGTAGACTTACCTCTGTGTCTTGGTCCTTTTCCACAGTGTTGTTCTGGATTCAATTTGTTAATCTTTTTTTTTTTTTAGGAGCACTTTCATTGGCTCTATTTGTGAATGCCAGTATAAGTACAGATGTAATGTTGTTTCCTGTTGATGGCGGGCACATAGAGAAATGCCTGGAGCTTAGATGTATCTCCTCACAGCTAGCACGGGGCCTGGAAAATTGTGTGGATGGGTGCAGAGATGCTAAGCAGAACATTTAAATTTAAACCTCTGAATTTACCTGCCATATTATTCCGGTTTTAACATTTATTTGTTTATTTAGTGTGTTGTGGAAGGGGTCAGGGACAACTCATTGACCTCATTTGTTCCTTCAATCATGTGAGTTCCAGGATCAAGTTCAGACCCTCCAAAGCGCCCTGACCTGATAAACCATCTTGTTGAACCAATATCCACGTTTAAGATGAAAGAAAGTGCTGTGTTAATCAGGGCTCTCCGGACCTTTTCACTCCATCCGTTCCACTGTGGGATAAATTCAAGGTGTCATCTTGGAAGCACAGTTGGCCCTGGTTGGTCGGTCCAACAAGGACAAGGAGAGATACAACAAGGCTATGGACCTGCCAGTGATGCTTTCCTGGGGCGCCCCATGTTCTACAGCTGTAAAAAAGAAGTGTGTCTTTCACGGCCATAGTCTTGCTGTATTCAGGGCAGTGAGACTAATTTTGAACTTTATTTCAATAGCAGCATATTAGTTCTTATGAACTGCTACAACAAAATATTAGTCTCACTGCCCTGAATACATGCCTAGGACCGCTAGCAGGTGGGAGCATCATGCCAGTTTATGAATGGTTAGAGCATGTTTAGGTGGTGGTGGTAGCTATAACAGAGGAGGGGACTCAGATTCCACACATAGTCCAGTAGGGCTCAGGGAGAGGCAAGACTATGGCCGTTTCTGTTTAATGGGGACAACAGAGCAATGGTGATCAGTGTAAACCCCTGAGAGGAACCTTTACCATTGTAGATTGTCAAACTGAGTCTCCCTCCTATCTGCAATTACCCAAAATTCAGGCCTGTAAGAGAAAAATACCTGGTCTGACCTATTATTTTGCTAAAGGGGAAAGGGCCACAACAGGTGAAATGCCCAAGAGAAAAACAGCTGGCTGGTGGCAGAGGCATGTATGCCTTCAACATGGATTTGTGACATTCAGAGTAAAGTCAACAGATATAAAGTTTCTGGGTGAGAACTCGACACACAATAAGTATTATCCAACTTCCTCCTGTAATGACGCTGTCTACATTCCTGAAACCTGTAAGTGTGACCCTCTCTGCAGTTAGAATTAAGCGAAGGCTCTCGAGATAGCACCTTATGTAGGTGGGCCCTGAATACAATCAGTGTCTTCAGGTGAGGAAACACAGGCAGAAAAGGAGACACCAACATAATCAGGAGCACACGCCTCAGATGACGCAGCTAAAAGAAAAGCCACCAAAGAAGCTTTGCTGAAAGCCAGAAGAACCAGGCAAAGGTTTCTCCTTCTCCAGCCTCCTTCAGACTTCTGGGGGCAAAAGCCCCATAAGAACTCATTTCTGTTCCTTTAAGCCTCAGGCTGACTGTAACACATCACAGCAATGCCAGGCACCTCACATTTTAAACATACCAAGAAAGGAAGTCCTGCCTCTTCATGCTGCTGTCACTTCTTGTCCGTCTTGAATGAGGATGTTCACAGATCACTTATTATCTTAAGTAAGTGGCTGTTAGCGCTCCTGGGACCCCCGGCTCAGCACCACAGCCTCCCTGGGATCCAGGGTAATGTACTGGAGAGACAGCCCAGTTTGGCTCATTGAATCTTAGGAAATTTTATTGATCTCATGATGCCTCATGGCATCTTGGGAACAGGCAATAAAATATTGCAAGCTTTCTCCAGTCTTCAGTAGGAAAATTTCATTACGGTTTATACTGTTTTCATGCCTATTCATGCTGTGAAGTTTTATCATTTCATCCTATCTGACAATTACCATAACCATCATCGTGACACAATAGGCTCCTGATGGCTTATGTAGAAGTCTGCTGTGTGAGCTCATAAGTAAGGGTCTGTGAGTTGAGGTCCCACCTAGTCATTGCTTGTGAGGATGTGGTATCACAGAATACCCTCCTTGCAAGCCCCTGGCTGTGGTGCTGAGCTGGAGGTTCTGGTTGCGCTAACAGCCCCTTACTTAAGTGATCTGTAAACCTCCTCGCTCATCCCCTCACCATCTTGGCACAGTCTGTGCCACTTCTCAGGTTCGTCCTTGACAAGTAGGACCGATGCAGAAACACAGAAACTCTATATGATCAAAGGGCAAAGAAGGGACAGGCTTCCATGTGACAAATTCTAAGACACAGGACTACATTCCTGTTGCTTACATTCGAACAGGTGATTGTGGTGACAAACTCAGTGGCTAGGAAAGCCTGGAACTTTTTGATCAAGTGTCCCTGGCACTTCAACTTCACTGTAAAGGAAAAGCTGCCTACCAGATTGTTACAGTTAATTTCCAGGCTTCCCCTAAAGACTTTTATTCTCTGATGGACTCAGCAAACTGAAGATGTTCATTAAATTAAAGTCACTTTTTTTTCAAAGCTTTTTGACTTTGAAAGACATTTTCCCTGGAGCAGTAGTGTTGCTTGGACATGTAGAGTGTTGTATTGCTTTGTTTTAGAAGAGATCACACTGCTTCTTGCTATGTGACCGGAAGCAGCATTCATCCTTCCAGCTTCGTGTGGGAATACTGTTTCCATGAGTACAGCAGTGGCTTCATATTGTTTGGGAGCAGAGACTTACAAATATTACTGAAGATTTGTTTTCACAAGTGTTTGTTCTTTACCTGTGTACCAAAATTCTCTAAGATTTGCTGATTTGCTCACTAAAGTATAGTTTTGTATTCAATACTCATTATATTTCCGGTGTGAATGCTGCTTCTTCTTTCTCCTTTAGCTCTTCACACATGAATTCCTGTCTGCATGTGTGTGCACATATGTGTGTGTACATGTGTAGATGTGTGTGTAGGGGTGTTTATGTACATGTGTGAAAACTACAGAAAATTTTCAACAAAACACTATCAAGCCTAATCTGATATTACTTGAAAGACTCTACATCATGACCAGTTGGAGCTTATCCAAGGGATGCAAAGATCGCCCCGTATATGCAAATCAATATACATAACATAGCCCATCAACAGATTAAATAGAAAAGTGATCACCACAGTTGATGCAGAACACGCATCAGCCCTATTCAACAAGGAGCCCACGGCCTGAGTGTGGAAGGATTCTTCCTTAACACAGCAAAGGCTGCGTGCAGTAAGCCTACAGACAACATGCTAAAGAAGCAAATCTAAATGAAGAAACCCCTAAGTTACAGCATACAACAGAGATCAGCACTCACCACTCCTGGTCAACAGCATCAGAAGAACTACCCAGCCAGAGAGAGCCTGGAAAACAAGCAGACAGATAAATAGAGTGTGTATATGGGAATCCAAATAGAAAAACAGGGTTGTTGAATTTTGCAGAAGACACAATTTCATACATCAGGAAGGTATAAAGGCCCCTCCAGAAGCTGATAGAACTGATGAAGAAATGTAGTGTTTTATAATACAAATCATCAGGCAAAAAAGTAGAATCATTATATATCAATAATAAATGGAAAAGAAATCAAAATAGCTACCAAAGAAACTTATCCAGGAAAAATTTAGTCAAGGGACTGAAAAAGCTTCTGCAATGAATAGCATAAAATACCCATGGAAGAAATTGTACAGAACAAAAAGTTTGTATGCTCTTTGATTAGAAAAGTTAATATTGTTAAACTGTCCATAAGATCTACAATCATCCTCAGCTTTAAAGCTTCCCTGAGATACCATTGGTATTCTTCACAGAACTAAAAAAAAAAAAAAAAAAAAGAATTGACGTGACGCTGATTCCACCACTGGGCACAGATGCAAAGAAAATGTAATCCTCCTATCAAGTACCTGCCCTTTCGTGTTCACTGCAGCAGCATTCACAGAAGCCAAGATACGGACCCAACTGAGGTGTTTATCAGTGGAAGAATGAATATGAAAATCCAGTGTTTATATGGTGAACATATTAGGTGAGGCAAACAGGCATGGAAAGACAACACCTGTGTTCTTACTCTTTGGGGGAAGCCCAAAGCACTGACCAGATCAAGGAGTATAATAGAAGACACTAGGAAAAACAGTGAGAGGGCAATGATGGGGTTCCAAAACAAGTTAGAGGTACAAACTTGTTCAAATGAGACATAGTATGAGAACGAAATTATAGTAGGATACAACTTACTGCAGACTTAAAGTAACAAAGGGAGAAATCTTAAGGTTCCCAATATCGGTAGAGTGCTAGAACAAGGGAAGATGGAATTGATAATTACCCTGATTTGATCACACACTATATATGTGCAGGATTATGACATTGTATCCCATAAATAAGTAAAATATTTGCCAGTTAGAATCAAGACTAATAAATAATTTTAAACTTCGTAAATTTCCTAGATGAAAAAACTTATAGTTGAATCAAGGATATTTCAAGACAGTTCCAAGAAAAAAATAAAAGCTACACAACAGTACGGAACAAAACAGTCCAGTTGGTGAGTTGTTGGAGTTAGTGGAGATGAGCAAAGCAGCTGGCTGCAGCCTTCTCAGCGACAGATACCAAATGAGAAGAACAGACTGGACCAGTCAGTCCCGGGAAACGGAATCAATCCTTTTCCTTCCTAAAGTGGTACACACACATGCACGTCAGCACTTGAACTGGTTCCATATGTCACTTAAGCCAATCAATATTTATTTATCTCATTACAGCAGAGCTTAAAATATAACACACAGATAGTTAAGCACTAACTCCAACTCAGCTGCTCTGCTAGATGACGGTTTATGGCTGTGTGTGTTAGAACCGAGGCTGTAACTGTGACAGTGACAGGCTGTGTCCCAGGGTTGTTCATTCTGCAGTTCACAAACATGTGCATTGTAACTGTGGGGACCCGATTCCACACCTTATCCTTTGGGTCAGTGGATGCACTGCACCCCAAAATGTATACTGCACCTTAGAAAGTGTCCTTGGCTGCACTAAAGCCTTGAGCAGTGGGTTCATTCAAACGGCAGAACACGCTGGTGTGGCCAAGAGCTCATAGTCCTAAGCCGTGTGACATCTTTATTTCAGAAGCAATTCTTAGTCTTGGGCTGATGCCTGTGGTTTTATTGTATTGATGGCTAAGACAACCCACAAGCTTCCAGTTTTGTTGGTGTCTGGCAGACAGGTGGGAGCGAGGAAGGTAAAGACAATTATATCATGTGCCAATTTGATGTTGAATTTCACCCTTGTCAGGGAAGAACTGTCTGCTGGACTTACTCTACCAGCAGATGGCCTGTTAGTCTAAAATGTCACTATTATCTAATTGACTTCTAGGGTAGTTCTTTCTGTTGTTTATTTTTTGTTTTTGTTTTTGAGATGGGGTTTCTCTGTGTAGCCTTGGCTGTCCTGGACTTGCTTTGTAGACCAGGTTGGCCTTGAACTCACTGAGATCTGCCTGCCTCTGCCTCCCGAGTGCTGGGATTAAAGACATGCGCCACCATGCCCAGCTACGGTAGTTCTATCCAAAGAGTTGTGGGGAAAACTGGGGCTAATGATGAGGGTTACTTTTCTTCCTTGATCATTTTTGTTGTAATTATAAGACAAAATGACTCATGATAAGGTGAAAGATTATGGAATCTTAGTGTAGCAAACAGCTCATTAAATTGTGATCACATAGGAATTCTTATACAAAAAAGTTGCAATTTTGGTTTTGTTTTCAACATCTGGACCATATGCTTGATACACTGGTGCACTCCAGGAATCACACACTTCTTTGTTTAGACTTTTGTCATATTTTTCAATGAAAATTATCTTAGTTGGTGTACAAGATAACGGCTCTCACTATGACATTTTCATCCATGAGTGTCGCCGTGCTTCTTTTGTAGAAAGTTTATTTTCTATTTAGTTGTATGTATGTGTATCTGAATATGGATAAGTACATACAAGTTCTGGGGTTCACAGGGTCCAGAGGTGTTGGCACCTTGAGCTGGAGCTACAGGAGGTTGTGAGCCACCAAAAGTGGGTGCTGGGAACCGAGCTCTAGTCTTCAGGAAGAGCAATATTTGCTCTTAACATGGTAGCCATCTCTCCAGCCCCAGGTAATCACACTTCTGCTATACACCTCATTTCATGTTATGTTTCTAACTTCTGTGTCTTCAAGACGCTTATTTTGCAAAGAAACTATCTTTCTAAGAAGATGGTGTATTGTATAGAAGAGTAATTGAAGTGACTTCATTCTTCAAGGCCCAGAGCCAAGGGGTAGACTCCTAAGCTTTCCCGGTCACACTGCCTTTCACTGAAGGAAGACAAGTATCTCTCTTCCCCATTGCCTGTCTTCCTTGCAGTAAGAGGTGCAGCTGTGTGGCCTGAGAAATTTAACAGTCTTTGGGTGAGGCCTGTGGCCTTGCGATGTCATGGAAACCCTAACTATCAACAAATTGATTTTTTTTTTTTAACTAGGCATGCATGCTGGACACTCAAGACAGTTCAAAGCAACCTTGGCTGTATTGTAAGTTCTAGACTATCGTAGGCTATATAAGAAGGAGGGAGGGAGGAAAGGGAGAAAGGAAGACAGGGAAAGGAATGAAGGGAGGGAGGGAGGAAGGGAAGGGTAGAATTCTCTCATAGCTATGAAAGCAGCCCCTGATATTAGAGAAACAGTAAACTTGATTCTTTTCATCGAATTTTTTCAAGTTTTCCAACTGTAAACTGAAAGCACAGCTGTGGGTGGGTGTGTTTATCTTAAAACAGCTGATTCCTCTGATGTGAAACTGTTGGGAAATAGCATCCCATGGCTGCAAACAACCACCCCAGGGCCCAAACTGTCTTGACATTTGCTTTTGTAAATAAAGTTTTATTGTGACAACCACAGCTCAAGTTGGGCAGGTACAAATGCCCAGGAAATCCATGGTGTTTGCGCTCTGGCTCTTTTCAGGAAAGTTCGCTCAAGTGGTAGCAAACACGGGGAGGCATGGACGAGAGAAGCAGACCTCTGCCTGGAACTGCAGCACAGCATTCGGTCCAAAGCAAACAGCCATTCATCTAACCTTCCTGGGAGTCACACCGTTTCAAGGAACAATTACTCCTTCGATTAATAAGATGTGTTGAATCCAAAAACGCCGTTAGAAAAATTTTTGAATATTTAAGATAGGAAGCACCTTTCCTTTGGGAAGATTGCCAGATATAACACATCTAAGCCAATTAAAGCAAGATTATGTGCTAAAGAGTGTGCTGCCAGCTGAAAGAATCAGAAGTTGAAAGGAACGGAGTCAAGATGGGATCGGTGTGAGTGACAGAGATCGGGAAGGTGCAGAGGAATTGGGGGATTTTTGATGGGTGACCATGTATAAAGTAGTAAAAGTATGCTCCTATGGTTGGGTGATTGTTTGCATAGCTCATTGATAACTGATTGGATAGCCCATTGGCTGGTCCACGCTAAGAGTTTACAATCTGATAAGCAGTGGGAAATAAAGCTGATTTCGGGACTTGTTATAATTGCAATGCAGCAACTTGCCCCCAGTTAAAGGCTCAGAACAAGTATCTATTACCTAAAATTTTAGAAGGTTCTGAACATAGAACAGGCTCAGTTGGGTGCTTCCAGTCTCCGATTTCTCGTGAGGTTAAAGTTCACCCATGGACTGAGGCTGTAGATGTCAGATGGGCCAAGGCCCAAGAATCTACTTCCAAGTCACATGGACAAAGTCAGTCTTGTTGGCCTTAGGCAGAAGAGCTTTGTTGTGTATTTCAGGGGCACCTTCATAAGGCTGCCTGACTGTCCCTGTGGCACAGCAAGTGATTTTCTATCAGGGAGAGAGAAGGTCGCATCGCCATTTATGACTTCGGATGGAGGTTGACCACCTCCTTCACAGTATTCAGCTTGTTAGAGGTGAGTTGGGAGTGAGGGTTAAAAAAACGAGTTCAGCTGTTAAGAGCACTTGCTGTGTTAGGCCCAGCAAGAGCCTAATTTTTACAAGCGATGAAGAGAATTCAGGAAACCAGATCTCATCATTGCAACATCGCAAGAGGTTTATTTTAACCATTGTGCAATGGGGTCACCCCTGCCGATCAGCAAAGAGTGGCACCGGGAGACAAAGGCCTTGGGTTTTTAAAAAACAAAGCATGGGAATTTTGAAGTTGCAGTCTTGGCAATTTAGGATTGGATGAGAGTTAGTCTTAGATGCTCAAGCTTGGCCTGCCAAGTGTGGATACAGCTGCAATTAAAGGTGGGGGTGGTTAGCTCATCCTTGAAGATCAGGGCTGCAGGCTTTTGGCTGGAGGAGCGACTCAGAAGAAGGATTGAGGCCTTCTGGGTTGATTGCTAAGAAACACTATCTCGAAGACAAGGGTCTGGTCATTCTTTTTGCTGAGTGAAGGTCATTGTTTGCTTGCTTTTTTTTTTATACCTGTCCTCACAGATAGGGTCACATTTCTCCATTCTCTGGAAAGGTACTAAGAGGCTTTAGCTTAACCTGGACCTAAAACTATAGGCTTTAGAAAACATATAGGTTACAAAGTTAGTTTGATCCTTTCAGCTGCTCTGTGGAGGACCCAAGTTCAGTGCCCAGCACCCACCTCAGGTAGCTTGTAACCGCCTGTAACCCCAGTCCCAGAAGATCTGATATCCTCTTCAGCTTGATGCACATTAACACACGTTGGCACACGCACCCACACTCACTAACACACAGATGTACACGAGGAGATCAAATGAAATAATAAACAAATAAATAGGTTAACAGATAAAATATTTTATTTTCAAAGTGAGTTGGAGGCTGCTGGTGCCACAGCTACCTGGGTAGAGTGCCTGCCTAACATCCGTGACGGCCTGGCTTTGATCTCAAGCATAAACAATGTGTGTTGGTACACACTTGCAACCTAACACCAAGAAGATGGAAGCAAGAGGATCAGGACTTCAAAGCCCTCTTTGGCTACATAGCAAGTTCAAGGCCAGCTTGAGATACATAGGCTCCTGGGGTCACATGTAAGCACCCTTACCCTCTGAGCCCCGATGCTGTGTGATTCAATGGCGGAAATTGTGATGCTCTGGGTGGGGTAGGTTCTGATGCAGAGGCTCATGTGACATCACTGTGTCCTGCTACAGAAGCTTGGGGACATTGGTTGAGATCCCCAGAACCCATGTTAAAAGCTGGGCATGACCACATATGTCTTTAACCTCACAGCTATGGCGGACAAGACAATCAGTTAGGATTTATGGACACCAGGCTAACTTCATGTTCAGACAGAGACCTGTCTCAAGGTAATAAGGTCGAGCATGATAGAACCACACAGCAGATGAACCCCTTCTCCCCCCATGGGTGTGCACAGGTGTACATGCACACACAGAAACACGCAATAGCCTCACGAATAAAAGAGCTGTTTGTTTGGGTTAGTTAAGAATTTGTGCTGTGACCCATGTATTTTCATTAGAAAATCTGAAGACAGATTCTATCACTGGCAGTCATTGGACCCTCTCTCGATGTTCTAGTTCAACCAAATATAATTAGAGCTGTCTTCTTGTTCTCATGTGGCTTGGGATGGGGGCTCATGATCATAAAAACAGAAACCCCAGAGAGTCTCCCTGTGGGATGTGTCACCAGGCGCCTCTGTTTGTCATGCTTATGGTGCAGGTAAAACACTCAGTAAATTCAGTCTTTGAATTAAGCTGTAACCAAGCTTGTATATTCATTAGAGGAGAAAAATTCTCCTCGAAGAAGTTCAAATTGTTTATTGATTTTCATTTCTGTGTTCAAAGGAAGCCTGAGTGAGTCTGTGTGTGCGCCATCCCCACGGGGCAGGGCAGCCAGCGGGTGCATCACATTGAAACCCAACGAAGTGGTGGCCAATCGCAATAGGAGGATTCTTCTAAAGCTGTCTTAACAAACACCGAGAGGATGAGCTTCCCAGCTCAATAAGGTTAGACCTTAATGAGGAATATCAGAGCTGCCACAGCTGGCAATAAATGGCAATTTAAGGGGCAAAAAATGAAACAAAAAATCAGGGAGCAGGAAACACATTTGGGCACTCCTTTTCCAGTGCTAGGTGACAGGCGGCATTTTTAGAAATTCACAATAAAGTGAATTTAATTCTATAGGAGGTAACACTGCTGCGCAACCACAGACTGAGTGTTCCCCATGATCACAGAGAAAGGACTCTAGGTACTCCGTTGGCGAATAGCCATAGGCATCTACACGAATTCACTCAGGCATCTCCGAAGAGGGAGAGAGCAGTTTACATAGAAACAAAGAAATATGAATATTTATGTGCTCGTGCAGAACCTGAAGACTGGATCTTACGCATGGATGTGCAGTGCTATTCGCAGCACACTGACATATGTCCACTATTGCAATCTCGCCGAATGCAGGGCCAGCTCCACCTGTACAATCTGTGCTGCAAGCCCGCCAACTGTCTCCATTTTCTTTTCTAATACTCTGCACTTAAAAACAAAACGTGTGTGATTCCAAGTGCAAAGATACACTGTTAACAATGTGCTCCTCTATCAGACTCAAGACCTTGGTTGGCTTAAGATTCCTTGGAAAACATCCATGGTTTAGGTTTTGAATTGGTCCTGAAAGACTTGGCGACATAACAAAATATGATCCACCTTTATATCAATCAGAGTTAGAAAACTACAGGATCCCAGCCACTTCTGCCCTTGTGTGGAGCAAGGGGGAAAGATCCCCTTTCTACTCCTCTAAGGCACCGTTGCCTCCACAGAGGGCAGCCCTGCATCTAACAGCTCATAAGTCTGTAAGCTGTGAAAAAGCCATTCTCTTCTGTCTCAAAGGGATGTTTGAGAATGAAATAAGACACCAGCAATAATGTTTTTGCAATTATATATACTCACCATACTACAATGCTTAATAAGAGTAGGGTTTTATATGGACATGAGACCCCATGGCTTGAAGAGTGATCTTTCAGACCCAAGTGAAGCCTTACCCACAGTGTCCACCATAAATGCCAGCTCGTGCCTTCCGTAAAAACATAGTACCAAGTGCAAACCTTCAAGTAAATATTCAGGATCCCTCTAATTGTGCCTCTAAGTACAAAGAATTCCTACCTCAGAGGAAGTCAATTATTTTGCTTCTCAGAAAGTTTGTACCCTATAGGAACAGACTGAACTAAGGAGAGGTAAGAGAAGAGAAGATCGAAGTACAGAATGTGAAAAGTCTTCTAATAAAATGTTTGGGGCTGGAGAAATGGCTCAATGGTTAAGAATACTTGCTCTTGCAGAGGACCAGGGTTCAATTTCCGGGTTATATCTGGGCACTCCTCTGTAACTCTCGCTTCAAGTGTCTGGTGCCCTCTCCTGGCCTCCATGGGCACTGCACACACAGATGCACACACACACACATAGGCAGGCAACTGCTCATTCAAACAAAATTTTTTTAAAAAATCCTTAAATCATAGGAAACCCCGAGAACATTTGTACAAAGACATCCATTTAATGTCTAAAAATGTCGAGCAGACTGATAGAACCAATTCTACACTATTGTAATTTCACCTCTGTGTATTAAAGTAAAAATGAAAATCAGAATGTATCCCAATAAATAAATAAATAAACGCAGAGTGGGAGCCAGTGCGATGGCTTGCTTGCTACCTGAAAATCTGAGCTTCATCCCCAGATCCCACGAAGTAGGCGAACACACTCCTGAAAGTTGTTCTCTGACGTCCACATGTGCTCACTAACATATGCACAAGTAAGTAAACAAATACACAAGAAAGAGAATTGCAGGTTCTAGAAAGAAGAAAGCAGAGAACACGGCTCCTGTGAACTAGTTCAGCACTGGAACATCAGTATAACAAGCCTGTGGAAAATTCTCCGGTGGGGAGATTTCTTTCATTTATTATCGGGATTATTTTTCACCATTAGTCTAATATAAAAAGAAAAACCCATTGAAAAACATCATTCAAATTAGAAATCTGATTTAAGAAAAAATACAGTGAAGTTTTGCACAAGAGACTGAGGGTGAAAGCTGTTGAATTTGGTCCTAGATCAAACAATAGGTCACTCTGCCAGCTTGAATAGCTTGTTTCTCCTTCTGGTATCCATGCTAACACATCAAACATCCATGGAAGAGGGAAGAACTTAGGACTTAGCCCATGAGTCAGGTAACTGGTTAAATCCTGAGATGCATCTTTTGCTGGTGAATAGATGCTCCAAAGGGTCTCAAGGCCCTTATATGTCTGGGGCTCTGTGGTCCAGAAATTTACACAGAGTAATTTAAGTCCTCACAGTGTAAGCTAAGCTGAGTGCCAGTTTCTCCGGCTTGAAGTGATTTCCACTTTGAATCCTCTCATTCTTGCTTAGCTTGAGGTCCAGCTTGTAGTTTTCACTCTGCTGTTCTTAAAACTTCCAATATGTCGCATGGATGTGCCAGAGAAAACAGGCATGAGCAAGTCTCGCTTCTAGGCCCTCCAAGCCGTTTGTAGCCATGGGTGTACTGGGTTTTCTCCCAGCCCTGAGCTATTTCATACCAGACTTAAAAATCAAACTTAGAACTCAGACTTAAAAATCAAACCCTGAAGCTATCCTAAGCACTGCTTGAATCGTCCTCACCAATTCTGCCTTTATGTCCTGTAGAGACCATTGCTATCACAGATGTTTTCCAGGCTGTCACTGTCACAACTCTCTGGTGGCAAGCCCCTTGCCATTCAGCCTGGGCCCTGTCATTGATTACCTCTCCTGGTCCCAATGTTCACGGAAGGCTCTATGGGCGCTTCTCCCTCCTCCCCCAGCCTTATTGCCAGGCCCTGTTTGCCTCACCCTCTCTGTAGGACCAATGTCAATTTGCTCTCTCTGCACACAGCATACATCACACAGATTCTTCCCCAAGAACAGTTTGTTCAGGCAGTCTTTCAAAGGTATGCAGCCCCTGACTTCCCCTCCCAGGTCTTTCTCAGGGGTGCTCAGGGCTCTCTCCTGCGCACCCTGCAGTCATGTCTACCATTTTGCCATTGCACGCACAATGAAAGTAGAAGGGGGTAAGTTGTGAGGAGGAAAGGCTCTCAGGGAGCATGGGAGGGTCAATGTGATCAAAAGACAGTGTAAACACACAAAATGTCCCACAAAATTACTATTACATGTAATTAACTCATATGAGCAAGCATGCTTATCACTAACAATCATTTGCTTTAATAAATGTTATAATAATTAATCGTCTTTCACCATCATTACCAGTAGTCTGCCAATAGCGATGATGTCTTATCATGTGACCTTCTATAGAAAAACCTACAAGAAGAAAGGCAAAGAGATTTTTTTCAGCAGCCAACAGCCCCCTCTCTAAAGCAATGCCTCAATTTTCTCTGGCGTCCTATTCTGCACAGTAATCTTGGACAATTCAGTACCTCAAACACTGGAACCTTGAGGAACTTCTAGAGAGATTCCTACTCAAGGGACCTCTAGATAAGAGTGGAAAGACTGCTTACGGGCTTGCTATTTATCTGCATCTAATCTGTGCAAATCATAAGTGTTTACTGTTTTCAGAAATTTGTGTTTAACTTCTTTCTTTCCACATACACACCATGTCCTTGGGTCTCTTATCATTCTTACCACAGCTTTCAGAAAACCATAAGCAGGTACAGGTAAACTACATTAGTAAAACTTGAGCAGAGCAGCCATATGATCCCTGTGTTAGCATTTCATTGCACCAGAAATTACTTGCAATGAAGGGAACAGGAGATAAAAGGCTGTGGTTCAAGAGGAAGCCTTCAGTATAATACAATTTTGCAGAAAATGACTCATTTTCAAACTGAGAGTCATGACCTATCAAAGTACAGGAACTTGCTTTATTGCTTAAAAACAGAAAAGATTTATTTATGACTTAAAAATTTTGAAGTTAATTTTTAAAAAGTATTGAGCTCAGAAATAATGGGTTTAGAAACGATTAATGTCATTGATTTGAAATTAGATAAAAGCTTTGTTTTTACTGTCATTAGTTTTGAATCTACCACAGCAACTCAATCTCTGCTTGTTAATTAACCTAATTGTTTTTACTGAATAAAAATAGACTTCTGAATTAATACTGTCGTTTCTTTCAGTCAGACTCATTTCCCACACTTGGAATGCATTCCATTGGTTTCTAAACCATTTGTCCAGTTTTCAAACAAACAAGTTTTCTTCATAAGGATCATTATAACATGATCAAGGCCTCGAGGACTCTCAAAACAAATGGAAAGATTGGGAAAATGCGCTTTATACTTACAATCATCAGTTCTAGAAACTCCCCTTGCCAACAGAAATGAACACTGAGCACAATGTTATAAGAGAAAGAAAATCAACAACCAATATGTATCTGGGAAGAAAAGTCATGTCAATAATGAGGCAGACGTAAGCAGAAAAGAAAGGATGAGAAAACATATGTGTCCAGATAAAGATGACTTTCCTTCCTCCTCTGGGAAACCAGTTATTTAAAAGAAATTTAGTGATTAAAAACATGTTTAACATTTATTCATCTATGCCATGGAGAATAAATAAAATGCCTCTAAATATATCCACAAAATGAATGTGGCTTGCGTGGCTTCCTAGCAATATTTCATTGGTACAAGTCATTGAGAAATGTCCAAGTCTGGTGATAGCATTTGTTGGTAACCAATGGGTAGAATTTGCTTTCCTGCAAAGCCCCAAGTTAAGGTATATTTACACAGGGGTGGGAGCATTACATAATTAACCTTGGATAATAGAGACCCACCCATACCATAGGAAGAAGTTTCTGAAAGACAAGAGCTGTCAGTCTGTCACACTGAAAGAAGGACAGTCCCAGGTAATATGAAAAGACAAGACAATGTTAGTTCCTCAAGGAAAGAGACCAGTCCTCTTACAGCTTGCTATAAAACAGGATAGAGCTGTAGAGGTAGAGACGTGTTCTTATAACCCAAATGGGAATGGGCCGCCCACTGCACTAGTCAATTAGAAAGCATTAGATTCTTGGCAACAAGACTTCAAACAAAGAGTTAGGGAGATAATTCCATCAGTAAAGTGCTTGTCTCCCAAGAACAAAGACCTAAGTTCAGTCCACGTGGAACCAGGGACAGTAGTGCACGCCTGTATTTGTGGCGCGTGGTAGGTGAGAGCGAAAAACAAACAAACGCTGAAGTCCTCTAGCTAGGAGGCTGATCTCGCCAAATCATCAAATTCCCAGTTCAATGGGAGGCCCTGTCTCGGAAAATAAGTTAGATGGTAATTAAGTAACACGGTAATACTGATCTTTGGTCTCACCCACATATACACACTCAAGAACATGTAAAAACACACCTAAATAAATAAAAATAAGAAGCAAAAAGTTCTCCCTATATTATGAACCTGCCTCTGCCATCTCAACTGAGATTTCACGGCAGTAATCAGGTGGAGTCTTGTATCTGGGGTGCTTGCCAGCTCATAGGCACCCCAAGAGATGCAGTGAAGCTCTCTTTATTCTTAGATGGCAAGAAAATGGCCTCCTTCTAAGACAGCACCCTATCCTATTCAGCAACTGTCCCCATCCTTCTTTGGTATGCACCCTGGTCACAGACCACTTGCTGCAAAGTAATTTGATCTTAAATCCTATTTGTGTGCAATCTTTCAAGTGCATGAGAAAAAGCTCCTTCCCAGGGCCCTGTTATACTTGTTCTTACAAAATGAACTTTTCTTGGGAGATTTGCCTTTAACTGTTGCCTTTTAAAAAGTGACACAGTCAGGATGAGCCTGGGTGACAGCTTCCACCTGGTGATGGCTTTCACCGTGGGAGATAGGACATTGAGCTGACCTCACATAGTCTTCGGTCCTTAAGATGCCTGTCCCAAACCTCAGCATGTTCTGACCTCTAGCATGTCCATCCTTAATCTCTCTGAAAGTAGATCTGACTGTATCCTGAAAGGTCCACCCCACTATGAAAGAACTTTCCAGAAAATTGATATCAGAGCCATTCTCTTCAGGGCCACCGATGCCACCAGCTGGCTGCATATATTTTCTCCATGGCTCTCAGCCCCTAGCAGTAAAACTGGCCTTCCACCAGGCTGGACCCTGGACAATGACCCTCAGCTGGATCTGTTTACTCTGTTCTTTCCTAGGTAACAGTGAAGTGCTGGACCCTTGGGCCTAAGCTACTATGTGTATAATGCTAGGCTTTGTCATCACTTATGCTACTTGTTTTCATCTATACATTTTTCTATTTTCTTCTCCCCATTATGTTGAAGCAGATTCTTCCTTAAAAGATGCACCCCATCATATCAATGACCCCTTTCTCTAACAAAACATTTTAAATTGTTTTATTAATTAAAATGTAATTAATTATAATCACATAATTTCCCCCTCCCACTTTCTCCCTCCAGTTCTTTCCACATGCTTGTCTTGCTCTCTCTCAGATTCATAGCTTCTATTTCTCTAATTGCCATTTCACATGGTGGTAGTTTGAATTAGAATGGCCTCCAAAGGCTTATATATTTGAGTGCTTATATACTTGATTCCCAGTTGGTGGAACTTTTTGGGTAAAATTAGGAGGTGTGGCCTTGTTGGAGGAGGCATGACACTGGGAGTAGGCTTTGAGGTTTCCAAAGCCTACGCTGTTGTCAGCTAGCTCAGTCTCAAAACCCTGCACCCTGTCCAGTTATCCCTTTCTCTGCCTTATGCCCTTCTCTGTTTCTACTTGTGAATCAGATGCAAACTCTCAGCCACTGCTTCAGTGCTGTGTCTTTCTTGCTTTGCCACGATGGTCATGAATTTTAACCCTCTGGAACTGTTAACCCCAAATTAAATACTTTTCTTTAGTAAGTTTCTTTGTTTATGGTGTTTTATGAGGGCAATATAAAAGTAACAAAGACTATATATATACATATATATTAAATATATATATTTACACACACATATATACAATACATACATACAAGTATATATATACATATATATATATGGTGTGTGTGTAAATATATAAATAATACCTTCGCAGTCTGTACAATGCTATTTGTATGACTATGTTTTTCAGGATTGGCACTTGGCATTAGATAGCCCATGGCTGTATTCTTCCCTGGGAAAGACTATTTATCCTGCTCTCAGCATTTCTTATCTGCCTGCAATCCTCTGTCTAGGGCTGAGGCCCCATGGGAGGCTTCCCTTATTTAATCTTTTATGATATACCTGAAAAAAAATTCATAAACATTACAACAGGCATTGATGCTGAAGCAAGAGCAAGATGTTCTAAATGTTGACATTTCTCTTCTAAGATTAGCGGAGAAACAATGGTATTGAGGAGATTTGGTTATTGGTGTATAATGTTGTCAACTGGCCAAATACTGTTGACCCCTTGAGCTTATGGCACACCATAAACAGAAATACTGGCAAAATGTTTGTTTTCTCATTGATGAGCTGAGCAACTAAATGGGCAGTAATATTACAAATGTGTTCCGTCTTAGATTCCAGAAGAGGTTGGCGAGGGGTTTATAATTCAGTTTTAGGAGCTGAAGACTTTACAAGACATCACAACGGCAATTTTATAGTATTCATTAAGACGGGAAGAAGTAGAAAGATGAGCTGTTGTGGGCAGGGACCACAGAGAACAAGTGGGCTAGCAGCTGGCACTGGACGGAAGACGGATCTGCCATGGGTTGGATCTCCAAAGGACACTGTGACATGTAGCTAATGGGGCTGAGACCTTGGGCGCATGGCCCTGGGTACTGTCTTGTTCTCAACCCTGCCCATCACCACTCTCTTCACTTGCTGGCCTCCCCAAAGTAAGCAGCTTCATCTGCCACAGCTATGAGGATGCTCTGCTTTTCCTCAGGCCCAAGCCCATGGAACCATTAGACCACAGTCTGAAGCCTCTGAAATCATAAGTAATAGTAAGTTCTTCCTCCTTTAAGGCGTTTCTCTTGGGTACTTTGTCACAGTCACAGAAAATCCAGCAGGTTTGAAGTGCCAGATGTGTTTTATCTTTAGAATTCTTAGATAATTATTAGAAACAGGAAGTTACCTAAAACCTAGAAGCAGATTTCACAGCCGAGTTAAAATATTCCCTGTCTGCAAACTTCAGTTCCAATTTCCCCATATATAAAGATCAAAATATTTAAGTTAACTGTCAAATGAACCCAAACTCTTTGGCTTCCATTATAATAATTTTCCAGGCTACTAACCTAGAATTTGTTCCTTAGTGTTTTTTTCTTTTTTTTCTCTCTCTCTCTTTTTCATGTGCATCTCCAAGCAGTGAGACGATGTAGAAAATATGGAAATCCAAAAGTAAACACTGAAACCTCGCTGGGGATGACAACAAAATACCAGACCAGAAGAGGGTCTCAACAAGTGCTCAATAAATAAAAGCAAGAGTGTTGTGAGTTGGGGAGGGCAGGTCATGGCAGGGGATGGAGGACTGGGAGGCATTATCTTCCAGAATGTTTTTCAGAATAATTGTCTCGAAGAGATGTGAGGATTTATTTCATCCTGAGTATTGTGTGAAACTAGCTTTGCACAGTTACTTGATTTTTTGGCATTGATTGCTGAAGTCAAATTAACTAGAATATTGAACATCAGTCTTGAGCAAAATAGTACAATCATCTTCTGGGAATTTTTACTGCTTTTTTAATAACATTAGCATTATATAACAAATATATATATATTTCCTTTGTCATTTTTTTTCCTCTATAAAGTCTTTCCCAGATCCTTTGTTTTAACCAAACAGCAAAGGCTTGATAGCGACTAATGTCCTGTGGGGTGTTGTGTGTCGATGGGTGACTATCTGGCTCCTGAGATTCTTGCACAAGTTACACTGAGGTAAAACAGATTTGGGGGGTGGTGGTGGTGCCCATCTGCTATCCTGAAGCTTTATCCATAGATAGGTACCTACTCAGCCCTTAGTTCTAATGCCAGTGAGAAAAGATCCGAAACTTTCCTCTTGTGGCAGGAAGCTCATTCTGTCTGGTCATTGTGGATATAGACAACAAGCTTAGAGCCAGGCAATTATCTAAGCTGGCAAAACCAGGTAAACAATTGCAATGGTAAAGTCGTAGGCTCTAGTCTGGCCACGTTTCTAGAAACAACTAGGCTTTTCCAAGCCTGGTGAAGACCAAACACTGCAAAAGCATGTGACTATCCTTACAAACAGAAATGTGTTTTACGAGTTATTAAACAAAGTCTAGCGAGCAGTCGTGCAAGGGCAACCTGCAACTCGTACTAGACACGGCCTCCTGCTGAAAACCGAGACCATCATTGGCCAGTGTGCATGAAAACCATCTCCGACGTTGAGTAACACATGGAGTGGGAGCCAGCTCCTGAGACTCCGTGAACCCATAGGCAGTGAGTCTCATAACTGCCCTGGCTGGCTGCCTGAAGAACTCTGCCATTGGTGTCAGCACCAGAGGTCACGCTGGTGTGCCTGAGCTGAAGGGGCAAAGCTCCAGGCTTCGAAGTTGAGTGGGGCCAGCGGGTGGCTTGGCGGGTAAAGGTGCTTGCCGCCACCCCTGGTGACCTGAGCTGGATCCTCAGACACACACAACGAAAGGCGAGAACTGACTCCTGCATGTTGTCCTCTGACGGCCACATCCTCACATATAGGGATCATGACAAAAAGCAATAATTAGGGGACCTAAGAGACGGCTCAGCAGTTAAAGGCACTGGCTGTGCTTGCAGAGGACCCAGGTTTGGTTTCATAGCCACCCTTAACTCCAGTTTTGGGGGATTTAACCTCCTTGTCTGGCCTCTGTGGACACAAGGAGTGTATATGGTATAGACATACATGCTTCCATGCACGTGCAAAGTCACACACACACACACACACACACAGAGTAAATAAACCTAAACATAAATAAATAAAATGAAAATAAAGATTTAAGAAGGTAGCGTACAGGAACAGAGTCCCACAGAGAGGGGAGCCCACATCGGAGGGTGGAGCTCCTGTATCCCCTTGGCCATGTGCCAGAACACAAAGTCACTGCCCCGGACTCTGGGGACCCCAGTAAGCCTTTCTCCTGTGGGACTGAGAGCTGGAAACCTACACCAGAGACCACACTGTGTGGAGAACACTGAACCCCTGGTTAGGCCTGAGGAAGAAGGTCTCAGTCAGCTCACTGGGCATCCAATCTAAACCATAAAGGCTTGCAGTCTGAACATTCGGATCAAACCTGAGAATAGGAACCTCATGAGAAAACTATATTCAAAAGTGAAATCTATGCAGTCCCATATTTTAAAATTGCATCCATATTAAAAAGGTTAATATTTAAAGTAAAAATAATTTTGCTTTAATATAATATATTAACACGTATTATTTATATATGTAAATATATAAATGTATTTATTATATTAACTGATGAAATAAATTCTCTACCGAAGTAATTTTTGTAGTGAATGGCAGTTATAGAACAAAGACCGGTCAGCTAGGTGTGGTAGCACACACCTTTAATTCCAGGCGGAGGCAGGCAGAGCTCTAATTTCAAGGCCAACCTGGTCTACAGAATGAGTTTCAGGGCAGAAAAATCTTGTTTCAAAAAACCAAAGAAGAGGGGAGAGGGGAAGAAGGGGAAGGAAAGGAGGGGGAAGAGGGGGAGAGGAAAGAGGGAGAAGGGGAGGAAGAAAAGGGAGAGGAGAGGGAGGAGAAAGAGGAAGGGGAGGAGAAGGAGGAAAAGAGGAGAAAGAGGAGGGGGAAGGAGAGCAGGGAGAAGAGGGGGAAAGGGAGGAGGGGGAGGAAGGGGGAGAGGAAGGAGGAAGAAAAGGAAAAAGTGGAGGATGAGGGAGAGGAGGGAGAGGAGGGCGAGGAAGACAGTAGCCCGTACACTAGCGAATGTGCCCAGGTTCGAGGCGTTTTCTAAAGTGCTTAGTAGAGGAATGCTTTTGGCCTTACTATCAGGTTCCATGTGTTCAAATTCAACAGTGTAGTCATACATTAAAAGTCACAGTGTTAGAAACAGATCCACCTAGAACAAGACCCGCTCACAAAACAGCAGCAGCAGCAGCAGCAACAGCAGCAGCAGCAGCAGCAGCAGCAGCAGCTGGGACACAGGATTGACCTCCAATGCCCTCTTCCCTCATCCTGGCTTTGACAATGGAAGTGGGTCGTCTGATCCCTGGCGTTCATAGAGGCTGCCAACACTGGGGTCAGCTAGATCACTGGCTTTCCGAGCACTGTCTTCCCAAAGTCCCCTCAGACTGTCTGTTAGGAGCCTGACGTCATCATGAGCAAGAGTATTTGAGGGACAGTGTGCCTGATGCACACCTGTCATCACAGTGACAGATTTCATTTTCTGACTTGAGCTGTTCAGCTCTCCAACAGACCAAGAGGTAATTGTGTGACGTCACATATGAGCTTGACATTTCCTGGCTCGCCCCCTGGCTCCCCTGTAGTGGCCTCTGAGGGATCGAGAACAATCCCTCATGGTTGCCATTTAACAGTTTGGTTTGAAATAAAAAAAAAAAAAATGGACTAAGACAAACAGGTGATGGGGCATCACACATGGAGTCACTGAAAAGGTTCTTATTCTCTGCACTGGTGTTCGAAAGTTACCTCTTCATGTCCCATGCCCGCTGGTGAGGACGATGGCAGGCACGGCCTCCTGCTGTGTCTAAGAGCACACTGCCCAACCATCACCCATGTCCCACAGAACCTTTAATGGCAGCTGTTTTCACTAACAGGGCTCAAATGTGAGGCCAACAGACATCAAGCTATCCATGTGATGTTAACTCCTAGCAGAGACAGCTGCTCTGGGTGACGGCCAGAAAATGTTCCGTTTTCTATGGGCTGATAGGCAGCCGTGCATAGCTTGAAAAATTAGCCAACACCTAAGACCTGGTTTATCTGGATTTTATAGCTTAAACTGCTCTTAGGTAGCTACTTGAATGAAAGATGCGCTATTAAAAACCAAAACCAAAATGAGACCCTAAGTACACTTTAGCGACAGCAGTGGGCTTGGTACATGAAGGCACAGCTTGCAAACCTCAGCACGGAAAAGATTGTCTTTCTTCAGTGACGCCATGTGTCCTACCTATTACTTGTTTCTCTCAGTCCATTTTTCACTCCAAAACAAACTTTTAAAACCTAGGGTCTTGCCTTGTAAAGAGTTTTCAATGGCATAGCTCACTGAAGGAAATTCTCAGGGGAGGAACACACACACACACACACACACACACACACACACCACGACCCTCCATCATTTCTTCACGATCCTATAAAAGGGATAGAGGAGAAGACAAACATTTATGGAGAGGAAGATTTTTTTTCTCATAATGACCCCGATAAATTTGTTTGTTGTAGAGAAATAAATATGAAGGAAAGACATGGAAGCCGAATGCTGGGGAAAGGCTTGTTTATACCTAATACATTGGAAAGGGCTTGAAGAGCTGTTCATCCATGTTAAAAAATATTGCCGCTGGATCACTGACAAGGACAAGAAGACCTGTGGTGGCCAGCTGACTAAGTACTGGCCATTCAAGTGGAAGTGCCCAGGGGCAGAAATAATTTACGTACCCAATTTTTCCAGCATGTCAACAATTGAAATTTCAAGGAAGAATACATGTATCATGGGCCTTGGGCTTTTATACACACAGGTGAGCTCACACACACACACGCACACATTCAGTATTTACACACACCACAGCTTTTCATAAGGGTATCAGTCTCAACAGGGGTGGTGGTAGTGGTGTGTGTGTGTGTGTGTGTGTGTGTGTGTGTGTGTGTGTGTGTGGTATACAGCAGAGAATCCTTGAAGGTCTCTTTTCTTCAGAAAGTGAAAACAAAACAGAGCAGAAGAAAATGGACTGTCCATTCCCATTGACAAGACCCTTCCCACAGCCTCTATTTCCCAGGATTCTCTGCAGACTATGGAAACAGTCTGTAAAACTATCTGAAGGTTCCACACAATTTCAGAACTGGAGTTTATAGGCAAGTGGTAAGGACTAAACACAAAGAAATGAAAATGACCTCAAACCTTCCTTTCCATGGAAAATCACTGCAATTGTTAAAGCCAGAAGCATGGAGCCAGCATGGTACAGGTGCTGATTGGCATATCCCCTCTACCCAGCCAAGCCTGTGAGTAAACAGATGTTTGTGTCAGTGGTCTTGAGACCCACACTTTAGAATTCCTCACTGTAAGTTAAATGCATTGTCATGTTAAGCATATTGCTTATATAAAAGAATAATGCTATGTTATTTGGTAAAGCATTTTTTTCTGCCCTAAGAGGAGGCATATCCTTTTCTTTGATTTTTTTTTGTTTCAAATGAGGTTATTTTCCAGTAATAGGGTAGTTAAAAATTCAGATTCTGTGGCAGAGGGGGTGGTACAAAGTCCCTCTCTGCCCGTGGCAAATTTATTGCGGCACTGAAAGCTCTCTGCCAATCACAATTACGGTCACGGAGCCCAACTAGTACTGTGGGTCGTATAACCAAGTCTTCAAGGAGAGGGTGACAAGATGGATCGGAATTTAATGGATTTATGGTGTTAGACAATGAAGAAAAATCCCTGTCTGGACTAATCATAAACTTTTCTTTAGCTGCAATTAACCTCACACTGAAATGCCGTGCGGAGGCTCATTAAGTGTTGCACTTAGGGAAGCAATGAATACGTAATTGGAGCCTCTCTTAAAAATGAATGTTTTTACCAAATAATAAAACATCATGTTATATATTCAGAGTCGAACTTAGGTCATATTTAGGAGCTTTAGCTGTCAAGGATAGATGCTCTAGCTTTTGCCCCAGTACCAAGGACGGGGACCATGACCTCTTGGCTTACTCCAAACACTTGCTAGGAAGACGAAAGAACATGAATATCGGAAGAATGGTTTTCTTTGTCATCGTTTTTACTGGCTGTTTTCCTCTGACTCTTTTCCATTCTCTCCCCAGCACAATGCTGAGAAGAGAGCGGTGCTCACAGCATCCTCATGAGCATACGCAGGCGTTCAAGGACTTAGGTGGTTATTGTACAGGGCTCTGCAGCCGATCTGTAACGTGAGAACAAATGAATTAACAAAGTGGTTCTAGATGCCATCACTCATGAAATTAGTGTCTGGTCCCTGACTCTGTAGATCCTCTATCTTTAGCCATGTTCCCCAGTAGGAATTTAGTTCTGTGACATTTGGGCGTTTCTACCAGTGTGGAAAGGGAAATTATCAGTTCAGTTTTGGAAGAAGAGTATTTGAAGAGCTGTTGCCTTTCCCGTGGCGTTTTTTGATGATTCCTACATTCTTGGTCCCTGATTGTTTGCTCCAGGTGCTTGAGGGAACTTTGGCTGCATGCATCTAGAGAAGTCTCATCTCTTTCCTGTCTGGGTTGCAGCTTTAGATCCTCAGTTCCCTCTGACCTGGCAGTGCACATGTCCCCCAAAGGGACGAGCCTTCCCTTCTGCCCTCTCCCTCTCCCTCCACCACCTCCCCCTCTCCCTCCACCCCCTCCCCTTCCTCTTGTGCCCTTATATGATCCTGAAGATTCTTTGTGTCTTAGATCATGCTCCTGCATTTCTAATACCACACAATACTGGGATGCCGTATTAACGATATGGTTGATTTATATACTTTTGTTTCCAGATTCATTTCTTGGTAATTTTACTGTGTGTGGACAGGAATACTTTTTGGTGGCTAGCTGTGCTAGTTACTTTTCTCTTGCCGGACTAAAATGCCATGACTAATAGCAATTCATGGGGGAAAGGGGGTCTCTTATGGCTTGTGGCTCTAGAGGAGTTATTGTTTGCGATGGAGGCAAGGGTACAGCAGCAGGATCATAAGGCCAGTCTACCAGGCAGAAAGCAGAGCATTCACATTCCATCTGAACATAAGGAGCCTGGAATGGGAAGTGGGCTGGGCCAGAAAACTTCAAAGCCCACCCTCAACAACGCTCTGTCTCTAAACAGAGCCGTGGACTGGGAACCAAATCTTCATTCAAGCCACCACAGTGGCTTTAACAATAATGAGAAGAATGAACCCAAACTGAGATCCACTAAGCATAAACCCAAATTTGGATTTTTCCACACAGAAACTGAGTTTGAATTTCATAAGTTCCCAAACTTGTGTGTGTGTGTGTGTGTGTGTGTGTGTGTGTGTGTGTATGCATGCACATGCACACGTATGTACTAATATTTTCATTTGGGAACTATTCTCATGACATCAAAGAAAGCATATTCACCCTAGGGTACTTTGAGAGTAAAAGGTACATGTTGAAAATTTGCCAATGACAACAGGCATTCAAGAAGACATTTCTGAAGAAACCAGGATGTATGACCACCTCCCCAAAAAGTGGTTGGGTTCACAGAGCTGAAAGACACCTGAAGGTAGCGTGCTTGAGAACATATATGTGGAGACACATGCTTGAGAAGCCGTGGTCAGCAAGCATCCACAGTCTGCAGGATGGGGAGTTATCAATCTTTGAGGAACTGGCCTCGCTGTGTGGATTCCTACAATGTTTTCTTATCTGTGTCCTAAACATCTTGCCAAGCTCTGGGTTGAACACATGGACCCTCTTAAATTATTCATTTTAAATTTCTTGGAACAACAACAACAACAACAATGGATTCAGAAGTCCGGGGCAGATAAGACAAGGTTTCTATGAAACAAAGAAGAAACAGGAGAGTGTGCTTCTGTGCATGGTGCCAGAAGGAAATGGAAATTAGAGTGTGATAGTGGCACAACCGTTATGAGAGTGACCAACCACTTTTTGATTGGCGTTAAGGCTCACACTCAGCTGGCACTGGAGAAGCTTCTTCTTGCAGCTGATGGAGCCAGCACAGAGAGCACAACTGGACAGTGTGCAAACAGAGAGAGAGACTTCGGAGCACCCAGCCCTACATGGGATGCCCTTATCAAACCCCTCCCCTCAAGGCTCAGCAATCTACATAGAACACTCAAAACAATTATAAGAACCAGAGGTGATGGACAATTCCAAGAAAACAACGTCTTTCAGACACAGCAAGGCTGTCACACATATGAACTCACAGAGACTGAGACAGTGCACACATGACCTGCACAAGTGCAAATAAAACCTGAGCATGGAGAGAGGAAAGTGAACACAATGTCTCTCCCCTAACCAAGAAGCTCTTTGTAATAGACACCTGCTGGGGAAGGGAAAATCAGTTCTCTCCAGTAGGGTATATAGGCTGGGTATATCAGCCACGCTACAGAGCAGAGCCCATGCTCAACAGTAGCTGGACAACACAAAATAGATTCCATGGTGTGTGTGTGTGTGTGTGTGTGTGTGTGTGCATGCATGTGTGCGTGTGCATGCTTTATTTTGTATTATTTATTTGTGTTTTTGTTTTTTCTGAGAGAGAAAGAACATGAAGCTGGATACTTAGGGAGCTGGGGCAGAACTGGGAAGAGTTGGGAGTGGGAAAAGAATATGATCACAATATACTGTATGAAAAAAGCCAATCCAAAGTTGGGGGGGACGTGCACCATTAAGGGAAAAAGATGAGACAAAGATGGGGAGGGGAAGGAAAAGAGTGCTAGAGTAGCTAACATCCACCAGTATACGAACAAGACCAAGTGGAAAATTAAACTCTAAAAGAATCTTCTATGACTAATTTGATATTCAAGTTGGTTACTTCCAAAATCAATACCTGAGTTTGTATCTGTGCCACCTTGAGGTCCTAAAGCTTTTGCTCTCTGTGATTTGCCAATGCCCACATGGACCCACATGGTCCCTCCGGGCCTCTTTCTGTCTGAAGCATAGATAATGCCTTGCCTTTTGTATATGAGGTCTGTGAGAAACAGAATTGTAATACAGCCCCAAAGATTCTTGTCATCTTCTCAATCCATTGGTTGTAATCCCCATTAAGTGCAGTTAGGACCTGTGAATTTGATAGACTACATAGTTCCTTGATTGGCTAATATTATATGACAAAGGTCGTTAAACACTTCTATGATGAATCAATTAAGAAAAGTTGAAGTTTTTGAAACATATAAATATAATAGATAATGTAATATCGTTGTTGGGCCTGCTGGAACTTTCTGATTGCATGCAGCCTTCCAGTTGCAGAATACGATGTCATCACATGGAAGAACAACAAAGGGACATACTACAACAAAGATCCCATGGAATCAAGTGTTCAACAAATTATCCCTAACTCACCCAACAGATAACCTGTTTTGTCCCACGCTCTTGTTGAGCCAAGGAAGCAGGTAGAAGGTCAGTCTAGAATGGCTACTTTTATGTGGAACTCGGAAGACAAGCTAGAAACAGATTTTCCCTCCAAGAGCGAAGCAGGAATGTAAAGTCAGTTTTTGTTTCTTACCTTGCATCAGGTTGGCTTAAACACATATCCCTCCAACCAAGGGAGAGAACACTATGGGGACACCTAAAGAAAGTTTTGAACAACTATGTTTTAAGTAGAGAGAAGACAAGAGCTGTACTTGTGTCTCAAGAAAGAATATACTTAAATGTTCAATATGCTGAAAAATTCTTTCTCATTGGTAGTCATAAAGACTAATTTTCTTAGGATTAGTTAAGGTAATAAAATTTTAACCATTTTAGCTATTTTTCATATTTCTGTGATAAAATACCCTGACAAAAGCAGCATGAGGCAGAAAGGATTTACTTGGCTCACAGTTTGAGGGTACATTATTTATAGCCCACTTTCTGCTTTAACAGAGTCCAGAATCCCAGCCTGGGAATGGTGTCGCCCATGGTGGACAGGGCTTCCCACCTCAATAACCTAAGCAAGGTAACTCCCGACAGGCCCATCTCCAAGGTGATGCTGAATCTTATCAAATTAACAGCTGACTATATCAAATTAACATCACACTATAGGACACTCCACCACATGCTCCCTAAAAGGGATACAGTTACAGGGCTGATAACAGCAAGTGTTGGCAGAGATTCAAAAGCACATCCTAGCTGACTGGTTATGCATAAAATGGCACAGTCAGCCACAACGGGAAGAGTCTGGCAGTTTCTTAAAGGGTTAAGTGAGTATCTACCTTACAATTAAATAATTCAACCACAGATTAATCACCCAAGAAGAATGAAAACATATGTCTCAGACAAAAGCTGTGTGTGACTGTACACAGCAGTTTGCTTAAAATAGCAAACGCTGAAAATAACCCCATGTATGACTACATGTGACTACATGAAAAACTGTGGGTATTCACAGGAGACTAGCGAGAAATGAGAAAGAACATATTTCACTAAGTGAAAGAAGCTGCTTATAAAAGATCTTGTGTTTTACAACATTTTTCTCAAATAGATCAAATGATATTCACAGAAAGCAGATTAGAGACACCTGGACGCCACAGGTGGAGGGGAGGCAAATGATGGGGCAAATGGGGAAATTAGGATGATGATGGAAATATCCTGGGTGATTTGTTCTGTTTTGTTTGAGTCAGTGTCTTACACTGGCTAGCCTGCACGCTGCTGGCAATGCTCCTGATTAAGCTTTGTAGTGCTGGGATTATGGGGACTGGGGACCATCTCAGGCTTGGGAAATGCTCTGAACTGATCTTGGTAGCTGTAACATGTTAACTCTACTGAGACTGGCTATTAAAATGAGGGGATTATAATTGGCATAAATTACACTTCCATAAGGTAGGCTGCAAGGATTACCATCTCTCCTAGGTTATTTCACATCCCAGAAACCCAGAGTTCAGACACTGGAAACAAGACAGGCTTTTCCATATTTAGTAGAATAGGAACTGGGGAAATGCCAGAACAGCAATAGCAGCTGCCAAGTTTTATTTATGTGAACATAATCTAGTGAAATTCCTGGACTTTTATGCATAGAATTGAATGTATGTTTCTCGTACACATATGCCTTTGCATGTAAAGAAAACTTATGTCATAGCTTGAGCATTTAAATGTCCACGTGTGTTGGTAGTAGTTTTTTTTCTTCTTTTTTTTTTGAAGTTATGCAAGTTATGCAACCAATAGAAGATGAAGTTTTAGTAAAGAAAGTGAGTTTCTGAGGTGGGTCATGAAGTTTTATAGCCTGGATGCCTTCCTGTCTGTGTCCTGCTGCCCAGAAGTGAGAAGGTAAGACGTCCCAGCCACACATTCCTGTCATCATTAAGCCGCCGGCTCCCATGCCTGCCCCTTCTTAAGGGGACTGTATTCATAACCATATGCATAAACAAATACATACCTACATTTGTAGACAGAACACAGTGGGGCCTCAGAGGCTTGGAGAATGTCAACCTCCATGTATTATTTTTCCATAATAAAAAGTATTGTTACTACTTTTTAATTTGCCAGGCTGTTATCACATATTTCTGTGTGTGTTTGTATGTGTGTGCGTGTGTGCGCGCTCACACATGCATGCATATATGCACACGCATGCCATACTGCTCATGTGGAGGTCAAAGGACAACTTGCAGGAGTTTCTCTCCTTCCTCCATGTGGGTCCTGGGGATGGAAGTGATGACAAGTTTGGCAGCACGTGCCTTCACCTGGGCCATCCCTCCAGTCCTGGAGATTACATTTATTACCGGCATAATTGTCTAGTGATGAAACCAAAAGTTAACTTTAAAATGTTAAATTTTGTCCCAAGGTAATGGATCAGACAGTCTCAAAAGGCAGCAACGTTCACTCTGACGATCCTTTTCTGTTCAGTGTTTTATAGAAAGACGTGAGAATTGCTAAAGCAAACTGGTGCTGGGCATAACACGGTCACTGACAGAGGAGGGAGGACAATGGGTAAAAACAAGCATTGTGTGTGCCTCCAAGATCCCAGAGAGTTTGCTAATGTATGCTGTAAAAACAGTTATATTAAAGAGCAGTGTGTGCAATTCAAATCAGGAAGGCGGCCTTAGCAGTTGTCTTTTACATGCTCTTGGGAAAAAATGTAAAGCCCATTGCCCAGTAGGAGTGAGATTGATAGCATGCAATAAAGTGTCGTAAGAAATCCTTCCTGAGCCAGAGTGGGTGTGGAAAATCACACCTCGCTCTCCATTACAGGGGTAGAAGGTTTCAAGTTTCTCATTAATTCATTCTACGTAGGTCCTGCACCTGCCGTGTTTGAACACACAAATTATGCAGCACATGGTAGAGAGGTAGGCAGTCAAACGATTGCCACAAGCAAGCGGGAGTACGGCTGATAGGACACACGGCTGATAGGACACACGGCTGATAGGACACACGGCTGGACTTCAAGGAGTCATGGGACAGTGAAAAGAATTATGATCAAGGGCTGAGGGCAGAGCTTAATGGCAAAAGGCTGGCCTTGATTCTCAGCATAGATAGATAGATAGATAGATAGATAGATAGATAGATAGATAGATAGACAGACAGACAGACAGACAGATAGATAGAGTGTATGTCTGCTAAGTCAAGACTCTCTAGTAAAATAAACCCAATAAGGTATATGTGTTGCAGAAAGACACAAGAAAGTGGTATATACTCACTTATAAGTGTATATTAGACATATAAGGATAAACATACTAAAATATGTACACCTAAAGAAGCTAAGCAAGAAGGAGGAGCCTGGGTAAGATGTTCAATCCTCATTCAGAAAGGCAAATGGAAGAGGGAGAAAATAGGGAACAGGATAGGACCCTACCACAGAGGGCTTCTCAAAGACTCAACCCAGCAGGGTATCAAAGCAGATGCTGAGACTCATAGCCAGAGTGCAGGGAATCTTATGAAAGAAAGATTCTGGAGGGGACAGAAGGTCCACAAGGAGAACAACAGAACCAAAAAATCTGGGCCCAGGGTTTTTTTTTCTTTTTTTCTAAGACTCCAACCAAGGACCATGCATGGAGATAACTTGGAACCCCTGCTCAGATGTAGCCCATGGCAGCTCAGTGTCCAAGAGGGTTCCCTAGTAAGGGGAACAGGAGCTGTCTCTGACATGAACTGATTGGCCTGCTCTTTGATCACCTCCCCCTGAGGGGGGAGCAGTCTTCCCAGGCTACAGAGGAAGACAATACAGCCACTCCTGATGAGATCCGATAGACTAGGATCAGATGGAAAGGGAGGAGGACCTCCCTTATCAGTGGACTGGGGGAGGGGCACAGGAGGAGAAAAGGGAGGAAGGGTGGGTTTGAGATGAGGGAGGGGGCTACAGCTGGGATACAAAGTGAATAAATTGTAATAAATAAAAAAATTAAAAAGAACAGAAAAAAGACATGTGTGTACACTATTTGCATGAAGACATTTACTGTGATTATTTTCTGTGATTACTGAGGCTAGGAAGGCTCATGATCTGCAAGCTGGAGAGTCATAAAACCCAGCGGTATAGTTCTAGCCTAATCACAAAGGCCTGAAGGCCAGGGGACCAAATGTGTAATGGCTTGGGAACCAGGAAGACTAATGTCCACACACAGAAGAAAATGAGTATCTCAGCTCAGCAGAGAGACCTTTCTGCCTTTTAGTCCTATTCTGTCCCTTGCTGAGTTGTGTGATGTGAACCTATAAGTGGCCTTTTCTCATCCTACTGATGCTAACTGTCTTCCCCAAAACCATCCCAGCCATCTCTATAAATCATCTTTTATAAACTCTCTGGGCATTCCTCAGCCCAATCAACTTGACATAAAACTAACCATTAATAAATATATTCAAGGTGTTGCATTTCAAACTACCTATTTGTCCTGAACTATTTAACAGTCCTCTTTTTTATATATTCTATTTGTATTTATTTATTTTGTATGGCTCTGTGTGTGTGTGTGTGTGTGGTGAGTGAGTGGGTACCAGAGTGCATATTTGGAGATCAGGGGACAATGTCCAGTAATTGGTTCTTTCCTTCCACCATATAGTCCCAGGGATCAAAGTCAGGTCGTGAGGTTTGGTAGCAAGAACCTTTACCCCAAGCCATTTCATAAGCCCAACTCACAGTTCTTGGAGTTAGAAATGGGCATACTCAAATAAGCTAATTTTACTTGATTGCTAGCAAAAGGGTTGGTATATGAGACAATGAGGATGAAAAGTTAAATAAACATGGATTTTTTTTTCTCATTAGTCTGACTTCATACAGGGACCATTACACATCAAAATGCAGTAATAGAAAGTCCTCCTGTGCCCTGAGCCAATCTCATTCTCATATGCATGGCCACCATGAAGGCTATTTTGGTCCACCTGCTAAAGCTTACCGTACTGACGTCATCACTCTGTCAACCCTTCAGTCTAGCAGTGCCTACTGTTGGCCAGTCCAAGTTAAGTGTAATTCTCTTCACCTAAGGAGACACATTAGAGACAAATTTTCACATTAGTGGAGGAAGGAATTGGAATATCTGTAAGATTCTGTGTGTTAATAACAACATTAATTTTAAAAATGCTTCAAGCCCTTTTGTGATAGAGAAGGCAGGTTGTACAAGGGGTGACCCTGCAGATAGGAACCAGGCCTTCCACCCATCAGGCATTGTCATACTATTTGTACTCCATGCATTGTACTCTCTGTTTCTCCAGAAATAGAACCAGCAATTTGGCCAGAGCCTCCTTGGAGCTCGACTGTGAACGTAAAAATGGCTTCTTTGATAACCAAGTGTAGTCAGGCTGATGCCAATCACTTGATAGGAAACATCTGTTTAAGTCTGAATTTTCATTTTCTAGGGTTGAGCTGGCACTTCACCCAGTCTACCCCCTCTTTCTGGGCTGGTTTCACCATCCTACTATTTCTCTGGTAAAAGGCACCGACCCTCCAGCCGCAATCTGAGTCCCTAGATCTGCAGCCGTGGGTGGCCTGTGTCAACCACCTTTACTTTTCTCGGTGTGTGTCTTTTTATGCTTACCTACTTTCAGTTTAAGGCAGGACTCAGAGACTACCTGGTCCAATTGATTTACTCCCATTCCTCACAGAATGCCTAGCACACAGTGGAGCTCATTACATAATTATCCACATCACTTCTAAGCCGGGGCTTATTTTGATGGCACAAGACCTTTCTAGGGAAGGGAGTCTTCCGGCTGCACTTCCTGAGCTGCTCTGTCTCTAAGATGCATACAGCGACAGAGACCACGGCTCTGAAAGTGTGTGAGAGGCGGTTGCAACTGTTCCTGTCTGCAGAAGGTGTGCCATTAAAACTGTGAGCTCACCAGCCCCAAAGCACCCTGCCTGAGGGTGCAGAGTTTCCCTGTTACCTTTAATTAAAAGATCACTTTTATGACAATATCATACAAGGTGTGATAAAAGGATCATAAATTGCTTCATGAGGTCACCAACAAAGTTCTGATGCCCCATTAGCTTTCATTGTCCTGTCCCTAGATATCAACACTCACTTTTATCACAAAGTACATAAAAAAGATTGACCTTTCTGGCTGCAATACACAAATGCACCCCCCCACACACACACACAAACCATACTGAGCACATTTAACATCCTAAACTTACTACTGCCAAGGGCAGATGTAAAGTGTCAGCAATTTGTTATATGCTATAAAAAGATGAAGTTCTGGAAGAGCATCAGAGTCAGTGCTTTGATCTCTAGAAGCTAGCATGTTGTTGAATAAATGCTGCAACTTGAGCCTCCTGGTTTTCAGTATAGAACTACAACCCAAGACATGTTGGGACACTGTATGAAGGTAGGAAGTCCAAGGAGCAAGGATGATCCCTATTTTGTCCAAGCGCCTGTGTTTCCATTCCTGACCCTGGAAGGGAAAGTTATTTTGATTTTGTAATTTATGGAACTGTAGGTGAGCCTGCAAAGATTCCTTTGATCACATTTTATAATAAAGGGTTTTAGGGGCAATTAAGAGACTCAATGGGCAAAGGTACTTGTTATCAAACTAGATGAGCCAAGTTCAGTCCGGAAACCCACACGGTAGAAGGGGAAAACCAGCTTGTACAAATTGTCCTTTGACCTTGACACAAGCACACCACGGCTCCTGTGCACTTGTGTACACACACACACCACAGCACAATACACACATACACACAAAACAGAGACATGGGAGGGGGAGATAAGTAAATGTAATTTTTTTTAAGGGAAAAGGTTTTAAACAGGCTGAAAGCAAGCTACATAAAATACCAGTCATGCACGTACAAAGTGGCACCAGCTTCCTGCGGAATGACTGCATTCTCTCTCATCTTTGTGTTGGCTTGGACACGCCTACTTCGTATTCACCAAGCTCACAGCGTGGAGTAACTTTCAGAAACCAGGCCACCAAGTGGCTTTACAAAGCACTCATCCCTAGAATCCATATAAAGTAATTTTATTAAGACCTTCATTGAACACCTTGATTTTTTTTAATCACCTGGTTTGCTCTTTTTTCCAAAGGAAATGACCAGCCAAAACTGTCTGTGCAACAAGAAGATAAAAATTTCAATTAAGCTCAGTGCTGTCATAATCGGACCACGTGAAAAAGCCCGGGATAATCCACATTACATATTGATGTCCTTCAGCCTGGAGACCACAGCCGTGATTCATTCCAGGTTCCTTTTGTAGGTTTGGCAGCCACCGCACCCAATAAAGGCCTAATTGTATTAATTTATGCCCTCTCAATTATACATTCGGATTCCCCAGATAGCTTGTCAGATTTTATTCACTATTTTCCAAAATATACGTCTGTTACAGTTACTGTGTGAATAGTCAGAGTGACAGGAACGGAGATTTAAGGAATATTACTTAAAAGAGGTGGACTTCCTTGATTTATAAATGTTGTATTATATGTCCTACACAGGCCAGTGTGTTAAAATCAGGAACAGTGGGAAGACGGATGTCACATGAAGGACTTTCAAGAAAGCAAGGGCAGGGACCATTTCACTCCCTTTGTTCTGCTTAAAAAGTTACTTAAATCAAATAATCTTTGGTCTATCTGTAAGGTATCTCAGATATTGTTAATGGAAGCAGCCCTTTGTTTTGTCCCTTAAGCTATCTTACTTGACTAAGTCGTAATAAGCCAAATTTACCTTCTCTTTTTGCACTGTGGCTGAAGGTCTTTGGAATACCCACATACTATCTTTAGAGATGGTACACAAAGCATGTCTACAGGAAGGCACAGATGGTAAGAGAACCTTTGTACGCTGGGAAAGGGACCCCCTGGGAGACAAAAATATGATGGGCTATTCTGCCGCTACGGAAAGTCGGGCTGTTAGTTAGCCCGAGGCAGAGACTGATCACATCAAGTCTAACTTCATGTCCTTCTGCTGGCTCATCTGCTGGTTCCATATCCACCCAGTCTATATCTGCATGACATTAACCTCTCCTAGCAGGCCGATGGCTTGGGTACCGTAAGTCTGAGGTGGCTCGAAGCTAGGCCTTTCCAAAGACATGCTGAAAAGAGTGAGTTCCGTGAGTGGCCAGAGCGGTCTCCTACACTGTGCAAGAGGAAGAAAACCCTGGTTCTGTTCAGACTCCACTGAACATTCTTGAACAAAATCAGAGAGATTTACAGATGGTGGTGAAGCTCTCGTGGGAAGTGTAGGAAAAGGGACACCACTGCAGATCTTAATTGCACAGAGTTAGTAGTGGAATGCTACAAGAAAGAAGACCAGACAAATGACCCAAGGGAAGTGACTTTGAAGCTCAGGGATGGGTAAAGAGCAGAACGCCCCAAAGACACTGGTTACTTCCACAGCTTGGAAACTGTAAATTCACAAGGGCAGAAGGAGGGGAAGGAGAACAGCAAATGTGGGGACAAGGCGCTGAACGATGGAGGCTCTGCCAGGCGCTTCCAGCTCACATGAACACAGAGGGTCTGAGGAGGCCTCCACAAGAGTGAATCGGAGTAGGCTCCATGAGGAGGCTGGTGTTTTGCCTAGATCTGAGCAATGCATAGACCTATATGTGAAGGGCATGGATGCCAGCTGAGGTGACAGGGATTTTAGGAAGAGCTGCCTGTTACAAGTTCTTCACTAGAGGTTCAGAGACGTGGAGGCTGTTTCACCTTAGACTATAAACTCCCGAAGTTTAAGCCGATAGCCATCTACTCTTTATTAATAAATCCCCTCAGGCATTTCACTCCAAGGATGGAAAGCTGAGTTGGTGGGGACTTGTGAGCTAGTTACTGTACTGAACAAGCAGGCCGCAGACAGTCCAGAACTTTTCTGAGGAATCATACAGCATCAAGCCAGGGCATGCTAGAGTGTTGTTTACTCATTTCCTGCTCCCCCAACCGTGACAGGCTGCTCCCAGGAATGTGAAAACTTTCACTTTTCTAGGTTGCCACCAACATCCGTCTCGGGACTAAGCCCTGGGTCAGCAAAGCGAAGAGCAATTGAGGCAACAGCTTGATATGGGATGCAGATGACATTTCTGAACTGTCCACCCCCTGCACGGAAGTCAGTGGGACCCACACTCTTGTGACCCACAAGTGCCGCAGGCAGAAACATTTGGTAACAGGATTCTGTCTGCGGTGGAAACAGCCATCCCATCACCATCCCCAGGACCTCTGAAGGCAGGCTGGGAGGTGGACTAGCTAACAGAGACAGACTAGAAACGCTGCATAAGGTCGTCACTAACGCTATCCCCCTTTCCAGCCAAAACAGCTCCTCTCCCTGTCACAGGGTAGTGGCTTTTGGCCAAGGAGCCCAACAGGGTCCATGTAAGAAAGCAGCCATTACAGACTAACCGGTGCTAACAGAATCTGGGCGAACCTCCTCCCTGACTAACCCAGCTACCTTCATGGTGTGCATCTGGAGGTCTGAGTGGCTCTAGCTCTTCATCTCTTTCCCCTGCTTCTTACTGTACGTGGTTCTGTCAGCCACCTGTTGCAGAGCCCCGGTGAGCTTGTGTGGGGGATGTTACCAGGACTCAGCTCCTTAAGTTCTTCTCTGGCCCTGTGGAAAGCAAAGTCTGCTGCTGCCCTTTCCTGCAGACACGTGGCCTCGTGGTCTTTGTCTGATGGACAAACCTCAGAATGTTTCATTCTTCAGTCGTGTCAAAATCCTCCCCACCCAGCTAGCTGCCATGTTGGTTCCAGACCTGAAGATCTGTATTACATCATCAAATATATCACTGGATGAAAACGGGGGTTTTCTGTGCTTAGAAGGAAAACAAAAATTGTGAGGTGATGGGGGTGGGGCCTTCATAATGAGGTTAGTGCCCCTGTTGCCAGAAGAACAGACCCCAGAGCTTCTTGACCTGAGACTTAGCAATAAAGATGAAGGCTCTCACTACACTCCATCAAGCTTGACCCCTGATATCAGGCTGTCAGAACTGAGAAATCAGTTTCTTATTTAAGTCAACACAGTATGGATGGTATTTATTTTTATAGTGATTTTTGTTTGTTTGTTTGTTTGTTGAAGTTATAATATAATTACATAATTTTCTTCTTCCCTTTCCTCCCTCCAACCCCTCCCATGCACCATTGCCCTTGCTTCTTCTCCGCTTCCTGGGCTCCTTGCTGGTGTGGAAGAAAAAAATTCCCAGGCCCTGGGAAAAGTCCCTTGTCTTGGCATTGGGCAGAGAACTTGTAGGTGCTGGGCTGGGCATCTTAAATCTAGGTCCTGAGAATTAAGGTGCAAACAGGAAAGAGTGCATACAACTGGAGTGGTGGGGTAAGGTGTGGAGGAGGAATAATCCGGAGAGTCTAGAATAGGCCTTGGAAGGTGATGAGGGAGGGCCACTCATTTCTCTAACATCATCTCTGCAATATCACTATTCTAGACTCTCCGGACCTAACACCATCATATTAGGGCTGCATTGGTCAGGGTTTCGGAGAGAAACAGCACTGACAGGAAGAATGTGTTTGTACACATTTGTGTATGTGTGTGTGTGTGTGTGTGTGTGTGTGTGTGTGTGTGTGTTTGGGTGTGTGTGTAGAGAATGTATTATGTTAGTTTATGTAAAAATAGTAACAATAGTGGTCTCACTCCCAAGAGCCTATGGACCCTGTAGTTGCTCACTCTAAGAGACCTGGTAACTCAAAAGTCACATGTGACACCAAAAATCAAGAGCATTCTTGGAGAGCTGCTGCTCCTTGGTCAACAATATAAAGCCTGAATATGCCGGTTCTGGTTTCAAGAAGAAATCATCATCATCATCACCATCATCACCATCATCATCATCATCATCATCATCAGCAGCAGCAGCAGCAGCAGCAGCAGCGTGAGTCAACTCGGCAGCAGGAGGAAATGCCCTTTGTGTCTGGGCTGCCACAGAAGGTGCTGCCTGAGTCCAGGGAGACAGTGCCTCCATTGAGGTCCCTCCTCAGGTGATTCTGATTTGTAGACGTTGACATTAAAACTAGCACAGGGCAAGAGGGCTTCAACATGTGAGTTTTGAGGAGACAAAATATTCAATCGTTAACAGCATGTCAGCTGAGAAATAAACCAGCTCATGAGTCCGTGCGTCTGTGTTGGAAAGGACACGAAGTGCTCAAACGTCCCCTCTGTCTCTGCTCTGAGAGGCGAGGAGGTGAGGTGCAGGTGAGAAGCTAGGAGGTGAGGCACCAGGTTCTCGCCCAGGCAGCATCATTGCACCTCAGTCATGGCCCTGAGAAGAGCGGAAATAACTGCACACTTCATTCAGAGAGCAAATTTTACCTGGTATCTAAAACTCATTTATTTTCCATTAAAAATAGGTCTACGATCTCTGATCAAGTGTCATTATTCAGATTTCATATAACATTTAGGTGAACTGGGGGGACTCAGGGTAGCCAGCCTTCAAGTTTCCACAGTAGGATGTCCACCTTGCTGGGTGTTTCAGATTCTTAATTTACAACTGGAATTGAATAGCTGTAATGCGCATAGGGCCATTCCTGAGTGAGTAAAATAAAGCCCATGTTTTCTGGAGCTTGGATAACAAACCAGACACAGAGCAGGGGCCATGAGTGTCACAATGAGGATTCAACCAGAGACTGAGGCGGAAGCAGTCAGCAGGTCGGGGAAGCCTGTTCAAGCCTCAGTGTAAAGGAGGAGCCTGCCGTGCTCAGCTCAGGGAGGCGGAGGGCATTCCAGAATCAGTTCTGGTTTGCTAAGGTGCAGCCTCATAACTGTAACTAATAATAACATATCATTTATTTAAAATCACTAAGAGGACAGACTTCAAGTCTATTGCCAGAGCACTCTAAATATGCCTGACCTTGTCTGAGCGCAGAAAATAAAAAGGTCAGGTCTGGTTAGCACTTGGGTGGAAAAATAGATCTTAAGTGTTCTCAGCACACACATGCACAAAGATAATGCCTCAGTAAAGCTGGGAGGAAAAGGGACATTACAGATGCCGAAGAGCTACTCTGTAGGTCCTGCTTGCCATGTAAGCACGAGGTTCTGCGTTTGGATCCCCAACACCAGTGTAAAAAGCCAAACACGGTAGTGTTTGTCTGCAGCCTTGCTCCAAGACAGACAGAAGGACTCCTGGAGCTACTGTCCAGACAGTCCAGAAAGCTTCGGGTTCAGTGAGGAGACTCTTCCCTCACAAACAAGGGAGACAACAGAAGACACCCAAAGTCAACCTGTGCGCTCCACATGGACATGGGCATGAATGCAGCAGCACACACGTGAACACATTCCCATCCTATATGCACATGGAGTATTCTAGCTGAGGAAGCAGCAGAGTCTCTGCATCAGCTCATCAAATCAACTCACAGAAAGAGGTGCTTTGCTTGGAGAGACATTTCAAAGGGAAACAGGGATGGGTTGTTGCTGATATTCGAGGCTCTGCATGCGTGTGCGGGCAGGGGTGTAAGGGAACTCATTGCACTCCTACACTTCCACTAATGTGTCTGTGAACCTGAAACTCCTCTTAAGAAATTCAAGTGGGAGAGAGAGAGATTGAAGAGCAGAAGGGAGGTCCGGTCGTGCAGAACTTTGAAAGCCCGAGTGAGGGTTCAGCACCGGTTCCCAGGTGCTCTTGTTGTTACCCCCATCATCTCTGCAATGCACCTTTGTGTTAACTCTCACCAACAGAGGGGATCAGTTTCCCCAAGCCCTAGATTCCAGGAAGCCCTCTGGATGAGCTGCGTCTGGCCAGTGGGGTCCTGGCAGATATTCATAACTAGGAATGGTGACTGTCCTTACTCATTACATCTTGCTTCTCTGGCTGAGCCTTGCAGCTCTGAGCCCGCCATTGACAGAAGCCTGAGGTAGCTGGGTGGAGGAAGAGAGCAGCCTCCGAGCTGGGCTCCTTCCTTGCTGACCATGACACTCATGTGGCCATTCTAGACCACCCAGGCAGAACTGAGCACTAAGACCAGAACAGATGTATATTACTGTAGAACTCTAAATTGAGGCTGCAGTATAACAAAGAAAATTGATGCATAGTGAGGAATACTCAGAAGGGAATGAAACAGAGGGACAGCCTTATCAGAAATATATATATATATATATACACATACATATATGTACATATATACATACATATACATATATATATATATGTGTGTATATATCTTTGAAAATTACTTTAGCCAAGTTTTCAAGATGGCTAGGTGGGTAAGAGCAATCCCTGGAACTCATAACAGAAGCCGAGTCACAGCTCCTGAAGGTTGTCCACAAACACAATGTGGCATGTCCATGCCCGCACTGTTTTACTTACACACACACACACACACACACACACACACACACAATAAATAACATTTTAAGAAGACGATCATTGCAGCCGTAGGCTGGAGGGCAGGTGGTGAAATGATAGCAGAAGCACAGAGAGTTGCCGGTGAGGAAGTTCAGCCGGGGTGATGATGGAGGCCGGACAGGTTTCGAAATGTCAGTGGTAACTGCTATAGATCTTTTCTGGTTTCAAGTTTTCATACCTCACTTATTTGCTGATAAATCTGAACTCTCTCCGTCCTTGACCTTCTGCCTGGCGCCCACACTCCATCACTGTGCCTTCTGGGAAGCTCCGCCGCGATGTTCAATCAGGACTCCCCATCCAGTGGAATCTGCAACACCTCTGCCTCCACAGCCTTCTCGGCTCCTGCTATTAGCCATCCTGAATTTGCATCTGCTCAAGCCAAACTTGTTAGGGGTTTCTCTGAGAGCTCTCTCACACCCCGCACATCCCATCTGTCATTAGATCCTGATGGCTTCATAGTCACAGCGTGTAATGACCGCTCTGATCCAAGCCACCACCATTTCCCATCTGGATCAGCCCGTAGCCTCCCGACAGACCGCTCTGCCTGCCTCCACCATTGCCAGCCATGGCTGATCCTAGCTGCAGCACACCGGGCTGTGAACAACCTGAATTTATAACACACTAGAATTACTTTATTATTAAAGTAAAAAAAAAAATGTTTAACTCAGTTTCTGTAGGTCAAGAATTGAGGAGAGGTCACCTGGATCTGCTCTGTGTTTCATAGGGCTGAAGTCTCATCTCATGCCCATGGTCCCCAGTCAAAGCTAGGGGCATTGGTGACACTCAGTTCTATATTGCTTCCATGACTAAAGTCCCTGTTGCTAATTGACAGCCAAGCTCCAGTCAGAGCTCCCATGCTCCCTGCTTCCAACCACATGGCTCTCACCTGTGTTTTACAAGGTGACCCTTTACTATCTTTCAGGCCAGGCAGCTTTGCGTGTGCTGCTGCTGCTCCTCTGGTTAAGGTCCTGCCTGATTAAATCAAAGTCAGATGGTTAGTACCTTCCTCTCAGGCCCCGCCCACATTTAAATGAGTTCTGGAAGGAGTTATGCAGGTTGAGTACAGCAGGGGTTGGCCTTTTGGTGGCCACCTAGAAGCTCACCTTCTGCAGCAATTTCAGCTGTGTTCTCAGAAACACACAGAAGACATTACAGGGAACTGACTGGAAAGCTCTGTGTTAAGCAAAATAAGCAAGACTCAGAAAGACAATTATTGCATGATTTCCTGTAGAGGAGGAAAACAGGTTCAAAATTGTGTGTGTGTGTGTGTGTGTGTGTGTGTGTGTTCACAAAACTAGGGGATCAAGAGAGTTGACGAAGGGTTTTAAGGGAGGAGGGAAGCAGACATGGTAATGAATTAATACCTATGATAAAAGGAGGAGGGGTAATGGAGGCAGGAAACCATCAAAGGCAGGTGGAGGAGGAGAAGGAGGAGAGGGCGGTGGGGAAGAAACAAATGATGGCAAAGTGTAACAACGCATTGTGAAGATGCTACAATAAAACCAATTACTCTTTTAAAAAGTTTCTTTTTTCCGGGGGTGTGTGTGTGTGTGTGTGTGTGTGTGTGTGTGTGTGTGTTACTATGGAGTGCAGAGGACTACTTGTTGATTCTCTCCTCCCACCATTCAGATTCTGGAAAGTGAAGTCAGGTTTTCAAGCTTGAAGGCTTTACCTGAAACCCCCTACTTACCACAGTGGCCTAAAACAATGATAATGAAAAGGATCCTTTTTCCTGAAAATCATAAATTTGTATTGCTTTAAATCAACAGCACAGACAAATGAGACGATGCCAACCTTACACTCTGAGCACTCCAACAACATCTCATCTCCATGGAAGGAAAAACCGCGTCGGTATGGGGGGGGGTCTTACATCCTCTGGTTGCTCCATCTTATCTGCCTGATCCCCTTCACCACCACCCTCCCTCCTTCCTGTTTCTGCACCAGCTAGCCTCTTTTCCCAGACCACACTCACTCTAGACACTGGCCTGCTTTGCTCTCACATGTTAGTTAATACTGTTTTACTTTATTTTTTTTTGGGGGGGGGTTACTTTGGATCACACTTTAAGGAAGGATGCGGCCCATCACATCTGGAAGACACGGCAGCAGGGATGTGAGTGAGGTGGCTGGTCATTCTGCATCCATGGTTTGAAACCCCATGAATATTATTCCTGCTCTTGCTCATAACATGGATGAGTTTAAAGGACATTTTGGCAAGGGAACTAAGCCAGGAAAACATCACAGGATCTCACCTTCTGTAGAATCTTGAACCAAAGCCAACCTGAAGCAGACAGCAGGATGGTGGTTACCAAAATATACAGGGAGAGTGGACCAGAGTTAGTCTGCGGGATGAGTAAGCTCTAGAGTTCTCATGCCCAACTCAAGGACTCTTCTGCAAACAGGATTTGCTACAAATGTGGATTTTAGATGCCTTCACCACACGGACAGGAAAAGGTAACTGGGAGATGTTAATTTGCTTCACTGTTGTAATCATTTCACTATGCATATGCAAATCAAAGTGCTGCTCACTGTAAATGTATGCAAAACAAACCAAAAGGAGGTTCCTTAGCATATAAAAGGGAAGAAAAAGAAGAAAAGAAGGAGAGGAAGGAGTAGGAAGAAAAGGAAGAAAAAGAGGGAGGAAGAAGTGGAAAGGAGAAGAAAAAAAATGAAAGGTGTTGGCATATTTTATTTTATTGGGTTCCAATACCTCTACCTCACATCCAACCCTTATTCCACCCTAATCCCTTCCAACCCCTCAACACTAGGAATTGGAGAAAGAAAATTAGAGGGAAAGGGGGGTTTGAGTTCTTTTTAGACTACTTCCTGCTGATTAGGGGTGTTGGGGAAGCCCAATCTTTGTCTCATCCAGATATCTCCAACTTCTTGCCTCTTTTCTCTTGACCACTTGACACAGAAGCAGCAGCAGCAGCAGCAGCAGCAGGAACCAGCAGGAGGAAAAGTTGCGCCTTCTCTCTTGCGGTACGGTTCTGGTCTTTTTTATACTCTAGAGTCCCCAGAATTAAAATGTCTTCACCTGCCAGAGCAGGCATGAGGCAAACAGTCTTCGGACCCCTGTCCCACACTTGAGGTTAAAACAAAAATATGCTTATATAACTAACTGGAATTTTAAAGACACCAAAATTCTCACCTACAGGAAGGAAGGAAGGAAGACAAAGGGAGGGGAAGAAGAAGGAAGACGGGCAGAGCCCTGGAAGGATCTCAGGGGTATTGTGCCAAACCAACAAAGCCAATCACAGTTCACAGATACTATACAAACACATTTTTTCTTTTGTTTTTTATTTTATGTGTGTGGGTTTTTTGCATGCATGTGTCTCTGTGTACCACATGATGCTAGGGGCACCCGAAAGCGGGTATCAGACACCCCGGGCCTGGAGTTACAGATGGTTGTAAGCTGCCATTTGGTTGCTGGAAACCAAACCCATGTCCTCTAGAGCCAACTCCTCTGGAAGAATGGTCAGTGCTCTTGACCACTGAGCCAACTCTTTAGCTCCCGAAAAACACACTCTTAAAGTAGCAAAACTTTAGAAGCTACACAAAGTTTGCAGAAGCCAGTCTTAAGGGAATCTCAACGGGAGATGCCTCCACCTGACTTGTAGGAAAGTCTGTGGGACATTTTCTCGATTAATGATTGATCTGGGAGGGTGATGATACATGGCTCCTGCTTCAAGAAGATCCACTTAGATGTGGGGCAGGCCACAGAACTGACCTTGCAGGTTGTTAGTTCTCACTGAAATGTGAGCTATAGAAAGGAAATCAGGGACTGGTCTGAACCTATAAACACATTTTTAAAAAAGTCAGAGACATTAACCTTGGGTTAGTCGTCAATGTCTGAAAATGGGATATATTTTTTTGTTCCAATTTTACTGGACTTTGGTTCCCAACACTATTAAATTTTGTCCCAAGCAAGAAAAATGACGTGGGTCAATAATAATTAGAGTAGCTACCTTACGGCTCAGAACTCAAGAGTAATAAGCTCACAGAAGTCTAGCCTCCTTTTGATATATGTTTAGTGAAGTTGGAAAAGGGAGGAAGAGAATCGTGCTCTGATGACACACAGCGGAGTGTCATGAAAGGGCTCTCTTTTATAAGGAGGTGCTGGTGTAGTCCCCATGACAAGGCGGTGCTGGTGCTGCTTTGTATTTTCACTGAGACTCAGACCAACTCCTTTAGTGCTCTCCTGTAAGAAGACGGGGACCAGACACCCAAGTTCTGTGAAGGTGGCTAAGGCTGGTGACCTCGGTTTTCATCCCCATGAAAGCTAGACCCAGCATTTCAAGTCTGTAAGTCCCCGCTCTCCTATCAGAAAGTGGGAGGCAGAGCAGAGGATCCCAGAAAGCACGAGGGCCAGCCAGGCTGGTGTCCAAGTCCACAATGACCAGGAGACCCTGCTTCAAACAAGGCAGAAGATGACAGCAGACACTCAGGATTGTTCTGGCACTTACAGATAGTGTAATACATGTGTACTTTTACTCAAACACACAGCATAGACACATAAACAGCATACACACACACACACACACACACACACACACACACACAGCTTTTCTTAGGCAAGAACCCTAGAACCAGAGACTATCCTATCTTAAATGGATGTATAAGGTGTGGCGGGACATTAGACCATTTGCTCTTTTCCTTTTAAAACCTGGCTGGATTTTGAAGAGAAAAAGCATATCCACACAGTCTGAATATCTTCCACAAATTATTCATGAACTTAAAACAGTAGCTTTCTAATAGAGAACCCTGGCAGACACAGCCAGCCCCATCATCAGAGCTGGCATTGCTAGTGTCGGGACAGATGTCCTGTGACTGCTGATATAAGACCCTGAGAAGGACACAATGTCACTTATGGGGCGACTGCCAACAGCAGAGAAGCAACAAGCCACCACACAGAGCTGGGCCGTAAAGCACTAATACAAAATTCAGGTCCTGCAATGTTCGGAGATGTGAAGGTTGGGAGTGGTGAAAGGAATGGTCCAGATTAAAGGACACTAAAGATGCTTAGCTGCTTACCAAGACGCATGGTCCAGTATTAGATTCCGGACGTGGGGAAAGAGAGGACTGCTGTTAAGGACAGTGCTGGCACAACTGACACAATTTGAAAATGGACTGTGGAGTACATAATGTGATTATAGCCCACAACACAATTAAGTGGCCTGGTTTTTGAGAGCTGTTTCTGATCATATTGAGTTTTATACTCTGAGTATGTAAGAAATGTCCTTGTTCTTTGGAAACACACAGGGACATGTTCGGACGGAAAGTGATGCCGTGCTTTCAGAGCTCAGCCAGTCTATTAAAGTGTGCGCGCGTGTGTTTGTGCGTGTGCATGTGTGTGGATGGAGAGAAAAAGATACTGCAAGCGAGACAAGACGCCTATTGGTGAACATGGGGAAAAGGGGTGTGCTGGTTAGGGTTTTTGGTCAGCTTGATGCAAGTTAGAGTTGTCTGTGAGGCATCCTTTGATTAAGGATTGATGTGAGAGGGCCCACCCACCGTGGGCAGAGCCATCCCTGGGCAGGCGGTCCTGAGTTGGGTAAGAAGTCAAGCTAATAAGAACCGTCATTAGCTCCTGGGCTGGTGCGATGGCTCTCAGGATAAGAGCTCTGGCTCCTCTTCCAGAGGACCAGGCTTCAAATCCCAGCACCCACGTGGCAGCTAACAACTGCCTGTAACTCTAAGATCTGGCCCTCCTCACACAGACAGGCACACAGGCAAGCAAAACATCAATGCACATAAAATACAATACAACAAAACAAGATAAAATAAAATAGAAGTGTTCCTCCATGGCCTCTGCTCCTCACCTGAATTCCCTCCGTGACAGGGAGGGCAGGCTACGTTTCTGGCTGTATAAGCAAATTGGATCCTTTCTGCCCCTCAGTTGCTTTTGGTCATAGTCCTTCTCAAGGTTGTAAAAAAGCAAAGTGGAACAAGGGAGAAGACAAAATTTCCTTGTGCTATTATTGTCATTTGATCTTGTTTTCTGGGAAAGGATCTCAAGTATCCCAGTGTAGACTTGAGCTCACTGTGTAGCTAAGGGTGGCCTTGAACTCGTGAAACTCCTGTCTGCATATCCTAAGTGCTGGGGTTATAGAAGTGCACCACCAGATTTGTTGTTGTTTGTGTTTTTTTGTACATGGAAGGCAGTGTTCCTGCAGATGAGGTAAATGTTCTACCAGCTGATGTCTCTGCCGCCTCCTTTGGCTTGTTTGCATATTTTTTTTTTTCTCTTAGCTTCAAAATGAATTCAAAATTTCAAATTTAGGATCTATGTACTTGGCGTTGAGGACTCATGGACAGGCTGGCTTCTTACATGCTTTGGGTCAAATAAGGATAGGCATTTTCCCCTGCTCCTGGGTCACTGAGCCCCCTTAGGTAGGCTTCAGTAACCAGAATGGGTAATAGCAAAGGTCGGTCCAGAGGCTGTGAGGAGAGCACACAGAGATGTGTAACTCAGCCTGTACGTGGCCCTTGAACTAAGCCGGGTGGAGAAGGCTTAGTGAAGTCTAGGACGGACTTTGAGAGGCAGGAAGAATTTGTATCTCTTTTTTTAATCACCAAGATCAGTTCTCTGCTTACCTCCTCTGCCTCAGGAGGTCCGGTGCTATGGTCTGCATCCCTGAGGCCCTTTTGCCTTCAGTCGTCCAAAGCCTTCACATCAGAGGTGGGCGAAAGGGCTGATGGGGGAGAAGCCATGCTGTTCAGTGTCCCAACAAGGCAGAGCTTGCCTAGGGAAAGCTTCTGCTGTATGCTGGCCCCTTCCGTTTCAGCATCTCCAGGATGCTGGGGTGGCTCCCAGTCACAAGCCTTCCCAGCTTTTGCTCATGTCCTGACTTTTCTGAAAATGATGTCTCACTGGATGATTTTCAGCCAAACTTGAAGTGTGACTTTTGTTACTCAATTGGAGTCTTCTAATATACAGGTGGGGCTCAAGGGGAGGAGAAGGAAAAATGGTAGAACAGGAGGCTTGTACCGATAGCGGAGAGGCCAGATGGAGAAAGGCCAGCTTTACCTTCCATCTTGTGATTTCAACAGCTCAGACCTCATGGCCAAGGCAGCACCTGGAAGAGGAGAGACCGAGCTGTGTGACCTTGGTGAGACTTTCCATTTGCCTGTCCTGCTCCTTCATTTGTGGAAAGAGATTAACCTCACAGGGTTAATGCGAGGCAACGGGCAGAGAGCAGGCTCACCTCCATCATGACTGTGTCATTGTGCCCAAGAGCCTCCATCCTCAGCGCAGCTGACTGTGAGGGCCACTCTCTCCTCAGAATGTCTACCGGGGTTAAGCCCTAATCCAGAATTCATTCTCCATTGTGTCTATTTTGTGGGGTATCTGTAGATGTGCTGTGATTCTCCAACACCATTTTACACTATTTCCAAGACAATAGAACCTGCCATGCCTCTGAGCCCTTGGGAACTTCTTAGGGCTGACTGTTGGTAAATGGAGAACTGTTGTATATGATTTAATATTTAAACATTTAGATTCACCCATTATACTTGCTTTTTGTGAAATCTTAGGTCTGGTTCATTCTCCACATCATTCCAAGACCTCTCCTCCTGCCTCTCTCCCAGCTTCTCGCCTCTCCCTCCTCTCCTCCCACTCCTTCCTGTCCTCTGGCTTCTCCCCTCTCCTGCCTACTCCTTCCTCTCCATTGTTCAACATTGTGGCTGGTTGCTTTATTTTGGCATGTTTACACAAAGTTGAGACAGGTGATGCTACGCTTAGAATAAGTATCACAATGCAATGTCTGGATTGAAACCAGAGAGTGGGGGAGAGAAATCAGCATTTGAATGAACAAGGGTAAGGTATATACATTTCAAAAGAACATTATACCAACAGAGAACAGTGATTTTTGACTGTCATAGCATTTAAACTTAGTTCTTTATACCCATCTGACCTCTCTGGCCCTCCTGAAATGTTAATCTAAAACTAGAACAAGTGAAAATTCTTTCCTTCTTTTATTTAGTCATTCAAATATATATTTTAATATTTACTGTGTAGGTAACTGTTGGTTGATATTTTAGATCTGTTTCACTAAAATCACGAAGAAAAGAGAAATCTGGAATGAGTATATATTTCCTAATATAATAAGAAAATTATTATAAAATTATGAAATCCTTAATATAAATTGAGCAACATTTATGAGCCAGAGGTGACGGTGCTCACCTTAAATCCCAATACTCATGGGTCTAGGGAAGGAAGAGTGTGAGTTCAAGACCAGCCTACAATATACTACATTAGTGCACCAATAAAGGGGGCGAGGCTTTATTGGTGAGACTGTGAAGAGGAGAGGTAAGATGATACTTCAACTTTTGGCATAGAAGCCTCTGTCTGTGAATGATGTCCTTGGACAGAAGGTTCCTCTCTGTGCTTACAGGAATTTGCACATATACCGACCTCTGCATTTGAGTGAATTTGATACTTTTGCTGAAGTTGTTTTCCACCACTGTTTTTTGTTTTGTTTTGTTGCCCCTCCATCCTCTGTAGCATAGGACCTTGCCATTGAACAAAAATTTCCCTAAAGAGAAACGAGTTTATTTTAAAATAAACAGAATTGTCACCCCCGTTACCATAGCATCTGATCATATTCTCATATTGGCTCATTTATGCACAATGCTCAGGGAACTGAGGTGGCCACTGGACATGAAGATTGTCCCTCGCAAGCCATTGTAGAGGCACAAGGCACAAAAAAGTCCCCTGGTTCCTTTTGCCCAAGTAACCGCCAGTGTGACTGCCACTCACACCACCCTAGGCACAGCTGGCCGTCTTGATTCTCCTAGATAGGATGTGGGGAAACTAAAACTTTGGCTCAGACTCCTAGTTGGTTCTGCTCGAGCACCACGATCACCAAATGGTAGTGAGGTGGCCCCTATCTCACCCCCTCCCAGGCTGATGGCGCTAAGTGAAAGATTGCCCTCCCCCTGCAGTCACCCTGGGCTCCAGAAACAGTGACCAGTGCAGGACTGAACCATCTCAGTTTAGAAGGGCCATCTGCACAGGAGGTGCAACTTCAAGGAACCAGGTTGTCGCTGGGGGGGGGGGTGTCACACTAACTTTAGAGCAGTTTCTCAGACCGTTTGCACCATCAGAGCTGAGACAAGTAGACACATCCCTTGATGAACCATCTTCTATCTGCTTTCACCATCTCTGTCTCCGTCTCATTGGGATGGAGCCCAGCCTTAGCATGCTGGGGCTTCCAAGAGGTGGGTCTTCTGCCCTGAATCTGTGGTTATCTGTGGTTGTCTGTGGCTGGCCTCTCGGGAGGGTGGTGGATGATCTGGTGGGGGCTGGGATTTAAAGGAGGGAGGCTGGGAGCGTCAGCACATTGTACAGCAGTGGGAAGCTTAACCTCGGGCGCGGTACAGCAAGCCGTGAGAGGATCTTGGTGTGGAAACTGTGTTTCAGAGTGGAAAAGGTAGACGTACCTCACAAAGATGGCCAGTTTCACAGAGAGGCAAACACGGCCTCTGAGAGGTCATCACTGAGTCCATTCGTATCCCCGGCCTCCCCACCCACTCCTCTGCTTCCTGCAGCGGCAGAAGGATGCATCGTCTTTTGTTTTAAGCGCTGTTTGTGCTTGGGTGTGCAGAGACAGAAACAGAAACTCCCACTGCGTCCTCCTACCACTGTCTTCAGTCCTCAGTGGTGAGGTGCGGCCTAGTGACTTCAGTTGTTTTGCTGTCACTGAAGCGCGGCTGCTTCTGAGCATGGAAGCTCACGCGACTCTTAGGTGAATGAACGTTGATTACAATTGTGGAGACACTTGCCCGTTTTTCACCCTTAAACAAAGGCTCCTATTTGACCATTCCCAGTTTCCTAAAACAAACTGTGCAGAGGCATGTATACCTGTGTTCACACACGTGTGTGCAGAGGTTGTGGGCAGTCATGTGTGTGTGTGTGGAAGCCATTTCCCTGGGGAATCAGCCTTAAGTAAATGCAAGCATTTACTTTCTGTAAATATTAACATGCTGACATGCAGGTTCTGTTCTGCTTGTTGGGAAGAGGTAAGGTGGAATAGTCTACGGTCAGGTTCTTTTGGACTTTCCAAAAAGTTAATTTTTGTCTTTTACACTGAGGTTACAACTTCCAGTTTCCACTTGAGGAGTCCCCTCCCCCAGCCCCTCCGTACTTCCGTTTGCTTTCAAATCTGCCCAGGGAGCTTCGGGTTACTGCCCATTAAGCTGTGTTTCTCACCCTTAATAAGGAGACTGAGTCAGTCCATGCCTGGGTTTCCTTCAGGGCTCGTTTGCTGAGTGTGCACACGACTGAGGCCGCCAGATTCCACAGTGGTCAGAGGACCAACTCCAGAAAGTTGTTCTCTCACCTGCAAACACGTGCCGTGACACAGATATACCCACACTCACACCCACACCCACATACACACACCGCGAATGCACTCACATCAGATGCACACGATGATAAATAATTTGAACACACTCAACCCTTTCACAGTCAGTCTGGTAGAATCTATGTGGCTCGATTCGCAGGGTGGACAGCCGGGTGACGTGTGTGGCTCCACCCTGACATTTCCTTAGGAGCCACACACACCTCTGTCCCTAAAGGGGCAGGAGCAGTGGATGACCAATGGCAAAGGGCTGGCTGGATTTTAGCTTCACGCTGGATGTCAGAAGCAGCAATTGTAGCAGGAATGTCTGTAGCCTGTAGTCAGTCCCAAAGATGCCTGCCCCCAAAGGAGCTCAGCTGAAGGCTGCTGGCGGATGACACTGGTCTAAATCGCTCGTTGCAATGCCCCGTAGTGTTCTTGAGCTGGGTGTATGTGTTTAGTCGCTTTTCCTAGCAGAGAACTATTTGTAGTGGTGTCGAGGCTTTTCATCCTTGGCCTCTTAAAATGCTAAATGTTCTTAGTGACCACACTCACAGCGGCAGCCCTCCACCCCCCACAGGCTGAATACACCACGTCTGTTTTCTGCATGGGAAGTGTGAGTAAATGGTACCACGTGAAACTCTTCAGCTCCATCCTTTTTCTGTGCTCAGGTTTTGAGTGAAGTGCTCCGAGAAGGAAGGAAGGAAGCTAGGAAGGAAGGAAGGAAGGAAGGAAGGAAAAGGAAAGAAAGAAGGGAGGGAGGGGGTTAGGAAGAGGGAAGAAAGACAAAGCAAGGTTATAAGCCCAGGATTCCATTAACAAAACACTGCAGGCTGGTGGCTTAAGCAAAGATAATGTGTTTTCTTGGATGTTGCAAATCCAAGATCAAGGTGCTCGCTGGGCTGGTTGAGCTGGGTAAGAACTCTTCCTGGTGTGTTTTCTGTGTCCTCATGTGGATTCTTCCTTATGTCCCTGAAGATGGGACCCCTGGTGCTTCTTACTCCTCATATGGATGGGATGCTAGTTTTCTCAGATTAGGGTTCCACTCTCATGACTTCATCTTACATTAATTACCTACCTAAATGTCCTGTCTCTAAACGACAGTCACGTAGAGTGAGAGGACTTTTGGACAGGCAAGATTTAGTCTGTGAAAGTCACTATTAAACTTTTAATGAATAAATAAATACTAACTCAAACAATTTTATATAAACCAGATAATAATTCCTCTAACACGGATCATTTCTGTAGGAGTAATTTGTTCAAATTCATCCCTTATATGGCAACTCAGTTTGTTGTAATAATTTCTTCCTTAGATTTTTTATGTAGATACAGTATATCTATATAATGTGTGTAATTTATTTCTCTCTCTATATATGTCTCTGTGTAAACACATTTAAATATGTAATCTAGATACAAAGAAAGATATATTGTATTTAAATCTGTGTATCTGTGATACATCCCCATACATAATGTTTATTATATTTGTATGTCTACATGCAGTGTAGACATCTATGCATATATTCATAAATAAAATTATAAAATGTGTTTATAAAATTAATTTGAAGTTGCTCCTACCATTGATACATACTAGTGTTTCAAGGACAGGCAGGACTCACCCAACCCAAGCTATCCAACCTTAGTCCTTCTCTCCCTGCCCTCATCAAAATTCCTGACTCTTCTCCCTTCTCCCCTCCTCTCCCCTCCCCTTCCTTCTTCTCTCTTCCTCTCCTCTCCCCTCCCCTTTCTTCTTCTCCCCTCCCCTCTTCTCCTCCCCTTCCCTCCTCTCCTCCCTTTCCCTCTATTCTTCCCCTCCCCCCTTCTTCCTCCCTCCTCCCCCTTCCCTTTCCTTGTTCTTCCCTGGGTGGCTAAACAGCCTTCCTCTGGCTTTCCACAGAGTCTGGTAGATGCTTGCTTTCCTCCCCCACTCTAATCTAAGCTGCTGTGGGGAGGGGAAAACAGAAGGGTGCCAAAGCACAAATCCAAATGTCTACCATTGCCTTACTTCCCCCACACCACTGCCGCTAAGCAGCCTGCCCAGCTGATTAAAGCCCAGTAGGCTCCCTGTGAGTTATTTCATAGGATTGCTGGGGTGGAGTTCTGGAGGTGCTCCATTGTATACATTGTATACATTTGCACCCCCAACTTCTGCATGAAATGGGAAGGCATGCCAAAGAATATCAAAGTCTTTTGATATCAAAATGTCAGCCCTTGGAAGCCCTGAGTGTGTCTTTTGAAGATTGCATGTCCTCCTTGTGCTTGTTAGAGATGGCATTTTGCTCTGAGAAGTGTGTGTGTGTGTGTGTGTGTGTGTAAGCTCTGACTTATATTCTTAGAAATGTACTAAAAGGTGACTCCTGTATGTGGCCCCTCCTTGTTGTTTGGAGAGACAGCAGTGAACGTGCGTTCACACAGTCCTTTGCTCTCATCTGGTAGTGTGTTTTCTTGGCTTTCCTGTCATCTTGAGCCTTGTTTTGGAGGGCAGAAGAATGCTTAGGTCATGTTTAGTTTTTATAGCCTCATTTAGTGAAAATGGATCCTTTGGGCCCCGTCTATGCCCATTGCCTAAATTTAAAGTTCCTTTTCTTGCAGGTGGCTTAATTTATATTTGTTGATGGCGCAATGAATGCAAATAACCACACAGGTGACCTTTAGGAGGCTGCGAGAGCCAAGCCAGTTATGTGAACGACTTGAATTCAGAAAAGCTCTTTGACGTATTTTTAGCATTTCTACAAAAACTTTTTTCTTGAGAATGTGGTGTTTTTTGGAAGTATACAGAAAGCACATGCATGGAGAGCTTTCAGTTAGATAGCGCAACACTGTAACACTGTGGTAAGAGGGAAGCTGAGCAGAATCAGAGACACAAGCGGATCACACAAGGGACTTCTGGGTTGAATCCATTTTATCACATGCTTCATATTTCCGGCAGGTGCACACCTATGCCTCAAATGGGAACATTACTGAAGCGGATAGGAAATTATAGAAGGCAGAAATAAATCACTTTTCATGATCTCAGATCTTTCTCTTCAAAATTACCTTCAACTGCAGTTAATGGTAAAGTCAGGGCTGACTTCACGGAGTGGCTGTCTTTGGTTTACTTGGGTTGTTTATCTGATTTTGGTTCATTGAGACAGGGTGTCACTATGTACTACAGATTGACCTCCAACTCAACCCCCCTCCCCCCCCAGTTTAAGCATTCTAACTCTCTGCCCAACCCAGAGCATGTCATTCCTCAAGAAAATGTGTCTGATGAAAAGATAGTAACGGTGGCTATGGAGAGCGCTCAGTGGTTACAGCACTTGCCACATCAGCTAAAGGAACAGAATTCAGATTCCCAGAACCCATGTACATGCCAGTTGGTTCTGGTGGCTTACCTACCGTTCCAGCCTAGAAAGCATCAGCCAGCAATGCTGGGGCAAGTGGGCCAACTAGTCAGGCTAGCTGGGTTGGTGAGCGCTGTGATTGGCTGAGAGACATTGCCTCAAGGGATGAGGTGGAGGGCAAGGGAGAAAGATACTCCACATCAACTCCAGGCCTCATCACAAGTGTACATATGTGAGTGCGCACACACACAAACACAATGTGAACACATATGCCGGCACATCAGACACATGCACTTGAGAAAACAAAGAAAAAAAAACTTCTAATAATGAAAGAGATCCCTTGTACCAAAGCAGAGCAGATGTCACCCAACCCTCAAGTCTCCACTCAATTTTACCAGTAAGGCTCATTCCATTAATCTACATATTTGAACTATTAAGACTTCTCTCAAATAATAATATCTCATTTAAAAAAACAGCTTGCGTAGTAAGAAAATTTTCCTCTATATTGTCAGGAGGAAAGAACAAACTGAAGACAATGCATGCATTCCAGTCCTGGACAGTGTGGAGAGCTGTTGCAGCCTTTCCCCCCTGCTCACCACAGCGGGAGGCTTGATCACTTGAGGGGTCACCTCACTCATAGCAAGAGCCCAGCTCTCTAGAATCCTGCATGGCCACTGGCGGGTTCTCATTTCTTCCTCTTGGGGGCCAGCCTTCCAGTGTGTCTCACTGGGCCTGACTCTCTGTGGATGCCCTATTCTAACTCCAAGCCCAAAGGCTGGGGACTTCAGCTTCTTTGGCAGATCAGAGTCTAAGAATATGGTCTTTAAGGTTCACCTTAGCTGGATTTCAGCTGAACTGGCCTGGAAAATCTCTGTACTTGCAGACATCTGTCAGTGCGATGCATCTTGCTTTGCAAAGTGATTCAAGGAATTTTGCTATGTTTCTCTATGTTCTCTAACATAACAGGTATGTTTTAACTGAAACATACAATATCCTAGACATTTTAGAAGACAGCATAACTGATTTATTAGAAGATTGTTAGAATTAAGCACCATGATTTGGTAGGGACCTTTAATTTGTTCAAGGTTAACAAAAACTAAACAAACCTCCTCTCTCTCCTCCTCATTCTCCTCTTCCTCCCCTTCCTCCTTTTCCTCCTCTTCCTCCTCCTTCTTGAAGAATCAGTCATAGAGACCCACACATTCTGAACAAGCTCTCTACCAATGAGAGATATTCCCAGCCCATTAACAGAGTTTTATCTGGTCTCTCAATGGTTGGAAACATTTTGAAGTATGACAAGAATGATGAGAGGAGATGGAGGAGAAGGAGTAGGAAGAGGAGGAGGAGGCAGAGGAGGAGAAGAAGACAGCTATTATAGAAGAAACAAAAATAAAGAATCATATAATAACTGTAAGAAACAGCTTTAAAAGAGAGGTCATAAACTACTGATTAAATTTGACCTATAGTAAGCATTAAGTTTGTCTGGGGCTACTAAAATCTCTGTTCTGTACGGTAAAACAAGAAAAGGAAAGAAAATACATGTAGCCTGGAAAAAAAAAAAGGCATCACACAGTTTGCATATAGCAGGATGTAGGATGTCAAAAGGAATCCAGAAAATGCATTTAAAGATTTTAAGTCAGCCTACCACTGTTGCATGCAGAACTAAAAAACAAAATGCAATTTGATTTTTATAAGGTGGCGATGAACATTTAGAAACAAGTAGAAAATAACTATAATGACTACAATTAAAATACACACTGAAATATTCAAGTGCACATGTAAGAAAACATATGTGTGATCATATGCTTCCTGCTGAAATAAGTAAAATAAATCATAAGTAAATGGAAACATGCACCCTGTCTAGGGATGGGTCGGAGAAGGGGTTAACTCTCCCCTGACTGATCTGCAAGTTAAACATATTCCTGATAAAACAGGCTTCACTGTAGGCAGAGACAACTTGCTTCTAAGTTACATAGACATGAATGAAGGAGAAGATGGAGAATAATGTGAAGGGTGTGATGAACTGTGGAAGAACCACGCCTACCAAGTCCTGGACTTCACAGCCCGGCGGTCACGCACTACAACCGCCATCCTGCCCTGCTGGCACGGGGCCGAGAACTTAGCATCCACAGGCTCCACAAGTAGAATGGTACCCACAGAGAAAACTGACTCTTCACAGAGATGTAAAACCAGTTCAATGAAAGAAAGTATTTTGGCCAGAACAACATCTCAAAACCTTAACTCTTGTGCTTTAGGAAGACATTTGCCTCCAGGGAACCACAGAAACAAATGTAAAATGCAAAATATAAAAGTTCTGGAAGGAAAAACTAGGAGAAGAAGAAAAGTTCTAGGAAGGAAAAATCTTGGTCACCTGTGCCTAGTTGAGTTTGTATTCAGTGCATGGGCCTGGAACCACAGAGGGGAGATGGCTCTGCCAGCAGTACACTCTTCCCGGCTTACACTGCGAGACTGAGTGACTAGATACGAGGGCTACATAGGTAAGCTGGAATATCTCAGAAAAGGTAGGCTCCCTGTGCATGTATGTGCGGCTGTTTAAACAGTTAGATGTGACGTGAACTCAGGGGCTGACTTTTTGATCACCTCCCCCTGAGCGGGGAGCAGCCTTACCAGGCCACAGAGGAGGACATGGCAGCCAGTCCTATGAGACCTGATAGGCTAGGGTCAGATGGAAGGGGAGGAGGACCTCCTCCCCTATCAGTGGACTAGGGGAGGGGCATGGGAGGAGAAGAGGGAGGAAGAGTGGGTTTGGGAGGGAACAAGGGAGAGGGAAGGAAGGAAGGAAGAAAGGAAGGAAGGAAGGAAGGAAGGAAGGAAGGAAGGAAGGAAAATTAAAAAAACAGATGTGTTCAAGGTTTGTAATTACTTGATAAGGTTTTGTTTGTTAATTCAGTTCAAAAGCAGGGAACTCTGTTAAAATGAATAAATTTAGAAATCCTTTTTGTATATTTGAAGGTATTCCATTAAGTCTACAAAAAGGGATAGATATTTCTGAAACACCCCTACTCAGGAGGGATGGACTCCACACACATAAAAGAGTGTAGCCAGGCCAGTTGTGGTGGCACCAACCTTTTATTCCAGCACTCAGGAGGCACTTGGATCCCTGCGAGGTTAAGGTCAGTCTGGTTTACATAGTAAGTCTCCGGTCAGAAATGACTACATAGTGATATTCTGTCTCAAAACTGAATGAAAAAATTAAAATAGTGTACATGTGTAAGCTACTCGTAAAAGGCCAAGAGAAAAGTGCAACGTTTGCTTGGAATCGTATATATTGAACATCGATTTTTCAGTAATTTAAATGAACTTCCACGGGCAAAAAAATTCAATTGTCTAGAAAAGCCAAGTGGCTGTACAACCCAGGGCCAAACTAAACACACATGTGATGTTGAAAGGAGCCACTGGGAAAGAATCAATAATTTGCCTTGAAAAATGAGAGCTGAAAAAGCATTCTTCAGAGTCTCTCTGTACTCTGTAGTCTTGTCCTTGTTGTGGAAGAAGTGTTTTCACATTGAATTAACATACCTGGGTGAGAGCCATGTGTAATGGCGAATGCCTGTAACTCCAGGTTGCAGGATGCTGAGGCAAGATCCCGCCTGCAGAGCCAGTTTGGGCTCAGAGTAAGGCCTAATGCCACAAGCAAACAAGAAGGAAGAGGAGGGGGTGATTACAAAAATGACGCTGAATAAGTAAAACACAAAAACACTTTCTACTTCTAGATCAAACCAAGGCAAAGACAACCACAGAGCGAAGCAGAGTTTGGCATTATCAGGTGGGTGGGGGGGGGGCAACGTGATGGGTTATGGGGTTTTTACACAGAAAAACACAAAAGGAGACAGGAAGGAAGAGCTTCAGTAAGCAGCGCTGACAACTGGAGACTTTCTTCCTGAGCAGTGACAAGCAAACAAGCCAGACAGAAATAAATTCCTGGTTTGGCTATTCTAATAATATACAGTAACTCTGGAGTTAGACGGTGCTGGTTCAAGCCTTAGCCTCTCCGGTGAAAGCACACCCATCCTGCCTGATCCCAAGTTCTCTCCTGTTTGAACGGGAATAACGCCCCTGCTTTGCCCGTGTCACAGAATTTTTATGAAGATCAAAAAGATAATAAATGTGAATTTTGAAAATTGTAGATCAGTCTATATACATAAGGTGCTATTAGCATATTTAGCAGATGCAAATGAGGGTGTATTAATTCAATTTGAATACATTTTTCCATGAGAAAGACAAGACTACATTTTATGAGAACATTAGGCCTATTTGTTCTTGGAATTTCCTCTTCTCAGTCAAGCTAAAAACCATGTTGTTGTGGTGGTGTGTTTTTTTTTTTTAATTCTGCTTAAATGTATTTTTTCTCCCATCTTCTCACTCAGCCACTAGCCTCTGCTCTAAAGTATTTAAAATTCCAAGATAAGGAATAACTCCTATATTAAAATTCATAACCTCCCCAAGATCTCACCCCCAAAGTAAGTGTGAGTTACAGGGTTACATGCAGAGAGTGTGGAAATATCTGTATTAATATGTAAATATGAGCTGTAGGCAAGGTTAGCTTTTATAAGTCTGATTTTAAATTTTTCAAAGAAATAGTTATATGTTCATAAAAAGTTGTAAAAATTCCAACAAGGCTCTCCCTGGGTAGCCTCCTACTGCATTATCAGATCCAAGGAGTTGTTGGGTGTGGTGGTTTGTGACTGTAGGCCAGCTGCTCAGATGTTTGCATACATTCACGTGTGTGTATGTGAGTGTTGAAGCCAGAGCTCAGCCTCCTGGCTTTCCTTCTGTTCTTTCTACCGTGTCTCTTAGGCCTGGAACTCACCAAGCGTGTTACCTGGCCAGCCTCGGGCATTCTCCACCTACATAGCCCCGAGATTAGGAGGCAGGGCCTTTACACACATTTGCTTGGGCTCCAGGCAGCTCACACTCCGGTCCTTTTGCGCCAAGGTCTTTACCAGTCCAGCCATCTTGGTCACACTGAACAGCATTGTAATGAGGTCATCATCAATCTAGTTTTGCTCTTCCTGTGGGGCTGAGTGACCAGGAACCATGCCTGCCTGGAGGTGCTATTGCTGAGTCCAGTGAAGTGTGGCGTCCTTTCTAATGCCCAGAGCCCAGCACTGGGGACAAAATCCAGACCGTCCATGGTCAGCATGATAAATGTCCATTTTCCAAGGAATGTTTTCTGTTAATTACCAACGACAAGGTGATTTCCTTAGATTCTCGGCCAGGATCCAGGCAGGAGTTGGGTCCAACCATGTTCAAAAGATCAAGCAAGAGCAGCATACAAACAGTGCAGAAACACTTTGCATATCCCGGTACAATAAATAATCGAAATTGAATCGAATGCAAATTATTTTGTTTTATGGACCAAATTACTTCCTCACTGGAGAAGTAACTGCAAAGATTCATGTTTTCTTTTAATTATTTCTCCACAAGAGTCTAGAAAGAGAGAGAGAGAGAGGACTCCTTTCTGACTTTGATGCAGTCTCTGTGATCTTTACATTTGACCTTGTTTATGTTTTCCAGAAGTTGTGTGTGGCACCGCAGAGGCAGTCAATAATATAATCCAATCATCAATAAGCTACAAACTCCTTGTTTATTAATACACGATTAAAATGTATATGATAAAAAGATATTGACTGCAGCTAACTGTATGGATGACAGCGACAATTAAGGCACAGGCTCTTGATCACCTTGTGTGCCCGGCACTCCCCACCAGGGAACGCTGACAGTGTGTGTAAAGTCACAATAGCTGCAGCCTTTCCTTTGGGCTTTCAAAATTCGTTTTATTTGTCAGTGTGTGTGTGTGTGTGTGTGTGTGTATGTTGAAGTCAGAGGACAATTTGCTGAAATCAGCTCTCTCCTTCCTCCACGTAGATTCTAGGGGAGTGGAACCCAGGCTGAGAGGAACCCATTCTGAGAAAATGCCTCTACCCATCACCCTTCTTCTTTCTTTCCTTTTCTCTTTTTCTCCCTCTCTTCCTTTCTTTTAAGATTAAAGTCTGCTGTTGATATTTGAGAGGTTTTATTTTATTTTTGTCAGTTTTTATTTTAAACATCAGTTTACTTTTCATTTTATATAGGTTTTTAAAGATTGATACGCAGCCTCAGCAGGCCATGAACTCTCAATTCCCCTTGCCTCAGCTTTCTAAGTGCTAGGATTACAATGAGTCTCACACGCCCAGGCTTTGAGTTCATTTCTGGAGCTTTAAAACACTGATGATTATCTGAACAAACGTCATGGCTGTGTCTCAATATGAGGATTTGATGATACAGAAAAAGAAAAAAGATAAAATCTTGTCAACGAAGAATCATGCTGACCATTGAATAGAACTCTCCAAACTTAATTGTCTTAGTCACTGTTCTATTGCTGTCAGAGATATCATAACCATGGCAACTCTTACAAGAGAAAGCATAGCCAAGCGAGGTTGTGCACGCCTGTAATCCCAGCACTGGGGAGGCGGAAGCGGAAGGATCTCTGTGAGCTGAGGCCAGCTTGATCTACAAAGCAAGTCCAGGACAGGCAAGGCTACACAGAAACACCCCTTCTCAACAACAAAAACAAAAACAAAATGAAACAAAGCAGAAAACCAAAAATAAATAAATAAATAAATAAATAAATAAAGCATTTAGTTGGGGCTGGTTTACAGTTTCAGAGGTCTAGTCCATTATCACATGGGGTGGGGGATGGGACATGGTGGCACACAGGGAGACAGGGTACTGGAGAAGCAGCTGAGAGTTCTACCTCAGGACCCACAGCCAGCACCAGGTCCAGATTTGATAAGTGCTTTGTTTTGGTTTTGTTTTTGCTTTTTTAATGGTACCAGGGAATTGAACCTTGGGCTCTGTGAATGCTTGTAAGGGCTCTGCCACTGAGCTGCGTCTCAGGAGTTTCATTTTGACCTTCCTCCTCTCTTTGATAGTTTCTTTATAGGATCCGGTTTTTTATCTTCCCTGAAACTCACTGTGCAGCGCTGGTTGGTTTCAGCTTTTGGTGGCCCTCTGCCTCTCCCTGGGGACCGGGCTCACAAGGTAAACCAGTTCTCGCTCCTTCCCCTTGAAGGGGAACTTTACAGGGTATGAGAGTCCAGACTGGTATTTTGTATTGTTTTCTCAGCACTTAGAATCTTTTGTGCTTTTACTTATGTTTCCTGATCCGAGATTAAATGTAATTTTTCTCCTTGCCTCCTGAGGTGAAAAATGATTTCCTCCTGCCTTCTTATGGAATCTTTTTTTTTTTTTATGTTTAATTTTCTTGTTCAGACATGATGTGCCTAGACATGGGTGGGAACATTTACCCTGCTTGAGTTCTCTGAGCTTCCTGAATCTTGATTTGGTGTCTGGCATCAATCTGGGAAAACGTTTAGTTATTATTGTATCTACTCTTGGTTCTCTCTCATTCATCCTCCTTTCTTCAGATGTCCCCAATATGTGTGTGTTGTCCTTTCTCTTGGTCTGCTCTTGTTTTCTAGTCTTTTCCAATTTGCTTTCAGTTTCAGAAAGCTCTATTAAGCTGTACTCAGTCTTGGAATATCTTTCCTCAGCTGAGCTCAGTGCCTAGGCATCCAACAGAGGCAACTATTCTCTCCAATTTCTGTCTTTGTAACTTCCAGTCTTCCATCTGTGATGTTTCCATGTCTCTGCTTGCATGAGTCATATGTTCTGGCATGCTGTCTTCTTATACCTTTGAAGTCCTCGGCATATTGCTCTCATATCTTAAACAGTCCTATTCTGGAGCTGGAGCTTAGGTAAAGTATTTACCTAGCTTAGTTGAGGTCCTGGGTTCAACACCCAACACTGAGGACATACAGGCCAACCGCCAGTCAGGTGCATTCCTGGTCTGGCCATGCCTCCACCCTAACACACCTGACATTGTTTCTGATATTTATCCAGTCTCCACATACCTTTTGTGATATGCCTTGTGGCTTTTTTATTGGAAGACACACATTGCATAAAGAAACCAAAGAAGCAAAGAAGCGGGGCCTCTGATACTTAGCTGTAACCGGTCATCGTGGACAGTCTATAGTTATGAACTAGGTGTCAGGTGTTTGCAGAGCTGTGTTCCTGGCTTTGTGCTTCTCAGGCCTGACCCCCCCCCCGGGGGAGGGGGCGGTGAGGGGGGTTGGATAGCTCCCTTCCCTGCTGGTGGGAGGCTGGAGGGAGTTGAGCTGCTTGAGAAGTTTTAAAACAAACCTAATGAGGCTCTGACAAAATAGCTTCCCCTCACAGTAGGTGAGAGGGAGGGGAAGGCAGCCCATGGTAAGGTTTCCTATAGGTAACAATCTTAAAACCTCTACCAAAGCCAAGGGTTCTTAGTTATGCTTTAACTCAACCAGCACGCCCTGTGGGGTATCCTTTGCTTCTTGCCTCAGCTCACTGGTAAATCTTGCTACAGAGATTCCATTTCAGATGCAGACCAGTGTCCATTCTATGTTAGCCTTTACTTTCTGTCCTTGGCCTTGTCGTGGGGACCCTGACTGACACAGGGGACATGATGGAGCAAATCTGCTCATCCGTTGGAAGCTAAACAGCAAGAATTAGAGCAGGGAAGGAACATACAGGTTCTCCCTTCATGCCAGACCCTGGAGATCCAACTCTCTAGCAGGCCCCGCCTTTTAAAAGCCAAAGCATCTAGAGACCTATCAACAGATTAAGCCACTGGTAAGATCTGCTCCCTAATATCCAGTCACCTTCCAATTAGTGCCACAAACTAGGGGCCAATTCTTTCAAGCATGAGTTTTTTGGAAGGACACGTCACACAGTGAACACGACACCCTCTGTTCAGTAGTTAATGCTACAATATATGCAGTTTGAAAGCTGCACAGATTTCATTGGCTGTGTAGATGTCCCTTCATACTTGGCTGATCTTTAGGTTTCCTCAGGCACACAACTGTCCAGGGCTGGACCTAATTTGGAGATGTTGTGTATGGCTTTGGAGTAGACACAATTGACTCCAGGGTCAGATCTGGGCTGTGTTGTAATTTAAACAGTTAAGCTAGCCTCAGCAACCACACATTACAATTTTTATTAAAGCAAAGAACAATAGCCATGTTCACACAGTTCCCCATTATAGAATACCAAACCGCTTCATTTGTTTCTATCCATATTATACTCATGTTTTACCTATGTATATGGAATGTGTGAGTGTGTAAAAATGCCTTTTTGTGTGTTTGCACGTGTGTATGGATGCCAGAGGTCAATGAGTGGTGTTCCCCTCCATCATTTTCCACCTTATTCTTTGAGGTGGCCTCTCACTAAACCTGGATCTCACTAATTTGGCAAGACTGCTTATCCAACAAGCCCCAGGGACTCCCTGCCTCAGCCCTCAGCCCTGGGGTTACAGGAATTCTGCTGTACCCAGGTTTTTTGTATGACTGCCAGGGATTGAACTTACCTTCTCATGCTGTAGCTACTGAAGTATCTCCCAACCCTCTCTATTTTTTAGTAAACACACACACACACACACACACACACACACACACACACTCGAATATATTTAAGAAAGTTCTTATTTGGCTTAGGATTCTAGAGAGCTAGCTGGCAATAATGGTGGGTAAGGCGTGGTGGCAGGGCCAGGAAACTGCAAGATCACATCTTAATTGCACACAGGAAGCAGAGAAAGAAAAGTGAGGTGGGGAGAAGCCTTCCCCAGTGACACCCTTCCTCCCATCTGGTCTTATCTCCTAAAGGGTCCATAATTCCCCCAAACAGTGCCACCAACCAAGCGTTCAGATTCCTGAGCCTACGAGGAACATTTCTCCTTCAGGTCACAACATTCTGTACCTGTATGTGTTTCATTTTAAGCTGAAGGGCTGTTATTTTCCCAAATAACTTTGGCTCGATAGAGAGTAAAGCCAGCTAGGTTCCAGTTAGGTACTGAAAATCTTTGCAGATTTCTGGATAGGTCAGGTCAGTGAACGGGCAGCATTTGTAAACATCTGGAAACGAGACAGAGGAGTAGATTGTCACTTAGACTCATGCGTGTTTATGTTCACTGTGCATGGGAGTTTGCACACTATTGCATGCAACTGGTGCTTCTCTGTAGATTAGAAAAGGGAGACGGCAGCATTTCAACAGGTCAGCTCAGCTCTCCATCCAAATATCTTTCTTATAACTTGAAGAACAACAACGACAACAACATGGATTAAAAAAGAAAAAAAAAAAGTGGAAGGGTTTGCTGTAAATGTCCTCACTGGTCAACACAAATCTAAAAGGAATTCTCTTTTTTGTAAGATTTGTGCTTGGTTTGTAAAGCCCTTATGTTTGGGTGGGTAAGTCTTGAGTATGATTCAAATTGTTCTCAGGTAATTCCATGAATTTGAATAGAACTGAAAGATGATTTTTAAAATGTTGACATTCCTGTTTTGGGTGTCTGTGTATGTTTAGGTACCCAAAATTCCATTTCTTTCTTTCTTTCTTTCTTTCTTTCTTTCTTTCTTTCTTTCTTTCTTTCTTTCTTTCTTTATTTCTTTCTTTCCCTCCCTCCCTCCCTCCCTCCCTCCCTCCCTCCCTCCCTCCTTTCTTTGTTTCTTTCTTTCTTTCTTTCTGAAAGAATAAAACCAGAAAATAGCAGAGTCCTGTATCCCAGCCCTTGAGATGTAGAAGGCCAACCTTCACATAGATCAAGTTTGGGGCTAGCCTGGGCTGCATGAGACTCTGCCTTCAAAATTAAAAGAAAAAAAAAAGAAAAGAAAGAGAGACAGACAGACAGTGAGACAGACAAATAACCCTAATGACCAAATAGCATTAGACAAATTAAGAGCCCTGTTCATCGTGGCTTTAGTTTGAAGGTTTGGATCTTGTGAAGAAGAAGAGTCATGTAACCAGCTCGGGTGGCTGAGGAGCAGATAGTGCTGTCGACACTGGGCAATGGTCGGTCCTGGCACTTGGTTCATGGTGTGTGAAGAAGCAGCTGTCTTCCAGGACTTTCATCTTACTTCTGGGCAAGGTTCAGCTGTTGAGAGTCAGCATTTTACTGCTACCAAGCATGAAGTGACCTGGAGAAGAGTTTATGCATGAAATGTTTCTCTGGAGTGCTGTTTAGTCATTAGAGTTACTTATGTTTTCTCCTTTTAAAATTTTATTTTATTATTTTTGCAGGCATAGTCTCACGTAGCCCAGGCTAGCCCCAATCCAAGGGAGACATTGTGACTGCATCCTTTTTCTGAATCCAGACTTCACCACCAGGCTTCTTTCTTTGGATAACTATTTTACTATATTTTATACAGTCTTCGTCCATTATCTCAGTTTAGAAAAGCAACCAGGGAGTAAGTTACTTCAGATCTTCAGAAAATAAAAATCTTCCAAAGAAACCAGTCAACATTCGCCCAGAGGTTCAGTGGCCTCTTTAAAGCTTTCCTGTAAGCTGCTTGGTCACCTTCTTCCCTTCGGACAGAGGGGTGGGGGAAAGATAAATACAGAAACTGGTGCTCCGAACGCCATGCAGCTGCTAATGCATATGCAAATATCCCCAGCAAAAACACATTCTTTAGTGTAAACCTGCAACTGTTCAGCAATAAAAAAAAAAAAAAAAAAACTTTCCAAATCAAACTGCTGACTCTTTTTTTTTAATCCTTATCAAAACACGCAGCATACATTTTACTAGGCCGAGTAAATCAAAAGGAAAAAGCAGCTGCAGTTAACCAAGGCTTCTTTCCCTGGCTATCAGGTGTGTGCTGCAATTTTACAGAGCAATTGGTGAGCTGAAGTTACTAACTGGAATCTCCAGAAACCCAAAGCAAGGCTGCCAGGGTGGTATTTGTGGTCACTTTCCAGAAGCCCTGTCTGGGACAAGGGACGTTCTGATTGACCAACTGACTGGGTTGTATCCATGTCTGAAGATGCCCATCCCCTCCCTACCCCTTTATCTGAATATCAAAAGACCTCGCTGAGCAAACAGAGGAAGGCTGAGGCCTAGGATGGTCCTCTCTGCTTTTCTATGCTTTTTCTCAAAAAAAAAAAAAAAAGTTGTTTTTTTTTTTTTCAGATTAGTGAAGAGTGAGAGGTGGCAGAGAGGAGAAGTGGGAAGAAAGGGAGAGAGAGGAAAATTTGGGGAGCGACCTTGTCTCTCCAAATGTTTTAAAGCACCGACCTAGTTAGAGCACAGGGCCGTGGATTTATCGTGACATTGTCTTTCTTCACACTGGGTTGTGAGCGTGTACTGAAAAGTTCTGTGTTGGGAATGAAAAATGTCAAACAAGAAACTTCCACTGTTACCTGGAGGAGACGTTAAAGAGTAGCTGGGGAGTGATTCAGCCCGACATCTTTACGGCTGCGAGAAGGAATACGGCTCTGGCATTTTTTATGGGCTTGTACGCGGAAGCTAAGCACTGAGAAGAGCAAGGCAGTTGGGATTAGACACGGAAAGAGAAAATGAGTTCGTATCTGGGGATTAACCCGCATTTGTGCTCTACGGGGAGGCGGACTAGACACTCACTTAGAAGGCAGCTCTCCGGGGAAGCCATCCATCCTGAATGAGATTACTTAGGGTGAAATTGCACATCTCCAGGTGGCATCGCCTCAACTGCTCTCCCGGCGTCCCTCTCCCGCCCACTCGGGGGAGACTGGCCTGAGCCCGCCTAGGAGAAGGCGCGGAGGAGGAAGGCCTGGCACACTCAGGAAGACCACTAATTTTTTCCCCTCGCTGGGCAGGAGCGTGTTGCCAGCAGGGACCCCCCAAGCCCCATCCCCAGTCTTTTCTCTTGCATCTAGGACGCTGGAGTTTGGGGGTTCGCCCAGGGTGAAGGCAAGGAGGTTGGGAGGAAGTGGACCAGAACTTCAAAGGGGCAACAGACCCCGCCCTTTCCCCTTCCAACCGGATTCTCACGATTACACCTAAGCCACCAGAAACGAAAGTCCACGCAAAGAGCCTAGAGGCCAAGGCCCAGGCCTAAACCAGGTTGCATAGAAACCGGCTTTGGCCGGTCTGTGCTCCTGCTCTGCTTCTCCCTGGTCAAGTCTCGGGAAAGGATGTAGGACGCGGGCCCACGCGCCCGACTGTTTGCTCTCTTTCTTTGTTGCTTTCCTGGAGGTGCGGCGAGAGTAACCCTCGCAGAACCGGGGCGGGCGTTTGCGCGCGGCACCCGCCGCGCCCCTGGACGCAGGCAATTCCTCGCACGCATCTGGCGGCGCGGGCCCAGGCGCTTCCAGGCGCCTTAATATCCATAATTCGAGGGGGAGGCTGGGCCGCCGCTTCTCTGCCAGGTCAATGTGTTAATTAAAAGTTGGTCCGAGTTGGTCAGCACGCAGTCCCAGATGTGCATAACAGCATGCAATTAACACATAAAGAAAATCTTTTTGAAGATACCAGAATTGAACACACCCTCCCCCTCCCCTTAAAGAAACTCCACCCTACTCCCGCCCCCAGAACGTGAGCTGGAGCAGGCAAATAACTGGAAAAGTCATTAAAAGACATAATTAAATGTGGGCCGCCGTTCTTGAAGGGGTCGGGCTAGGAAAAAAAAAGCCCTAAATCTATATATTTCAAAAATAAATAGCAAATTGATTTTTTTTTTCTTCTACAGGACGGGCAGGCACGGGAGTCCGGCTTCGCTGGGTTCCCACCCCATGTATATTAAACAGCCGGCGAGGGGCGGCCGCCCTGCTCGGTGACCCGGGAGCGCAGGGAGTCCCCGACCGCGCTCCGGCCCGCGCGCCGCCGCCGCCGCCGGCGATTGCAGAGGGGCCTGGAGCAGCCAGATTGCTTCCCAGACCCAGGGATAATTACCGCCCGCCCGCCCGGCGCTCTCCGTAGCTTCAAAGGGTGTAGGGGAGTGTGGCTAGGGTGCGGGGTGGGGAATGGGGCGGCAGTCATTTTCGGTGAATGCATTTAGATGAAAAGTGAGCGTGTGTGCGGAGATGCTTAATGTTACCGCGGAGTCCGCAGGAGGGGCAGGCCGGCTGGGCCAGGCTGGGTCTGCACCTGCCGCCTGCCCCCGCCCCCCTGCCGCCTTCAGCCTGGGTTCCGGAGCCGCTTGACTTCTGGCTTTGGTTCTGCTTGATTCAGTGGGTGTGACTGGTGAAGGAGCACGTCTCTGAACCCAAATCCCCACCTAGCATAATTCTCCCCGTCTTCTCTCCAAGTTGCTCGCTCCCCCTTCTCCTGCCTGCCCTGACACGCTCTCCCCCCGCCCCCCGATCTAAATTTCCCCGCTTGCCAGGCCAGGACGTGGTGCCTAACCCATACCCCTCCTCTTACTGTTTCCCAAGACTTAAGACGTTCAGGTTTAGAGACGACGAGAGATTTCATCCATTCCCCCCCCCCACACACACATCGGGCCTGGGAACAGCCAACCAATTAATGCTGAGTGCCTATAATCTAAAGGATATGCACCTAGAAACTTGGGGATACATGGATAGGGATGGACGGAGAGCAAGACAGAAAGGGGTCGACAGATTCTTCGAAAGGACCGATCTGTTGGGAGTCAGCTGGAAGGCGGTAGGAGCCATGATTTAAGCTCGCACAGCCTCGCTGTTAACTAGTGTCCGACTCCCCCCGCCCCGTCTTTTCCCCCCCTTTTGTAGGATGCAGAAGGTGAATAATGAAACCATTTTGCTAATAGTTTATGAGCCATGAGATTGGAAATGTATATGGGTAGACCGAAGCACCAGACTAAAATCATCCGCGACGCGCGAGGCTTGGCGGAGAGAGAAACCCTCCCAGTCCCCTCTCCCCAGCCTGGAGGGGAAAGGCTGGTGCTTCTCCCTCTCTGCTCCATCCGAGGGCAGCGGCTTGGCCCATCCTCCCTCCAGCTCCTCACCCTCTCGTCTCCCTGAGGGGCTGGAGCGAGAAGGAGATGAATTGGGGTGATGGCAAGATAGCGCGACCGGGAGATAATCGTTATCAGCAGGATTTTTCTTCCAGTGATGGGATCTTCGGAGATCTATCACGCTGGGCAGCTTTCCCCCGGGCATAGAACAATAGATGGGACCCAGGCGTTGGGGACAGCCACCGCTGTCTGTACGTCCATCTTGTTCATCACCCTAAGACGTGTTTCTCTACAGTGAACACTCAGAACCTTGCAGAACGCCCACCCGACCTCCAAACTCTTCCTGCAAGTGTCCCCAGCCTTTCTTCGAGTCCCCTCAATCCCCAAATCTGGGAGCTAAAGCGCGACGCACGGGGACACCCGCGGGCACGGTGGGGCCAGGAAAGGTGAAAAGTGGTCCCTTGGCGTGGCCTCGCCAACGGGCTGCACAGCCCAGAGCCATCCTCTCTGCGGGCTGGCAACCCTAGCCCACAGCAGTGGCCCGGGAAAGTCCGCCCTGCTGGTGGCAGGGCGCCCCAAAGAGCAAAGGCGAGCGGGGAAGGGAAGGGCGAGGGGGGGCGAGGGGGAGGCGGGCTCCTCTTGGAGGCCGAGGGCGCCAGGCCTAGACTGCTCAGCGGTGGCAGCGGAAAGGCCAGGACAGGTGCGTAGCGTTGGGCGCGAAAGACAGGCAGGGGGTCCCGCGTTTCCAGGCTTCTGTGCCTTCCAGGCTGGGGGAGCCTTTAATCTCTTTCTGAACCCGAGCGGGAGCCGGGTCAAAGGACACCCGGGGAGGACTCCAGTGCCCGGGGTGGGGGAGTGGGGAGTCGAGGCGGCACCGCTGAGTGTCCAAAGCTCAAGACTGTGAGTGTGGGACCACAGGCTTGTCAGGGCTGGCGGAAAGGAAGGGCACGCACCTGCCCGCGAGGGCTTGTGGGCCGTGGTCACTGCGAGGCAGCAAGGGCTGCTGCCCCAAACCCATTAGCCCTCTGCCCCTTTTGTTTGGGTCCATGCCAGGCTGGATTCTCTGGCGAATACGTTTAGGGATCCGGAGGCGAAAACTGGCAGGACGCGCTTCTGGGACAGCGCGGTTGTAAACAGTGACTCGCCCACAGATTACGAGATACCCAGCTCGATATCCACACCGAGGACCTTTGACCTTTAGGTCTAGGGTGGGCGGGAAGCTGTCAGGGAGAGGTGGGCGATGGGGATTGGCGCCATCCTTATGCTCGCGTCTACAGGCCTCCTAGGGCCCATTAGGTGACGCGATTCCCCAGGCCTCGCGTGGAGAAACCAGTCTCCCAAGCCAGCAGGGCAGACCCGGTTCACCTTCCACCCCCTTCCGGACGCCATTCCCACGTCAACCTAGGCTGACACCCCTTTTGTCCTCGGGATCCCCCTCCTCTGGCACAACCTTGAGCCAAGCTTTGAAGCAGCAACCTCGTGAGCTTTGGGGTGAAGTGTGTGGTGTTTTCTGTGCTCAGAGATTATATTTTTGATGACAATATAAAATGGTGCTAACCCGCTCACCACCGACCATTCCCTGGTCCGGCCAAGGCACCAGACAACGGTGGATGAGCGGGATGGGATTCCCAGTCAATGGGACGGTCAGCGCTATTCCGGGTGGCTGGTGCGGGCCCCTGGGGAAAGGCGCCTCCCCCTGCGGGCACTTTGGGGTGGAGAGGGCTAACCGAGGAAGAGCCGCTGGTGCGATTCCGCAGCCCCAGCTTCCCCGACACCCCGCAACCACACAGCAGAGAAAAAGACGCCCTCGCCCTCCCCAAGTGTGCGCCAAGGCTCTCCGGGGTCCTTCCCGGGCGCGGGGGCCAAGCACGTTCCCCGGAAGAGGTCGCTGGCGCTGAAGGTCATTGCAGGGTCGGGGGAGGGCAGCCCTGCTCTCCAGGTTACTCCCGTGGCTTCCCTGTCGCAATTCCTCCCCAAATGCGGGATTGCCCAAATGCCTGTACTGGTGCCTCAAGTGAACCCACAGTCCTGGCAACCCTCCTGCCTCCCTGAGGCCCGAGGCTCGGCCAGTCCTCGGGGGAAGCCCGCCCTCTGCCTCTCCCTCTCTCAATACCCGGAGGTCGTGCCCTTCCTGGCCCGCGAGTGGCTCGGAGCCGCGTGCGGGGGGCAGGAGGGCACTGCGCGAAGCCAAGTAACGAGCCAGGCTGGAAATTCTAGAGGCCTCAAACCCGCCCCCGCTTCAAACCCGCCCGCTCCCAGCTGGTGCCGGGGGAGTCAGGAGCGCTGTCTGGTCTTCCCCGCAGGTGTGGCTGCGGGTGAGGTGCGGGGCGGGGGGAGAGGGGCCTTCGCAAACGTGTGCCCGCTCCTCTCGCTTGTTAGTTGATTCGATCTCAAAGTTTGCTGTTGATAGTCTACGCGCGGCAGCCCGGACCGCGCGCCGGATTCCCGGTGCGGAGTGCAAGAGGTGGCCGCAGCGAGCGGCAGCCGGTCTCGCGGGCGCCCGGCGGCCTGTTTTGTATCGGTTTGCCCCCCCCCCCCCACGCCCTGCAGCTGGCATCGGGGCGGACGCCCAGGGGGATCCCCAAAGTGGCCCACCCCCGGGAGCTCGGAGAGCGGCTCTGCACGCCGGACCGCGTGAGTTGGCGCCGAGCCTCGGGGTAGCCGCGGGAGGCGCCGCCGCGGGCGCGCGGGTCGCCTGGTCCCCGCCTCCGTCCCCTCCGACCTCCAGCCGGGCCCCGCACCCCCTCTCCATTGCCGCGCGCCCCCTTCGGCTCCCCGCTCCAGCCTGCTCTCAACTTGAAGTTGGCTCCCAGACTCGGAGGCCAGAGAGCCGAGTGGCCGCTCGGCAGGAGGCGGGGTGCGTGCGCGCCGGGCGCGGGTGGCCGCGCGGGGCAGGGCGGGGGGTCCCCGGCCCCGAGGGCGCCCGAGCCCGCCGAGCGCGCCGCCCTGCCCTCCGGGGGGCGCGGACCAGGTGCGTCCGCCCAGAACCTTCCCCGGAGTAGCTCTGGCCGCGGCGCCCGCGCAGCCGGGCGGTCTGGAGGCAGCCGGCTGCCGAGCGAGCACCGACTGGCCTCAAGCACAACCGCTGGAATCCTCGTTGGGCGAAAGAGGGGAAAGGAAGGAAAGCCGAGGCCCGGGACTGGTCAGAGAGAGTCAGGGTAAGGTCCCTCAGCTCCAGCCAGGACGCCGGACTCTGCCATCCGTTTTTTCAACGGGATGCAGGCAGAGCTTGCTTAAGACGGGGCCGGGCAGCGGCTGAGGGTAGACCTTGACCTTGTCCTTTTCCCCTAAGCGTCTGAACCTCAGACACGGCTTCTGGGTTTTGGGCATCAAGAGTCTGGGTGTAGTGGGTTTTGAGAGCACCCCCTACCCCGCGGCGAAACGGGCGCTCAGGCACGCGTGGCTGGCGACGGACCCCGGCTGGCTGTGCATGCTCAGCCTCGGTCAGACACTCTTTCCCGCAGGCGCGCGGTGGCTGCCTGTGCCTCCCTCCTGGTGTGTCAAAGTGTTCCTCGCAGTCCTGGCAGAGGCGAGGTCTCCATTGAGAGCGACGCAGGGAAGGTTGTGACTGCAGAAAAATTCTGGTCTCCTATCAGTTTGGTCGAAAATGAGAGCGCTTAGAGTTAGGAGCCAGGAAACGCACAGTCTGGGATTCAGGTCCCAAAAGTGGCCCACTGTCTCTGCGGCTGCCACTAGCGTCTCTATGCAACTCGTCAGTTTTCCCAGCACAGTGGCTCTCACTCTTAGAATCCTTTTTGGAGCCTCCCTTCCAACGTTGTCAAGGCTGCTTTGGGGATGGACTGGGGAAGAGCGAAGGCTTTGCACAGTAGCGGTGCCTCTCGCAGCGGTCCTTCTCAGCATATCAGACCTTCCCGCTGCCCACAGGACAAGGGGATGGCATGTTGGCTGTTGCCAGCTCCGTGCTGCCTCCCTCCAGGCCTCACCCTGCAGGAACTGTCTGGTTCAGGCTGGTGGTGAACACCCACGTCTAGCCCTGATCTGCCCAGATTCTCACTCCAGCCAGCTTGGGACAGTTTGCGGTTCCCCTGCCAAAAGCAAAAGCCGGTTTCTACCACTGTCCCAGTCAGCTTTTGTAGCTGTGGTTAGGTACGATCTTAGCACAATTGATAGCTGGAAACTGATGGCATTGACCCACACTGTCCAAGCCTGGGACTATGGGTCCTATGTCTTAATCTCTCTAAAACATACCTCTCTCCTACCCCTCCCAAGGTGATGAACACCACTTCTGGAGCTGAAGGAGCTGTTGGGCCTGTGCCTAGGGGAAAGGAAAAAAGGATGGATGGAAGGAAGGAAGAGAAGGGAAGGAGAATGGAAGGAGAAGGGAAGGAGAAGGGAAGAAGAAGGGAAGGGAAGGGAAGGGAAAACATTTGAATGGCCCTTTGCTGGCTGCTTTTCCTCTGTATGGGCTTTGAAAGGAACTGAAGCCTTAGAGCAGGAACCATGAAGAAACCAAGACTTTCCTTACCCTCAGGACATGGGGCTTCATTATTTGGACTAAAAAAGCCATTGCCTAGAAGATGCTGGCCAGAGCTGGAGAAAGCCTGGTGCCCCTCCCAGCAACCATGTGTTATCCTGCTTCAGTGTAAACTCTTAGGGCTCTTGAACTCAACTACAGCCCACAGGGCTCCTGGATTCCCCAAAGGGTATGGCTTGTACCAGCTTTGTGGGCTGCAAGCGCCTCCAGGTGTTTTGATGTGACCTTAGGACTAGGAAGCTTTGCTCTGGCACAGCATCACGCCATTGTGCTGTGGCTGGAGTCTCTGGCTTCAGCTCCGGGCTTCTGCACTTGTTTTGAGATGGCCTCCAGGCTCCTGGGCATTTCCCCACCCTCTTCAGTGCAGAAGTTCTCCTTCAGAGTGTGAATACTCCTGGCCTTTCCTCCAAGCAAATAGAAGCAGAGGAGGATTGGTTAGCTGGCAGTGGACAGGGAGACCTGCTTGTTTCCACAGGAACAATGAACAAGGAAGAATTGTTCTCCTCCAGTATGGCCCATTCAAAGAACTTTGGATAATGGCACAAGGGTTCTTTTCCGAATTCTTTAGTTTTGTGACTTAAGTCACAAACTGATGTCAAAACAAGTAAGCCCCTAAAAGAGGTGACTTGAGGGGCACAATCAGGCTTCTCTTACATGACCTTACATTATGGTTACAAACAGTACCTACTTTGCAATCATTTTCCCCTCTTTTTTTCTTTTGGTGGCTACTGAATGCCTTAGAGCAACCAACCTGAGCTCTCCCAGATCAAGAGAATTTTATGTCCCCAAATCTTTTGCTGGAGGACCACAGTCCCTCTCTTCTTCACACCCACCTCCATGGTGTTGGCTACAAACTGCACTTCAGGCATGTGTCTGAGCTAGCTAGGAACCAAGATGACCCCAGACTCAACCATAATTAGCCTTCTCACTCCCCCCAGCCAAGTGCTGCTGGAAGAAGGAATATACCTGCTTTAGAATCATGAGACAATCCTTTTCACTTCCTGATTTTCTACTCTAGTCCCACCCCCAACACAGCAGGACCTTTCTTGAGTGAGGAGCCTTAGGCTCCAGCAGTGGGATAGTCCCTGCCTGGGTGCTCCTTTGCTGAGAGGTGCTTTCCTTACTGGATTTCCTTTGCTCACTAAGTTTACACATTTCCAGCAGAGCTGAGGCCCCAGATGCAGGTGGCAAGAGGGAGCTGTCTTGGACAAGGAACTCACATGGGACTGCCATGTCTCACTGCTGTTAGCAGTACCGCTTCATCACGCAGAATTCATAGATTCTGTGACTGTCTCAAGCCACACCTTAAGGCTGAGGCCTGTGATCTGGCGAACCTCCATCACCATCTGGCTGCCAGAACTACTTACAAGCTACAGCTTTCTATGTCCACCTCTGTTTCTCCACTTTGACATGAAGTAAAAAAATGTTTCTTTCCAGGTTCTTGTTCACCTTCAATAGCTTGGTTTCAATTTCTATTTCTCAAATTTCCTTACAATAATAGCGAACAAATCAGGTTATGTTTAGCTTCTGTGGGGCAGGGTGATTCACCCCACAGCTTCCCAGGTTGTTCTGGCTAAAACTGCCTTCACTCTCATCCGAGTTAGACACATCCTTGAGATGAAAGAGATTTAAAAAACAAACAAACCTAGAATTATTCAAATACTGTCCCCATCTTCTTCATCCTCCTGCTGTTTCTTCCTTCCCTCCCCCAGCCTCCCCCTTCTGCAGGTTTGGAATAAAGCTGGTCATGCTAACATTTAAGCAGACATGTCATGGAAGGTAAACATGACTTTTTATGTAGTAAGATCTTCGAGGTATTTTCAAGTCATAGGTTAGACTGTTACGGTAACTCCAGAAAACTGCACCTTTCACAGAAATTGACCAGCGTGCCCATTTCCAGACACTTACAGCTCACTTTTCCATACCTTTATGGCTGTGTTCTCTTATCCAGTTGAGTTTTTGGTCAACTGTTTTAACAAGCACCCACTTAAATAGATATCCTCCCAATCTTTAAATATATTGCTTCCTCACCCATTCTATCAATTTGATAGAGGTGTTTGCCATTCAGAGAAATAAAATGCAGAAGGTATAATATGTTTCACAAACCTGGTTGTTAAAGCTGTTTTTTTAAGATTATTTTTTGTGAACCCAAGGCCTCATACATGCTAGGAAAGCAGTCAACCACTGATCTATACCTGAAGACTGAAAGCTGTATTTTATTGCCAAAGTTGTAATTATAAATAAAACAAAAAGCAAAAAAATGTTTTTCTTGTGGGAGAAAAGTGTATGTCATCTTTTTTCAGGAAAGTTTGCTGAATAATTTTCTCCATTGCTCTTTATTTCCCTCTATCAGATAGATTGTTCTACTGGACTTACTTACCTAATGCCAATTAAAGAGAGATTCAAATTACTTTTCTCTGAAACCCTATCCTTCTTCTTTCCGGTAGAATTAATGTGCAAATATTTTTAATTACATGTTCTAGTGTAATTTGGGAGGGAGAATGTCCCACACGTGGCCCTTAATCAATGGTGACCAAACTGGCTGAACTGTTTACAGAGGACATTTGAAGATGGGGATGCAATGCGGGTGGATTAAAGCTTCCACAGGCAGACCGATAAGCTCAGAAATGCTCTCGGAGCACGGGGCTAGTGACCGATGTCACAGGAGGTGAAGATCTTCAGGGTGCAGTGTTTGGGGGGAAACTCGCTGCTGTTCAGTAGGAGGCACACGGAGGGCACGAGACACGCTTGCTGGATTCCCCACGCTGAAAAATAAGTAAATATGGAGGTGATGTCTTTTGTAGGTAGAAGCAGCCTTTGCCTTTTCCAACCGGACCCTTAAAATTGGACTGCTTTTACTTTTAAATGTGGTAAAGTTACTATTTAAGTGCGTGTGTGTGTGTGTGTGTGTGTGTGTTATGTGTTCCATGTATGTATTTACATGGGCATAGGTGGGTGCTTGTGCACATGTGTGTACATGGAAATGGCCTCCAAAGAAGTCCTGTCTGTCTTCATGGTTGCTCCCCTGTCTCCACCCCAAGTCACTCTATAGGGATTATGGGATTACAGCCAGCTTTTTTTCCTAGGGACCTTTTCTGTAGGTCCTGTCATCAGGCTTTCACAGCTATTGCTTTTACTGTTGAGCACCTGCACCCCATTTTTGGGACAGGGTCTCACACTGACCTGGAGTTTATGAATTCTCCTACAGGCAGCTGTCAACAAGCCCCAGTGGTCCCCCACCCCCAACCCCTACCACCCCGCTCCAGGGCTACAACCAGCAGGGAGCCTGCTATTTGTTTGTTTGTTTTTCTTGTTAAGGGGACTTCAAACTCAGGCCCTCATGCTTGCCTAGTCAGGACTCTACCAACTGAGGCAGCTCCCCAACTCCCATTTTTCCATGAATTCCAATTCCACAATAGTTACTTCCGATACGGTTACATTCCATACCCAAAGACTATTTAGACACAGCTCCTGAAAATAACCAGAAATCAAAGCCCCCCAAAACACGGAGTCCTAAATAAAGAGACTCTTTGTACCATCTACTCTTTATCAAAAGCAGACCACCAGAGAGCAGGAGGAACTCCTGTAGTGTCTGCAGCTGGGCTCCACTGGCCTTTTTATTAGAAGTTCTGCTTATTGGGAAAAGGCATCCTCCATGAATGAGACCTTTTATCTGCAGATGGCACACCTTGTTATTTTAAACATTATTACTATCAAGTTCATCCACCGGGAACTTTCAAATAGTCTCCTCTGTTTAAATAACCTTAAGGACCTGCCCGGACCCAAGGAGAACCAAGAAAATCTGAGTAAAGGCTGACAGACTATTCCTAAATTAAATATTTCCAGTCAACAGCTAACTGAATAATCAGGTAATCGGCTACTAAGTTTCCTGGGAGAAAGGTTCTTGGAGTCAGAAGGGAAAGTAAATTATTGCAAGACATTGTTAAAAAGTTAGCGGGCACAGTGGCTCATGCCTGTAATGCCAGCATCCTGGCAGCTGCAGCAGGGGGATTGCAGTGGAGTCAAGGCCAGCCTAGGCCGCATAGTGAACTCCTGTCTCAAGACACAATTAAAAGTGCTAGTAAAAGAGAATGCATACAAATGGACATTATAGAATCCAAAGCCCCTCTTAACCCTAATTGGTTACTTTTGGACAATTCATTTATTGATTGAAGTAATACACACATTGGTTTGAATCAAATTTTTGCTTCACTTAGTTACTGAGTTGCGGAATAGCAAGGCCTGCTGCAAATGCAGGCTTGAGACCTCTGGTTTTCTGGCTGACCTTGCAGACTATGCTCTGGGTGTGTTGCTTTGTGGAGGGTGCTGTGGGATAAATCACTGGGCACTTTGTAAGTGCCGTGTGTAGCTGCTACCGGGCCAGAGTCCTGAGGAACACCAGGGACACACCTTCCTCCTCTGTGGAGTTCCTTCTGCTTCCATCTCAGAGTTATGGTGGGGGTAAAAGGGAAGGTGTTTTGAAGTGCATTGTGTATTTTATTGTTTATGTAGGTATTATCCGGAGGCTTAAAATTATTCTAAAAAAATCTGGACATGGCCAGACAGTCCTGTAACCTAGTAGTCAGTAGGCCAAGGCAGGAGAATCATGAGTTCAAGGCTATTCTGGGCTATGTCGAAATACCAGTACTACAATAGCAATGACAAGTAAGACGTGCAGCTGGGGGATGTAGTATGCAGTAGTATGTAGTATGTAGTATGTAGTTCAGTGCTGAAATGCTTATGTAGCATGTGTGATGACTAGCTTTGATCATCAGCACCACATGCACCCATATAGGCACACACACAAGCACACAATTTCTCAAACAATACTGTAAACTCTGTACTCTCATTTCTTTGCATTTTAAAGGTTGAACGAATGGAGACAAGTCCATAGAGCTAAAAAGAGATACAGCTGGAGTTTTGGTCTCCTTGTTTCATGAGAAAGTCTCATGGAGCCCCAGCTGACTTTCAACTTGCTATGTAGACAAGCCTGGCTTTGAACCCCTAATCTTTCTGCTTGACTATCTATCTTTTGACTACTGGAATGGCAGCACCGTGCCACCACCACTGGCAAGGACTAGACATTAAACAACAAAGTCTGGTTCTAGAATCATTGCTCTGGTTTGTCTGCTACAGTATAATGACTGCTTAAAATTAAACAGCTCCTCGCTTCAAATGAAAACCTAAGTTGATACAGTAATTGAGTCAACATGTATTCATTTTGTACCTATTACCTTAGCAGACTCCTCTTGAAGCATGGAAAGTTTTAATAACACTGGGCTATAGCCACCTGAAATGGCTCATTTCTGTCATCCGTTCACACTCACCCAGCTTGGCTTGATTGTTTCCTTCTTTCTTTCTTTCTTTCTTTCTTTCTTTCTTTCTTTCTTCCTTTCTTCCTTTCTTTCTTTCTCTTTTTCTACCTTTTTGAGTCCTAGATTCAGCCACTTTGTCACAACTAACATAGGCTGAAGGCAAGGAGAAAAACCTTTAAACCCAAAGCACATAGAGGAAACCCAGCCGTAACCAAGGAGAGGGCCTTCTGGCATAGGCTTAGGCTTAGTTCTACAAAGGCCTCTGTTGATAAACTGGGCATGATGACTGGACCACAGAGCAATGACACTTGAGTTTGTTTCTTCTGGTTTGGACCTGTCATTTCCAGCTTGAGGAGGAGCAGCGATGATCATCAGATCTTCACAGGTTCATTCCCTGGAGGAGCCTCATTCCCTCACGAGCCTCCCCTCCCCCCAAATTTCCTAATGTGATGTAGGTGGAGGAAGGCTGGGGTGAGTGGGTCTCCAGGTCAGTGTAGCTGTGGTAACTCCTGAGCCCTCTTCAATCATTAATGGTGCCTCTTTTTGTGTCTTGCGGATGCTGCAGGTAGGATCCTTCACTGAGGAGGTCGCCTTAGGTGAAACCCTTTCTTTCTTGACGTTTTGTTTGGGGGGGTTGTCTTTTTGAGACAGGGTTTCTTTGTGTGACACTGGCTGGTCTTGAACTCCCCTTGTAGACCAGGCTAGCCTTGAACTCAAAGATCTGCCTGCCTCTGCCTCTCAAGTGCTGGGACTAAAGGCGTGTGCCACCACGCCCAGTGGAATCTTTTCTTTAGTCTTTTGATGACCTCTCTCTAGAGTGAACAGAAATACATGCTTCTCCCAGGGCAATTTCTGTGACCCTGTTTGAGCCATGCAGAAAACACTTAAAACAAAGTTTAAAGCTCAGGAAGTTGGGCTGGGAATGTACCTCAGTGTGTAGAGTGCTTTCCTAGTGTGCCTCAAGATTTGGGTTTGACCCTTTGCACTGGATAAACTGGGCATGATGACACATCCTAGCACATGGAGGGCTGGAGGCAGGAAGATCAAGAGTTTGTGGCCATCCTCTGTTACACGTGTGTGTAAGAGCACCCTGCACCACCTGACATACCCCTCAGAGTAGGTCTGAGCAAAGCCAAGGTTACAGAAAGCAAATGACTGTATAGATATGCAGGAAGTACAACCAGCATGGTACCTATTAGTGGTGCCTAAGACCCACACGCAAGGCCAGTGCTTTCTGTGTCATTTATGGGGCAGAACTCAATCAACGCTTGATCTTCCAACAAGCAGGCTGCAGCCTAAGTCCCTTTCGGAGAACAGCCACCCAGCCTGTAGTGCTTTCTGAACCTTCCTGCTGTGCCCTTGGGCAGGTTAGAGGTATGACCATGATGCTGCAGCCTCTAGAACAGAAAGGTCCCCTGACTGAAGAGAGAGAATGCAGGGCGCCTGTCCACTGTGGTGTATAGTCTGGTGCATTCTAGTTTTTTAAATGATGATCAATATTAGCAAGGGTGTTTTATTAGTTCTTCTGCAAATATGTCAGTGTTAAGCAAGGCCTTTGGCATTTTTTGCTCTTAAGACTGAAGCATCTTTCCCTGCAAGGTCTGATGTCAAGAAGAAGAAACAATGCAACGTTCCATGTGCTGTGACCTGTGTGCTCTTTCTTGGCCTCTGTGATCTGGCTAATTCCTGATCCATACACATGAGCCTAATATACTGTGGAATAGTTTACCAGGATGGTTGACATGGTTGCACGTGGTGAAGTTGGGCCAGCCCAGCTTTCTCTCTCTTTCAGTATCCGAGACTTGGTTTGTGCTGCCATGCTTTTGTGCTGCGGTATTTTTTTTCTTGAAATACTACGGGATGTTAGCACAGCTGGTGACTGACTGTGTGGTTGAACAGTGTGTGTTTTCTGCCTGCTGGCTTTCAAAGCAAAACTTCTTACACACTCTCCTTACACAGTGCTGGGGGATAAGTGCTTTTAGAAATGGTGGCATGAATCCCAAAGAGGGAAGGAGGGCTCAGGAGTTATTTTCTACGACAGTACAACTCAGGAGGAAGCAGACTTGTAACTGAAACCCTCCCCTCTGATTTCAAATCCCCGACAGCATGAAAACAACCCATAGTTTCCAGACAAAAGATGTTAACATGTGTTTTACCCTCAAAAGGTTTCTTGAGGAATAGGTTTTTGAAGCCATGGGTTTGATAGCTTTCATTAAGGGATGCTTCAGAGCCTTGTGTGAACTCATATGCCTCATGACTGTCAGAGAGGATTTGAGATGTGGCATTTTCTAGACTCTCCACTGTTTCCTTTATGTAGAAAGCTAGTGGTATGCGGAACACATCTGTGAACTCCCATGTCCTCTGAAGGACCTATGACACTAGTCTAGACATGTGGAGTGTCATTCATGGACATGGGGCCCACTGCACCTCCTCCTTGCCCAGGATGGCAGTGTCCTCATATGTCTCTAGTGTGAACACCGCCTGCAGGCTAACGTCAAAAGACCAGTGTCCAGGAGTCCAGCTCACATGGGGTTGTCTTTGAAGGCTCTCTGGTCAGTGACAGTTTGGACATAGAATGGATACTTGAGGTGATTCTGTTCTCTCTAGCAGAAGATGTTTGGGCAGAAGAGGGGCTATCCTGTCCTCCAGCGGTTCTGAGACCATCTTGGAGACGTCAGTGTGACGACGGTAGCACTAAGCAGAATCTAGTGCCAGTCCTGTACCCACGGCTGCCGTTCATTAGAGGGACTCCCAGCCTTTGGCCTGGCACATAGGGTGAAATTATTATCAAGGCTGACCTTCTGTCTGTGCTTTGCCTATCTTTGTCAAGATATCTGTGGAGAAAAGGAAAATGACGGCATTTTTTGGTTGAGTTACCTTAACTTAGATATTTACTTGCTATCCCTCAGTTCTCTCTCCTCTCCCTAACCCCACACTTTCCTCTTCTCTCTTCACTCCCCCTTCACCTTCTCTTCTCTTTTTTCCTTTTCTTTCTCCTCCTCCTCCTTTTTTCCCTCTTCCCCTCCTCCTCTTCATCCTCCCCACTTCTTTTACTGTCAGGAAGTATCTGTATCTAAAGAGAAGAAGGGCTTGGCAACTGCTCAGATAAAGCTGGGGTGGTGTCCTCACCTGATGGATAGATTTAAATAGTTTAAACTGTTGACATTTATCAAATTACCCTGAAACCTTCCACATCACCATCTTGCTTCACACACATGGAGACTTGTTAAGGAAGCTTCTTAATATTTGCTTTTCCTGGTTATCATAACATTCAAAGATGTGTCACTTTATTGTTGACTGAACACTGGGCACACACGCAGGCCTTACTACCCTTGCATTTTTTTTTTTTTTTTTTTGCTTATGTAAAAGGAAATAAATACATGCCATACTATCCCAACAACGCAGGTAAGTCATTATCTTAATATTTAAATACTTGAGGAAAATGATATTCTCAATGTTTCTGGAGATGTCTTTACTCACTAGGAATATTCTTCAAATCTCTGTGAGCTGGGCTCTTTGGCTCCTAGTCTTAGTAGAGTTTACTCTTTCCGTTCCTCCCAGTGAAGAAGACTGGAGCTTGGTGGCTGCCTGAAGGGAAACCGTATCTGAGGCTCTGTCAAGAAAGAGTGGGACTGGATGCCAGCATGGTCCCAGACAGACATCTGCTAAGTGCTAAATGGATGGGTTTATCAGCACTGCCATAGGCTTTGAGGTGCTTCCTCTGGCTGTGAAGATTAGAGAAGGGTCTGTCTAGGAGATTGCTTTGAGGCCACAGGTCGAATTGGCGAGCTTTTGAGAAGGGAAGAAATGGGCCTGGGGTTTTATATAAGAAGACAAGAATGTGAACAGAAATGGAGGTGGAATGATATAAGGTCTACTGAGAGCACAGAGGGGGCATGTTTAGGATGAAGGGAGATGAGGGAGAAGAGGACAGATATTACTCAGGGTTCCTTAGGTATACTGTAATGTCCATAGCCTAGCTATTACTGCATTTTATTCTTACGTCAAGCAAAGCATATTGTTATTGATTGTTGCAGCATACCCACTGTGTAACTTTTCTCTGGAAAGTGATTGCTAAGAAGTACAATGTTTCCCAGAATTGTTTGCATCTAGTTGAGGACAAGCAGTTGTTCTCCATGACGGACACTGTATCCTTCCCACTGAAGCAATTTGGAAGCCAGTGTGCCTTTTCTAACATGGAGTATAGATGAAGACAGGTGCAAACAAAGAGATTTCAACATCCTTGGGGAAAGAGAACCATGGAATGCGGGAGGCTTTGTGTGCTGAGAAGCGAATCTGCTTTGGGTTAAGCGCTGAGATGTGCGGTTTGTTTTTCAGAGCAGCAGGGATCGTCTTGATTGAGATAGGCGTTATGACAGGCCTTCCTCACAGTGGTTCACATGCAACTCGTGGTCACATGACTAGTAAGAGCAAAGGCCAAGATGCACATTGAGGCTTGTCTTCACAGCGCTTCTCTGGGCTTAACCCTATCTACATGCTGAGGACTATCAAGTTATTCTTGTCACTCCAGGCGCCATTTGCAGATCAAGATAGGTGGAGGTAATTGTCCATGTAAGAATTCTACTGGAAGGGCTATAGTTTTAGGGTGTTAAATAAATGCCTTTGAAACTAAGGGTCTGTGGGCTGGAGGCAGGCTCTGTGAAGACATGGTTTGCTTTCAAGTGTGAGGACGTAGGTTCTCATCTCTAACACTTATACAAAGCTGGGTGGGTAGGATGCCAACACTCCTAAGGTGAGAAGGGGGAAGGCGATATTTGCTGCTTTTATTTTATTTTATGTTTTTACTTTTCTCTCATTTTCACCCCTTTTGAAACTGTCAACCCTCCTACCCCTTGCTTTGGCTCGCACTGCTTTGGCTCACAAGCCATCTCTCACACAGCCTTGTAGCCCGGTCTCCCAACTGTCTCATTTCTGGGTGCTCACTTCTGTGTGTTCCTTCTGCCTGATAATTGATCGTGTAGCCTCTAAGATCAAAGGGGATGACCCCTTACACACTCAGCCTGGTCACAACGTGCTGACCCTCTTCCAGAGACAGTGCTTTGCTCTTTTTTTGTGTTGTTGGTTCTGAGAGCTTCACTTTTGGACTTGTCTCTTGGGATGTTGGCTAAGCATTAGTTGTAAGCAGAAATAGTTCTCTGGTCTCTGCCCTGCCAGTTGCTTACACTCTTATGATAGAACTGGGCACCAATCAGGCATTCTTACAGATACACGTGAAATCGACACCATGATACATTACAAGGAAGTGAAAAGGGCACAGGAGAACTGAACTGACGTGGGAACACAACCGAAACTCTGACTAACACAATGTGCTTGTGTTGAGTTGTGAAAGTTGGCCTATGAACCTGATAGAATCAGGCTGCAGGTAGATGGGGTGGGGAGACCCTATGGAAAAGGGAGGTTGAGTCAGCCATGGTGGGCACTCCTCTACTCCCAGCCCCCCAGGACACCAAAGGGAGGGTTGTGAGCTTGAGGTCATCCTGGGCTGATTCCTTATTCATATTTAATCAAGTGTGTGTGTGAGTGTGCGTGTGCATGTGTGTCATGTGTGTGTGAATGCCCAAGGAGGCCAGTCGTCTGATCTTCGGAGGATGAAATCCCAGCACTTGTGAGTTGCCTGACATGAGTCCTGTGAATAGAGCTGGGATCCTCTGGCAGAATAATGTACTCTGAGCTGTCTCCCCAGCCCCTAGCCTGGGGCACAGTGCAAGGTGCTGTTTCATAGGAGAGATCACCCTCAGATAAAGGGGAATGCAAGGACTTAGTAAAAACAAAGTTCAGTAACTTGTGAGAGCAAAGCACGGGAGGCACAGGACAAGGCTGGAGCAGCTGGGCTATACAGTGAGCCATGTTGCATTATGAGGTTTTTGTTTTTGTTTTTTTCACCCTGCAGGAATTAGAAGCCACATTAAGAGAAAGGACAAGAGATGCGGCCCAAGAGTAGGTCAGTTACTTGCCTAGCGAGGTTCTGTGTCTCCAGCCTTGGGATTAGAGGAAGTCAGAGATGAAGAAGACAGGAATTTCATTTTTAAAAAATAACTCACCCTGGGCCTGGAGAGGTGCCTTGGCTGCTTTTGCTGCATCCATCTTGGGCAGCTCACAACTGCCTGTGACTCCAGGCTCCTGCCAAATCTGGCACCCACCTCCCCCCTTTTGCCTCCATGGGTACTGCACTCTCTGTACGTACCAAAACACAGACACACATGTGTAATTTAAAACAACCCAAAACCTTAAAGAGTTTGTTAGATCTGCTATATGGATAATGAGTTCATAGTTGCCTTAGTAGGTGATGGAAGATTTGTTAAGAGGATGGGCTGAGATATTGAATGAGGGTTGTGATAGAGGAGACGAAACAGAACATTTTAAGGACTAGTGTCCTTACACACTTGGATGGGTGTGAGGGCTGGCTGTGGGGCTGAGGAACAGTGGTAGAGACTCCGTGTGGAGAGTGTTTAAGCACGAGGTGCTGTTTAATGTATTTTGAGACTATAGGAAAAATGAAGTTACATAATAAACTTGAAACAAAAAAATGCTTGCTTGAGTTCTGGCCTGTGCTTGGTTAGGACCTTTCTCTTAGGCCCAAGATGGGTCCACACATCTTAGAGGGAGCATGTGACAAAGAAGCTGCTTACCTCATGGTGGCCAGAGAGCACTGGAGACCACGAGGGGAAACGAGGGGCAGGGGAAGGATCGCTGTCCCAGTATCCCTTTAAGAACCTGCCCTGTTGACCTAAATTCCTTCCACTAGACCCAACCCTTGAAAGTCCCCACAGCCCTGCCAGGGCCACCTGCTAACAACCACATTTTAAAAAATTTACCTTTATGTATTTTTATTATTGTATTTTATTTTTTCTTCACAATTTATTCATTATATATCCCGATTTAAGCCCCTTCCTAAATTCCCCCAGTCCCACCCTCCCTCCTTCTTCCCTTTGTCCTCTTCCCCTAGTCCACTGAAAGGGGAGTTCTCCACTATTGCCATCTGCCCATAGCTTGTTAAGTCTCATCAGGACTGCTTGGATCCTCTTCCTCTGTGGCCTGGCAAGGCTGCATCATCAGGGGCAAGTGATCAAAGAGCAGTCAACTGAGTTCATGATAGAGGCAGCCCCTGTTCCCCTCACTCAGAGATCCACATGGAGACTTAGATGCCAATAGGCCACATCTGAGCAGGGGGTCTAGGTCCTTTCCATGCATGGTCCTCTGTTGGTGCATCAATCTCTGCAGGACCCCCTGGGCTCAGATCTTTTAGCTTTGTTGTCTCCTTGTGGGACTCCTGTCCCCTCCATGTCCCTCTAATTCCACCTCTCTCTTCCTTCATAAGACTCCCTGTGCTCTGCCCAAAGTCTGGCCCTGAGTCTCAACGTCTGTTTCGAACCCTCTGTTGGGTGAATCCTTTCAGAGGGCCCTCTATAGTAGACTTCCATCTTGTTTCCTCTCTTTCACTGTTTCTGGTGTCTATCCTGTTTGCCATTCTGAATGGGATTTAAGCATCCTCCCTAGGATTTAGCTTCTTTAGTTCTGTAGATGGCTGTTTTATATTATACGGCTAATATCTGCTTATTAGTGAATGTGTACTAAGCCTGTCTTTCTGTTTCTGGGTTACCTCACACAGGATGATCTCTTCTAGTTCCATCCATTTGCCTGCAAGTTTCATGATTTCCATATTTTTAACAGCTGAGTAGTATTCTATTGTGTAGATGTACCACAATTTCTGTATCCAGTCCTCCGTTGAGGGACATCTAGGTTGTTTCCAGACTCTGGCTATTACAAATAAAGCTGTTATAAATATAGTTGAGCAAATGTCCTTATTGAATGGTGGGGCATCTTTTGGGTATATGCCCAGGAGTGATATAGCTGGATCTTGAAGTAGTGCTATTCCCAATTTTCTGAGAAAGCACCAGATTGATTTCCAAAGTGGTTAACAACCACATTTTTAATAATGTATTTTTATTTTGTGTGCATTGGTGTTTTGACTGCATGTATGTCTGTGTGAGGTATCAGATCCCTTGATACCTCAAACACAGTTATAGACTGTTGTGAGCTGCCATGTGGGTGTTGGGAATTGAACACATGTCCTCTGGAAGAAGAGCCACTGCTCTTAACAGCTAAGCTGTCTCTTCAGCCCCATAACAACCACATTTTGAATACTTAGGCTTTTGTGGGGCATTTCGGATAAAGGTGTAGCAGGTACCTTGGGAAGAAGCAGGACAGTGTACCTCACCACCTGCCACATGCATCTCTGTCCCTTCGTATTTACCATGTTGTAATTACATTTATGCAGGTCTTATAGTGGGGGCTGCGAGCTGCTCAAAGCAGTGAGACAACATTTACTTATTATTGCTTTTTTCATTTTTGTGTCTCTTGTACCCATCCCTGTAACTGTATTATATTTGCCAAGTACTCCAGCTGACCCTAAAGGTCTGCACATTTTCTCCAACACCAATAATAGAGAGGAAGGAACAACACAAAACTGGAAAGGCAAGTTGGAGCTCAGTGGTAGAGTGTTTTAAATCCCTGGCTAAGAAGTTATATTAAGACATAAATGTAATTAAACTTCAAGCTTACCTTTACTTTCCAATCCAACCTTTGTTTCAAATAGTGCCTCTGTTATTTTAAAAACATTATGATGTTTACTCAGGGGACATTCTCGCCTAAGTAAATCAAAGCCAGCAGCCAAGTTAAGAGAAAACTACAGAGCTGGTGCTGGAAGAATAAGTCAGGTTTTTATGACGAGGACTAAATGCATTTAGAATAAATCCACAGGAAGAAGGTTAGCAATAAAGAAGAAATGTTAAAACGACTGTTTACTTCTTTTTTTACTTGCTGTCTTCTGGTTTTGTGTTAGAGGTGAGGATTTGGTCATTAGGGCAAATCTAGGGAGAAGCTGGACATTTACATGGTCTGTGGCTGGGTTGTGTTTTGGAGTACAGCTCTAAGGGGATTAATGTTGAAGGGCTACACCTGTTTCATGGGGTCACGGTCATAGAAAAATAGTTTTTGTCACATTAATTTAGTCAGAAGCATACAAACAGCCTCTGTACTGTTTGTGTCCCTGAGACAAAGTGGAGTCTATAAATGCTCCATGAAGTGTTTGGGATTAAAACTGACTTGTGCAAGACCTTGTCTGAAGCCAGTTCACAGTCATGAATGGGGTTGTTTCAGTTTATTTAACCAGATGAGAAATTCTTCACTCACACTCCTGAAAATAGATGCACTGTCCTTTGTTGCCTTATTAGAAATCTATATTGTAAGGTCCCATGTTTATCATCCTCATGGATAAATATGAGGATAACTGAAGCCAAAGAATGTATTTCCCTGCAATGTGTAAATAGCCTTTGAACATTCAATTCATTCTTTTGTGCTGGTAAAATTCCTGTCATGTGAGTCAAGCAGACACTGGTTGAACCCTCAAATGAAATACAGTTCCTTCTTAAAAACGTTTACTTTTATTTGTTTATTGTGCTTGTACACATACATGTACACACGTGCCTCTGTGCACATACAAAGTGCAGAGAACAGCTTCTGGGAATCGGTTCTCTACTTACACCTTTTACAATATGAGTCCCAGGGATCAAACTCAAGCTTTGGTGGGAGGCACCTTCATACATGGTGCCATCTGGCCAGAATCCTTCTTGTCAGTCTTAAGGATGAGAATTAGAATTGAGCATCATGTGACAGAAAGTCCAATCGTATCGATTTCGATGACTGGCCGTGGTAAGTCTGTTGCGTATGCAGCTGGACTCTGCAGTCACGTCTATAATGTGAGAACCGCAGCTCTGACAGGTTTCCAGTAACTGCAGTCACTCAGAGGGATGAACTTCTGCTGGGTCCTAGACCATCTCATGACTGTATTAAGAAGGTTGGTGTGGTGGTGAGGGTCTCAGGAACCATGTATCTTGAGTTCATATCTTTCACTAGCCACTCCCTAGCAGCACAGTCTCCACTTAGTCATGTGACTCCTGGAGTCTCAGCTTCCCCCATGCTCGGTGGGGTTGGTAGGATTCGTACCTCTCAGGCTTGCTGGAAGAATTAAAAGTTACCATCAGCAAAATGGTTAGGACAGGGTCTGCTACACAGTAAGTAATTTCTAGCTGCTATTATTAGATTAGGAATATGCTCAAGAGATGAGCTTTAGAAAGACAAAGATTAATGAGGGCAAGGTCAGGGGAACTTCTGGTGAGATATAAAAAAAACTGAACTTTTTGGTCAACCATTAAATACACATCATCTGCTTGACCTTTTAAACAGAATTATTGTAGAGATTGCTTTCCATAAATAGTCCCTAAAAAGTATTAAGAATATCAAAAAAGCATCTGTAGGAGCAGAGGATGGATGTCTATTTAGTGAAGATTAGAGACCTTAGGATGGTGAAGAGAAAGCTCAAAAAACCTAGGAAGGTGGTCTTAGAAACGGGCTTAGAGATGTATATAAATACACAGAGTATTTACCTAGTGATTACCAGATCAATAGAATTTCATTTCATTTTACTTGTTTGATTCCATTCATTATTTTTTAACAATGTAACTTCATTTGCTCCCAACAAAACTCCATGGAGCCCAGTTCTCTTCGTTTTATGTGAGTCTAAGCAGAGGTCCCAAGGAGTCCTGCGACTCTGTGAAGCCTCAAGTGACGTGAAGCGCCCTGCCGAGTCTCTTCCCAGTCCTATTGTCCGCTCTGTGGTGCTTCTCTCCATCTGTTGTGGATGTTAATGTCTATCATTGGTAGGGCATCTTTGGTTTTGCAAAGTACTTAACAGTTTTGTAAATTACGCATTCTTTTGAGTATGTGTATACGTGTAGTTGTAAATGTATGTGTGTGTTGTGTGTGAGGGTGCAAGTGTGTGTGTAGGCCAGAGGTCACCTCAGGTGCAGTTTCTCAAGCTCTGTCCACTTTGTTTCACTGAGACCTGGGAATCACAGGTCAAATGAGGCTGGCTGGAAGGAGCCTTACCATCTACCTATTTGGCTTTGCTACCCCAGGGTCAGCTACAAGTGCAGCCATGGTGCTCAGTTCTTAAGAGTATGTTCTGGAACTGAAGCTCAAGTCTTTGCTTTCTTGGCCGGCGCTTTCCAGCTAAGCTGCCTCCCCATCCTACAAACACTCTGGGTAGATCAGTTTTCTGAGGTTGGCTCACCCAGGCTTGTTCTTCAGGTCCCATAGGCTGTAACCAAATTTTCTAACAATAGTTTCTTGCCAGTTCCATATCTACCACAATAAGCTTGACTTACAGATAGAGAGAGAAACAGAGAGGGGACCCCAGTGAAGAAGGCAGATGAGCAGCCAGGAAGCATGGAGAGCAGGGAGCCATCACTAATCTTGGCCTGCCTTTAAATGTAGGTGTCTGGATTCTCAGTAGCATGATTGACTGATTTTCTGCCCTTCATCCACCCTGTCAAATTAAGAACAGAAAACATTTGAGTTAGATTTCGAAAGCATGTTCGAACAGCATGGGTATAAAAATATGAGAGATGATGGAGGAAACTGCTTTCCCCATGATTTCCTAAGACATGATGTCATCTCCCTGTTACTTCGCTGCATTTCAAGCGGGCATCACGTCTAGCTTTTGGATGAGATCTTGCCTGTAAGTGTGATAGATACTGCAGATCTCTCCCCTTAAAACACATCAAGAACCTCATAGGTTGTTATTAGTTTGGCCTGAATTAGTAGAAAATTGTTATACTCTATCTGGGCCTTTGCCAGTGTGATGACAACAGAGTTAGGCGCTGCCAGCAATCAGTATTCTCCACAGTGATGGCTTTATGGCATTATACATTCCTCTCAAGATAATTAAGGCATTTATAGCCATAAAATGGAAAAGTACCTACCTTAATATATTTTCTCTGTAATGTCTACATAGAATCCAGACATTTTAGCAGGCTGAGTAGGGTATCAGGATTTTAGGGGCAAAAACATATTAATAAATCTTTCATTCATGTATATAAAAATTGTCATTGAGAAAAATATTCAAAACTACTGTTCTATGGACTGGAAGTGAGCCTGCTGCAAAGTTGCCCATTCATCAATTTATATTAGAAACAGTCTGCTGTAAAGTCACTTCATTCATTCATTCACTTACTCATTTGTCTTCTTTACATTGGGCAGGTATGGCGTTTAGATTCATTCTGGTAAGCAAAAGAGACAAAAATCCCGTGGTTTATGGAGTCAATGTGATGGTTTAGAAAAAGTCATGGCGTGTTTGGTGATGGTGCAGGTTATCCGAGAAGATGAAAGGGAAGGGGTGGGGTCCTGAGAAGCCCAGATGGGCAGAAGAGGCTGACTTTTGGGTGAAGACCAGCAGAACTTAAGGAAGCCAATTATAGGAAAGAACATTTCATGGGGAGGGAACAGCATGCCTGCTGTGTCTGAGTGAGCGAGCAGGCAGAGACAAAGGTGCAAGAGGGCAAGCACAGAACAGGGGCTGGGAAGTTTGTGGGTGGGTGGTGGGGAGTGTTTGGAGAAGTAGGGTTCTATGGGCCAGAGTGGGGCATTTGACTTCTCATAACCAGGAGAGAGGTGGCACATAGAAAGGAGAGGGTCTGGAATTCACATGGATAGGGCCCTTTTCTTGGTAGCTAGCACTAATTAGTCATCAGCCACCCAGCAAGCATCATGCAATGCTCTGCTTTCCAACAGAGAAAGCTATTTCCCCTAGCAGGCATGCCTAGAGACCCTGGCACCACACATACTCGAGCATAGATACGAGTAAAGCAAAATTTGAACTAAAACACTGTGTGATTTTTTTTTATTATGTTTTGTAGCTTGATTGTGGTGTTCTAGGGCATAACCTTCTCAATGGGAATGTGGTGTGGTGTGAAAAGATTAGACATCTAGTCTGGTAGAGGCCACACATACACTTAACAATAGAAACATTTTCGGACATGCAAATATAGTGACAGGGGTACCTCATTTTCTGTGGGAACCTTTTTTTTCCCACCATGGAAGGAGATGTGACCATAATCTACCTCCTCCTTTCAGGGACCCAATGAAAAGGCAAAGTTTGACTTCACCACCGTTCATCCTGGAGAACCAGTGAGTTCGTTGGCTTCATTTAGGGATGTATTCGGAACAAGCTCTGAGATGCCGGCAATGCTGCACATCTCCTGGTTGTTGTCTTTCAGAATGGAAGAGTTCTTGCTGTTTTGTTGTAAATTGAGGACATTGTTGTAACCAAACACCTTGATCTATGATCACTCATGTTTCCCGCCTTGTGCACTTTGCAGCATGCCAACGTATAAGGACTTGCTTGCTGGCAAAGCGGATAGTGCCTTCTGCTTCCCTGTCAGTCACCTGAAGGCAAAGACAGAGCTCAGGGTGCTTCTGAGGCTAGGAACACATTTACATTTCTTCCTCAAGAATTATTTCCTCCTCAGTTGATTTCACCATCAATGCTAATTTACATACAGTTACAGGTGACTGTGCATTGTTTGATGTGGGTCCTGGGAACTGAACCTAGGTCCCCCGGAAGACCACTCCAAATAAACCAATAATAACTAATGCAGAAAATCAACAAGTAAATATATCAAGTTTAGCTATGCGTGGGGATTCCTGGGAGCTGTTTGAACATGGTTCAGGGAAGGTTGCCTGCCACCCACCGATGCCTGCTTTTACTACCAGTGGTAGTACAGGGGTAACACACCCAACTAGAACAAAGGGAGGGATGGGAGGCCAGAGCAGCTGGTGGTCTGCATTCTGCAGCAGAGCCTGTGATGCACTCTATCGTTGGGGGATGTTTCTGTGGCTCTGGGACGGTTCTCTTGTTCTCCGGTGCTTGCCTTTCCTGTTAAATCTACCGGCTAAAGGAACAAAGGCTACAAAGAGCAGTTATCTCAGCCCTTTCCACTGGCAGAAGGATGGGATCTGAGCTTTCATTTTGTTCCGCCATTCCTTTTGGTCAACGTTGACATTCTCTTCTTCCAGGACAGTTTTGTTACTAGTACTAGGGCTGTCCTATGAGCTCTGCTGTTTGTTGGTCAGAACCTTGACTACCTAACCTATTAAAGCACACCCGCTTTGTCTGTCCAACCCACCTGGGGCTGCTGTGGAGAAGCGCACTTCAGGTGTGAGCAGAGCGTGGGGTGGAAACCTTCTGTAGAAGGCATCGTCAGCGTAGATGGGCTTTGACCTCAGTCTCCAGGTCATTAGCTGTGCCTTAATTGCTTTCTGAGAGAGCTTGGAGGGAGAAAGTTTACTTTGAATCCCTTTAAATTCCTCTGTGTTTTACTGAAATGTTTCAAACCAACTTTTCTCCCTCTCTGTTTCTTGTCCACCATGCCCAGCCTTAAACAATCTTCTCTCGAAGCTACCGCTCTCTTCATGAACTTCATTATTTGTGGCTATGAGAAGAACCGTTCAACACTCTGCCTACAGGGCTTGGTTGTGTCTTGTCTCCTCTCTATTCCACTGTGCTCTAGGCAAGCCTTTTGTGAACTGATCTATCTGTGTTTACCCCAGGAGCTCCCCTTTTCAGTCTCTCCAGACCCTGACACTTCTCTTTATGCCTTTCAAAATCTTACTTCCTTGAGGCTCTTTCCACTTTTACTAACCATCTTCTCCAGGACCCAAGAGCTAGTGTCTACTATTTGTTCACAGAACCAATGCCACCTGTTTTGGGTTTCAATGATAGAATGCTGTTTTGTAACAAGTTTTCTCTAGTAACACACAACTATATGAAAACTGCCTCAACACTTGGTAACGTAAAGATGCTATTTCGTTTTGCTCATGGTTTTGTGGACCAGGGACTCAGGAAGAGATGGCCGTTAAATTCTTTTTCTGTGTTTGCTCTGCAGTTGTAGGCACATAGATGTTGGCTAGGTAGAGCTGTGGATACAGTTACATCTGAAGGCCTGAACAGGCAGAAGGCCAAATGGGTCACTTACAGGATAGCAGTTGATGCTGGCTGTTATCTAGCAGGTGGGGCTGTTGACCTAAGGCCCTGAGCCATGGATGTTGCACAGCATGAGAGACAGTCTAGAAGGAATGTTTCAAGAGACCTGTGAGTTTTCCTTAGGAGTTTCAGAATGCTGTCTCCACTGAATTCTAATAACCCATATTCAGCAGATGAGATACTACTTCTCCTGCTTTTAATACTATTTTTGTTTATTCTTTGACTATTTCATTCGTGTAGACAGTATACCTTGATTACATCCACACATACCCTGGGACCCCAGCCCCACACTAGCCCTTCTCACTTTCATATTTTTTGACATGACCTTCTGAGGTGGAGATAGGAACTCAGTCCTCATGCTTGTGTGGCAGACATTGTTGACTGTAAATATTGTCTAAATGAGAGAAGCAGCAAATAAGTTGCTGTCCTCTTTGGTTTTCCACTGTAGTGATCAGAGCCCTCACAAAACTACCCCCACCCTCAAGGAGATGACGGTGGCAAGGGAGTCCAGAGCTGAAAACCAGGAAGGGCTTCCGTAGGTCTCTTTGGTTCTAGGCAAGAGTCTAGGAATTTTAATCCATTGAAAACATTTCTGGAGATAGCATTTTGCCATGTAGCTCAGGGTGGCTTTGAAATCTTAATCTTCTTAATCCTTCTAAATGCTGAGATTATTGGTTTGTGCCACCATGACCAGCTCCAATCTACAGGAACCAGAAATCTTGCAAAGTCTTTTGTTCTGAAAAGCACCTAACCTTTATGAAATCTTGCAAACTTTCTCAATACGGCCTTTTTCCTTTGGAGCTTTCTTTTTGCTCCCAGAGTTTTTGTGCCAGGCAGGTTTGTCCAACCCGCAACCCATGAACAAAATGCATTCTCAAATAACTCTGAATAAAGCCAAACACAAAGTCCTAAACTTACTTAAAACATGGAATTTTTTTGAAAGGCAGGTTTTTTTGTTTTGTTTTGTTTTTTGTTTTTTGGTAACGTGACTGCATAGTTCTTGAGTGTGAGCTTTGTAGTTGGTATCTATCACAATGTCAAAAGGCTACCAGTACAGAGATGCTTGATGCCAGTTTTAAAGTTGTGTGAATCCCACCTTGTCACAGAGTTCTGTTTGTTGATTTCAGCCGAGCAGTACACACTATTTTATAGTCTCTAGCAGGACTCAGTGACCTTTTAACTGTGGTCCATCAGAATCTTGACCTTTCAGGGGGTAGGGGGGATTGCTTCATTGGTAAACTGCTTGCTGTGCAATGTGAAGGACCCATGCTACATCTTCAGCACCCTTGCAGAAGTCAGGTGTAGTAGACTTCACCAGCTCTGGTGAAGGTGGAGGCAGGAGGATGCCTGGGACCTCTTAGCCAGCCAGTCTAGCCAAATCAGGGAGGTCTAGGTTCAGAGAGAGACTCTGCCTCAAAACTCAAGGTGGAGAGCCGTTGGGGAAGACACCCAAGGTGGACCTCTCTACTAGCTACTTTTTTCTTGCTGTGCTAAAACAGCAGGGCCACTTACAGAAGAGAGTTTACTGAGGGCTCACAGTTTCAGAGGGTTACCATGATCACCCTGTCAGAGAGCATGGCAGCAGGCAGGCAGGCATGGTGCTGGAGCAGTAGCTGAGAGATCCCATCTTGATCCCTAAGCTCATGAGGCAGAGAGAACTGACAGGGAATGGCATGAGCTTTTGAATCCTCAAAGCCAGCTCCCAGTGACACACAAGATCACACTTGCTAATCCTTCCCAACTGTTCCATTATGTGGGGATCCAGTTTTCAGACATGTGTACGTCCTCAATCCAGCACAACCTCTGACCCCTACACACACACACATAAAACACAAACATACATATACTCACACATATAAAATACAAACATACACACACACACACAAAACACAAACATACACACACATACACACCCACATAAAACACAAACATATACACATACACCTAAGACACAAATATACACACACATACACAGACACATAAAACACAAACATACACATAGACACACACACAAATCCTGACGTTTTGTTTCATTTTGGGCTCTAATCATGGCATCGTGTGTAACAGTGGATTCAGCCCCAGATCTGGTGGGTTTGGGGGATTATTTGCCGTGGGACTTTGTCCTCTTGAGCCGTGTATTGGAGATGGCAATGAGGGTGGACTGCTGCTGACACTACCTTGACATCTTGGCTACAGGACCAAAGTGACCTAGCCTTACTTTTCCTAAGTGGGGACCTGCTGCTAGGTAGCTTGGAACAAAACACTAAAAGGTCAGGCTTCTTCTGGGATGGATGGACATTTGGCCTCCACCTCTGAATGGCCTTCATGAAAAGACAGGGGTGGGGTGGATTTGGAGGTGACTACAACAGGCAGACACCAAAGTTAGGATGAAACTCAAAATTAGATGTGTGCCATGGTTTGGAAAGAGCGATATTCGTGCATAGCCCAAATCAGTGGTCCCTTACGGTTACCGACTTAGGAAGCCGCGGGCACGAAAGAAGTGAAGATGAGCACGGGAGCGTTTTAACCCTCTAGTGTCTCCTTTAATCTCTTTCTTTGGCTGAAGGAGGATGATTGGCAGAGGATAGAGACCTCTATCCTCTGGTAGAAAAGAGGGGGTAGAAAAGGGTGACATGGAAGAACAGTGATGTGTTTGTGTGAAATATAAAAATAATAAAAGAGGTTAGCAGGTGATTTGAAGAGATTTCCCTCCTGTAGGGTTCAGCTTGCTTGGACTAACTGACAGCTAGTTATTAAAGTGCTATGCAGAGAGCTCTTCTGAGTCCATGTTTGGCATATGTACAAAAGGGTATCATGATTGATTAATAATGTCTGCAATGAATCACAAGGCTGGGTGGGCCTGGAATTCATGGGCAGTGTGTCCTTGTTGTCTATGGCCGTGCTAATGAAGTGGAGGTTGACCTGGACTCCAAGATAAGGCCGACAAAGGTGTCCTAGTGAACAACAAAGCGAACTAATAATATGGCTGAAAAGTAAAAACCACCCAATAGAGATGATTTGGTCCTTGTGGAGCTCATGCCTCACTATCGTTAGCTATATTAAGAATTTACATGGTAAAATAATAACGGGGGTTGGGGAGACAGTTGATCAAGCACTTGCCGTGCAAGGGTGAAGACCTGAGTTCTGTCCTCAGTGCTCACCTCAGCGACCTACCCCTAATTTAGAAAAACCAAGCCTGGGGGCCTGTGCTCATAACCCCAGGATGGTGGACACGGGGGCTCACTGGCCAGTCCGCCTAGCCTAACTGGTGAGCTCTGGGATCTAATGAGACACCTTGTCTGAGAAAGCAAGGTGGACGGCTCCTGGGAAATGACATAGAAGGTTGAAGTCCGTCCTCCACATCCAATTGCAATGCACCTGCAGACAAGTACGCTGTCCCCTCCATGAGCACACACAAAGTAGAAGAAAAAGCAGGGAAAAGCTAATGGGAAAAAACTGTAGTCTTCAAGACCAGTTTAGGAGATTTTTGTTTGTGGTATGGTAAGTTATGGAGAGAACCGATTTTTTTTTAAAATAGTAGTAATATCATCAGAGTCAGAAAGTGCATGCTTTAAATACAGTTCATCTCAAATGGACCACTCTGTTTATGAAGATTTTTATCTCTATATGCACATAAATATGTACATATAAATTTTCACAGCCAAAGGGAAAGGTTGTATATTGTGGCATAAAATTATATTTTTTTGGCTCTGACTCAGCAGCCATAAAACCTAACTATTTCCAAGCATAAGAAAGATGGGAAACACTCTTTCTAACATCTTAAAATAATTGTGTGGCAGCCAATCCCGTGGCCCCTGTGCATAAGTAGCTCAGATTGAATTTTAGGGGAGTTTTTCATGCATCCTAGCATTAACTTTGGGGCATAGAAATAGACCATATATCTACTAGGCAACTTCCCTGTGAACCTTCAGGCCTTGCTACCACCAACGAAATGTTTGGATATGCATTTAAATGCAACTATTAAGAGGTGAAGCCCCGTTCTATGCCTGCTGCCTAATGAAGCAAACTTCCCAAACTAACCCCAGAGGAAAATGTTGTAATATGTATGTATAATGTTCAGATACCAGGGAATGGGGCATAAGTAGAACTCACTCAGGATGCCATCAAGAAAGCACTGGCATTTGGTTCACCCATGAATAAATTATGGCCAAAGTTTGGATATTTATCATTGTCACAGCTTATAAAAACTAATGTGAGCTCAACTTTTGTCCAAGAGAGAAAAGTCGGAGCCAGGCAGAGTCTAGTGACATTGCAAAGGGGTAGCTCAACAAATGTTCTCAGAAAGGGAATCAATATTGTTATTGGCTTATTTTTATTTTTCCTGATGTAACATAACAGAGTGGCAAATTTTACTAGTGTTTTTCTTCCAAGTTTTAAGACTATGACAGAGCGTTCCCATCAGCCAGAAGATGCTAGGACGAGTCAGATTCTGAGTTCTACTGGAATCCCTCTGTTTCCTTAGCGCTCAGAGTGTCACATAACAAAGATTAGTCCGCTCACTAAGTCTAGATCAATTAAAACTGTATTACACATTCCTGACTTTTTTCTATTCTAGGCAGAGGATAACAAAGGAAAACGAAAGGCCAACTTTTAAATCATGATAGGTATGCTGACTGTATAATATTAGGCAAAATTATCAACATGAACAATGTTCACAATAGTGCATACTTTAGAGGTAATGCGTCAAAGGCAGGAAGGAGCTGGTCAGTGTGATAGGCATGTGCTGGAGGCAGGGTCATCTACAAAAGGACGGGAGCAAGATGTAAAGCGCTCTCCAGGGCCTGAGCATGGTGTATGTATCCATAATCCCAGCACTCAGGAGGCAGAGGCAGGTGGATCTCTTGTGAGTTCGAGGGCCACCTGGTCTACAAAGTGAGCTCCAGGACAGCCAAGGCTACACAGAGGCACCCTGTCTCTAAAAACAAAAGTGTCCATCATATTAGTGAAACTTCTGGTCGGTGAGTTTATATGAGAAAAATGATATCCTGGAGGAGTCAGTTCTGGGAAGGCTTGTTCTGCAGCCCTCTCTGGTTCAGCACGTATAATAGGCTACTCAGCAAGCTGTGCTCTTGAGGTCGGCCTGGAGTACATGGGAGCCTGTACCAGCAAAACAAACCCCTCCATACTCAAGAGAAACCAAAAGCTGAGCAAAGGAAACAAGAACCCAAACCCAAACCAAACAAAAACAACAAGCAAGCCGAAAGGCAGGAGTAGTAGCTTTTCTTCTTTCCTCATGTCCAGGTCCTGGTGTGGAATACAACTGGCTGGATTGGATTGAAGTTAAAGACTTGCAGGAAACACCTAGAAAAAGAATGTGAATTCTCTTTTTTATGTCTCTGTGTCTGCCTGCCTGCCTGCACGCCTCTCTCTCTCTCTGTGTCTGTGTGTGACTAGAAAGGAGGTATGACCATCATGTCCCATTCAGTCAGTTGGTTTCCTTTACTATCAGTTCTCAAAGAGTTTCCAGAGGCCATTGGTTGGAGAAGAAATGTGAAATAGGGTAAAGGGGAGGGTATCTTGGTGACCACATCATGACCTTTAGCATTTCCCTCTAAGAGGCCCAAAAGGCGCACAGCTAACACCTTCCTGTACTTGGAAACCATAGGCCAGAGAAAATATGACCTGAGGCTAGAGGTGGCTGCTGGCAGAAGGCAGCCTTAGGCGGACTGTTCCATGCAGGACCAAAGAGGGGAAATTAAGCAGGAAAATGATGTGCTGGCTCTGTTACCATGGAGATGGTCTGGGACTTTTCTAAGAGTCAGCAAGTGGTAGGTGGTGGCTATGTCCTCCAGCCAGGGAATCTAGGCGAGACCAGTTGGTGGTGATTCAGAAGAGAAAGACAAGCTTCAGGTGTTAGAGAGGACCTGTGCTAAGGGGCTGCCCTGGGGAGTTAGAAATAAGCAGCTCAAGCCCTCCTTAACCACACTGGGTGTACCATATGCTGAGGTGGTGTCTTTTTGAGGTAGTGTCTAGGGTTACACATGCTGATTGATTATGGAAACAAGGATTTCTTTAGCAGAATGCAGATTCCTGGCCATCACACGGCTGGGTGGTACAGTCAAGACTTTGGTGGTGACCTTGTTGGCCCTGGTAGTATACCATAGGCGTTTGAACCCGAAAAGGGACAACCCATCTTCTCTGAGTTGAGTTTGTTCATCTATAAGAGTAGAGTTTGGCATCGCACGGTATGGCTAGAGCATGCTGTAGTTCAAACCCAGTGAACGTAATAAAAATCATAAAAGTCCAGAGTTACTGTTAATGGGTACTGTGTTTTTATTATTTATCATTTTAATAAATTTATTTATTTACTTTACGTCCTCATCACAGGCCTCTCCCTCCTCTCCTACAGGTCCCACCCCACCCCCATCCTTTTCCCCCTTTCCTCCTTCCCCTTCTCCTATCTCAGAAAGGGGGAGGTGTTCCCCACCCTCGTACCCTAACATTTACTGTTTTTTGAAATAAGGGCCTCAGCCTTGCAGTCCCCCTACCTCAACGTCCTCTGGGAGCTGGGTGAACCCATTTCAGTTATTCTCATTTTAAAAACAGAACAGTTATGTTTGTCTTCTTGTGGCGCTCCTGCTCCCTCCAGGTTCTCCGTCCTTCCTCCCGCTCTTCCCACAAGGCTCCCTGCACTCTGCCCAATGTTTGGCTGTGAGTCTCTGCATCTGTTTTGATCCACTGCTAGGTGGAGCTTCTCAAAGGACAGCTGTGCTCCTGTCTGCAAGCATAGAAAATGTCATTAATAGTGTCAAGGGTTGCCTCTCTCCCATGGGGTGGGTCTCAGGTTGGGCCAGGCATTGGTTGGATATCCTCTCAATCTCTGCTCTATCTTTATCCCTGCACATCTTGTAGGCAGGGTAAATTTAGGTCGAAGATCTGTGGGTGGGTTGGTGTTCCTCTCCCTTTGCTAGGACCCCTGTCTGATTAGAGAGTGGCCTCTTCAGTCTCCATGTCTCTTGCTAGTAGGGGTATTTGATAGAGTCACTCCTATATCCTCCCTGAAGCCTACCTTGTCATAGGGTTCTAGTTTGTCTCAGAGATGTCCAGGTCACAGTTTCTCTTCTCTTTGCATGTCTTTTGTCCTCTTTCTCTCCCTCCCCTGCTCTCCCCACATCAGATTCCCATCCTCATTTCTTTCTGTGCTTAACACCAACTAAGGACCATGTATGGACTGGACCTAGGCCCCCTACACATATGTACACGATGGACTTATGCGGTCTTCATGTGGGTGCCCTAGCAAGGGAAGAAGTGGGGGTTGTTGCTGACAAGGACTCTCTTGCATGATTTCCAGTCACTTGTCCCTGGTAGAGCCGCCTTGCCAGGCCACCTTGGTAGAGGATGCACTAAGTCCTGATATGACTTGATGTGCTGGGATGGGTAGGTGTATGTGGGCTTCTCTGAGACAGAAGAAAGGGCGACTATAGGGCAGAGGGAGGAAGGGTAGGCCTGGGAGGAGAAGAGGGAGGGGGCCTATGATTGGGATGTAAAGTGGATGAACAAACAAACAACCAAACAACCAGAATAGCAGCAGATTTGTATGACAGAGACCTCAGCTCCAGGGCAGCTGCCAGGATTGACATCCCTGCCCCTGCCTCAGTTTCTCAATGGCTTCCTGCATAGGCCCTGGGAAGCTGGGTCACATTCTGGTAGCTTGGTTCTAATACCTTCAAAATGGACATCAAAACGGAACTGGACAGAGCTACACACACAAGGAAGCTGTGACATTGTTATGAAGTGATGTGTACTTAGTGCTTCTTTCTGGCATACAGTGGCATCTTAGTGTTGACTCTTCTATCTTTCATACACACACACACACACACACACACACGAATGGAAAAAAGTTGAAAAGGTGGATTTAACATGACTTCATACTTAAATCAAGTGTGTGTGCGCGCGCGTGAGTGTGTATGCAAGGGTAAAATCGTGCATGCCTATGTGCTGGTCTAAGGTGTAGAGTGAGGCTGGAGGGAGAATCCAAAATAAATTTGATTTGGGATTTGATGACTGTACAGTTATTGATGTCTTTAAATAAGAGCTGAGGAGCTAGAATAATCTGAGAAGCTCAGCCAGTGAGGAATTCAATTTTGTATCTGGTCAATATGAAAAGCCGATGGGTGTCTCCGTGTTAATGTTAAGGGAAGAGGTTGGAGTTTTTCAGAGCTAGAATTTATGGCTTAAAATGATAAAAGCAGTCAAGTGCGGTCATAGACACCTGTAATCCCAGCATTTCGGAATCTGAGGCATCAAGATGGAGAAAGTGGGGTCGCTCTCAACTATGCATACAGTCCTTGTCTCAAAAAATTATAGCTACTATTTCTTGAAAAAAATAGACACCATGGTCAGCACTGTACATCATCTCAGCACGGTGACCAGCAGAGGATAGGTACCTTCTTAGACACGTTTTACAGACAGGGGAAACTGAGGCCCAGACCTTGTAGTTTATTTTCTCCAGGTTTCCTGATTGAGCAATAACCCAGCATTTCACTCAAAGTTTTTTTTTTTTTTTTTTTTTCTGGAGCTGACATTTTCTTCTTTTTATTTCCAAGGAAAAGACTGAAGCCATGCGATTGGCCAAGACTACTCAGTAAGAGAGGGGTGTGTCCTGATGAGAGTATGTTTGTGAGTTTAAACAGTAACATTTTTTCACTCTCTCTCACCAACAGACTCCTATTGGTTGAGCCAATGATAAAGACTCAAAAGATATTGTGTGAGTGAATATATGTTAGGGATCCAAGCCTTGCTCTAGTTGACACCCCCAAATCCTACTCGTGTAACAAGATGTTCTAGACCATAGTTTCTGGTGAAAACCAGAAGCATTCAAGTACAGAATTCCAGTGCCCAGCTCCAAGCCTACTGTGTACACATCAGGGTCAGCCTGGCCCGCTCTGTCCTTAATAGAGAAGAACACCTGAGTAGAAGCCAGTTTTTGACCTACCACAAGAGCCAACCGAATTTGCAGCAGCCTGCACTACAGTAGTTTTGTTATATAAAGTAAAGCCATAACGAAATGATATTGGTTTTCCATATGAGTCCTAAAGCAGCTGTGAAGGTGATTTTAAAAGAGGAATTCCCAAAATGTTTAGAGCAATCACAGCATCGCTGAGGTAATTACATTGCCTCCCCAAGTGACTATTTTGAAGGGAAATGCTAGTTTGAATTTGTAGTTGCTGGAGTATTTAATAAATACCACTTTCATTACTGAAAGGGCTTGCTTCCTACACCCGGCCCTCCTGGAAGAGGAGAGCAGCGTGGGGGAGCAGCATGTCACTGTATTCTCTGCTTCATTGTTGCTTTCTGTGTTTGGGGTGGAATCAGTCAGCTGGGTCATTTTCTGAGCTCGTGGGCCATCCTCATCGCTCCTTGCATTTCAGTGTTCCCAGCACTTTGGCCTTCCCTGAGCAAAGCTCCACACGGGCGGCATGGTACTGGGATCTCATCCTGGAGCCATGCACAGGGTGGGGAGGCCCCACCCACAGAGGCACTTCAGGTGGACACCTGCTACCTCTGTAGAACCCTTTTCAGAAGGCCAGTTCACCTATGGGAAAGCTGAAGTCAGTCGGTAATTAACATTTTTACATCAGGGAACCTGCTGACTTTTCCAAAGCCTGCTCTGGTGTGAGAGAATGGAAAACAGTTCCCCAGGAGGATCCATTACGAATTTTCACAGTACATGACCACCCATAGTTTTATTGGGTCTTAAATCTGTGGTTGGAAGCCTCTTCTCTCTACTCTATCTCTCCTCTCTTAGTAACTACACAGTCATGCCCAGTGTAGCAATGTTTCTTCAATAACCAACGAGCAAATCATCTCAATATTCTCCTCACCTTTCAGTTAGTTGTGCATCTTGTTGACATCCTTGCATTGTGAAATTAACTCAAACCAGAAAAGATGCTTGACTTTTTACAATTAAGTTTATTTATTCTTATGGGCATTTGTGTGTATACACATGTGTGCCATGGAATGAACAGGGAAGTCAGAGGACAACTTGCAATAGTGGTTCTTTTCTTCTGCTATATGTATCCTGGGGAGCTCAGGTGATCAGGCCTGACAGCACCTTTTCCTGCTGAGCCATCTCAATGGCCCAAAAGATACTCTTGAAGACAAAGTAATGGTGGAGACAGCATATTTGTCTGAGTTTCTCCCATAGCACATTTCTCTTTGACAATCATTCATTTTCTTACCATGGACTTATTTGAACACATGCTTGCTTTTCTAGCTGCTGGAGATAATGGTGTGGGAAAAAAAAATTCTTGGTGCTTGAAAAGATGGCAAGTAGGACAGTGAAATAAAGGAGTAAATTATCAAGTGCTTTACAAAGTACTAAGGGTTATATGGGGAAAGAAAAAGTGGAAGAGAGAAGGAGGACGTCCTGGAAGCAGGGACATGTTTCAGTTTTAAGTTTGAACCAAGCTGCCGGTTCTCCCTAAGAGAATGACACTGGGCAGAGTCTGGAAAGAGCTGAGGAAGGCAGGGCAGCGTGTGGTCAGGGTGTCAATGCCGAGAAACGCTGAGACTGAAGGTTTTCTAAGGTTGGAAGGAATAGAGTTTAGACATTCATAAGGCTTGCTAGCATTCTAAACAATTTTCAATCTGCTTAATTAAAAAACACGGAAAAATACTTCTTTCTCTCCCACCCTCTTCCTGCCTTTCTTAACATGCTGTGGGTGGGTGGGAACTTTTGACATTACAGCACAATGTGTTATCTACAAAGATCCTACTGAAGACTCTGCAGTCCTCGTAATGTTTTAAGTACATTTACTGTTTTGTGTTGGTCACATTCACTGCCATCCTCACCTGCAGGCACCTGGGCTATACGCTGGTTCCTGCTGTTAGCAACTTGACCATTGCTCTGTACCAGCTTCCAGTGCTGATGCCATCTTGCTGGCAGCCATCAGTGGGGCTGCCAAGATAGGTGGTCTAGGAAAGGAGCATAGTTCCCAGAGACCTGAGCCTCAGTTTGTTCTCTTTATTTCACTTTCTTCTTCTTTTTTTTTTTTAATTTTTACCTTTTATAAAGTAGGCATAAAATACCAACCTTGCAGCCTTGTTGTGAAGATTAAATAAAATAATGTGGTAAAGCACTTTGTGAATGACAAAGCACAAAAAGTAATCGGTGTTTTATGTGCCTTTTAAAAACTTGCTTTCTTTGTATCTGGGATGACTTAATCCTGTATTACTCTGTTTAGAGTTCACTTACAAAGAGCATTCCAAAAAAGATTTGATGGTTAAAGAAAACAATTCAGAGCCTGCTCTGTTCTGGACTACTGTCTGATTATTGATACTTATTAATATCATGTATCAGTCAACTAATTTATCTAGCCCATGCCCCATTTATCTATAATAGCCAGTGGCACAAACTTTGCCATGTGGTAGAATGACTTGGAGTGTGTTCATGCGTGTGAATGCTTGAGCTGTCATAGTTGCACATAGGCCATAGTGTGCGTACAGCCTTAGGGGTTGGTCCGCACAGCCCACCACTGTGTACCCATGAGCCATGAGCTCTCCGGGATTCTCCAGCCTCTGCCTGCCTTCCATCTCTCTGTGAAAGCTCTAGGACTGCAGACAGACATGCTACTGTGTGATTCTTTTACACAGAGTCTGGGGATCCTGACTCTGGTCCTTACAAATGTACAAGCGTTACCTGTTGAGGTATCTTCTTGATCTCATACTTGGACAGCTTTCGCTAGCAAGTATGACTCCTTGGCTCTTGCCTTTGGATGTTATGACCTAATTGCTGCAGAGAGTAACTGGAGCGACAGTATTTAAATGTTTTTTTTTTTTTAATTCAGTTATTTGGGGGGTTTTGTGTGTGTTTTGATCATATTCACCTCTTCTCCTCCAAATCCTCCCAGTTTCACACCCCCTCCCCTACCTACCCAACTTTGTGCTTATCATTTTTTTAAACCTTTTGAGACCAATGTGTATGGCCCAAATGTTCTTCAACATGTGGCCTCCTGTTGAGTGTGGTTAGCATACCTGAGGCTATGCTCTTAGACAAAACGGTTCCTCCATCTCCCAGCAGCTAATGGCTGCCCAATAACTCCACTGCCAGGAGTGGGATTTCATGCTAAATCCCTCCCTCCATGCTGGGATTTAGTCCCGCTTGGGCTTGCGTAAGTCTTACGTATGCCATAGCTACCACTGTACGTTCAAATCTGCAACTCTCCTGGTCTGAAGACGCCATTTTCTTGTAGTCACCCACCTCTGTCTCCAATGCTCTTTCCACCCTGTCTTCCACAGTCAACCTTGAGCCTTGGGAAGAAGAGCTGTGCTATCTGTTTTCCATCGTACTCTGCATTCTATGATTCTCTGCACCTTGGCCGGCTGTGATTCTCTGTAAACAGGAGATTCTCTGAGAGATGAATTGAGCAAGTGATTAGATGGATGGTCCAGTTTGGGGACCACAAGCATATCTTAATCCCCGGAATAAAGTGCTCGGTATAAAGAGTGCTGTTTCTGGAGCTTTAGGCTACTGTGGATTGGCCTTTTGGTCCCTTTTGAGATGGTAGCTGGACAGTTCATGATACACGAGTGTGTTATGGAAAAAGGCTGTGTACCAGATGGCAGCTGGTAAGTGAACAGACAAGAAAGGGGCAGGATCCTTTGATTTCCTTCGAGGGGGTGCCCCCGTATTACAGTTGCCTTCCTTCCACTTTTCACACTTCCTTCTAACTATCTCACACTAGACCGGACATCCTTCTGTTTTCACCACTTCCTGATAGCATGACAGGCTGGGAAACAAAGTCTTAAAACTATGAGCTTTGTGGGACATTCAGTGCAAAGCTTACAAGTAGATAAAAATGGATGTGCTTGGTTGCCTCCTCTTCTGGAAAGATGCAGGAAGGAGGAAAGGGAAGGGATTCTGTCCAGCACCTGCCCACAGTAGCCAGACTGTGACACATTGTATCTTCTACCCCTTTCCTACTGATGGGTGTAATTTGATTTCCACCTTGAAGGCACAGTATGTGGCCACCGGAAGATTCAGACAGTTCCTCAGGAATTTGATGTCTGGCATGCTTTCTGGGTCCATCTCACCGTACAGCGGTGGCTGTGGGAATGTGAGGCCCTGAGTCCAGAAGCTCCCCGAGTTTCCTTTCTATATCTTTCTGGAAGCATTGCCAATGTGTTGTTTATATATTGATGTCAAATAAAGTCAGTGTTAACATTTTGGGGGTGGGAGAGACGATAATAGTTGCATTTTAACCTTAATCCTGTGTAGGAAAATAAAGGACTTTATTCCCTAAAAATGTCTGGAAGCCTAAGGTAGCATATGGTAAAGGTTGTATTTTTATTATAAAGAGGCCCCTCTCAATACGTGTATCATATACCTGTGGCTGGCCCAGCTCTCCACACTTCCTGGTGTATCAAAAGCATTTTCATAGATTGGTGCCTGTGCAGGCTGAGATTCCTCTCTGACAGTCATTCATTTATTCCTTCATTCAGCACTTAGAGAGCCATTGCTGTGCTCCACACACACAGTCAAAAGATAACTAAAACACCGGTTTGGCTAGTTGGTGACAGAGTGACAGGAAGTTAATTAAATACAAGGCCAGTCTCAGACTGGTTGATTCTGTGACCTGTGGTTGATTCCACTCATGTCTTCATTTGGCTGATCACCTCAACATTACTGTTCTGGGGGACTAAGCTGAGAGTGGTGGCAGGGGGCTGGCTCAGGGTAGATCCAGACTTTGAAGGCTGAGACCACAAGAGCAGCCAGAGGCAGCAGTGAAGATACCCTCCAGAGTCCTGACTCTAAGTTTAGTGTTCTTTCCATGACCCTGAGTTTCCCCTGCTGCTTCAGCAACTGGCAGAGCTACACGGATGAGGACACATCCAGGAGGCAGTGGCATCAGGTGACGTTGGGAGCATTTTTTCCAGTTGAATCTGGCTGCCAGGGAATGCACTGCCCCCTCCTTCTGCACCCGGGCAGTCAGGGAGCCTTGAAATGAACAAAGTGTGGAAAAGCCCGGTGGAACCCAAAATTCAGGGTGGACTGAGACTTCCATTCTGCAAAGTATGGCACAAATTCAGAAGTCTGTAAATTGAAAATCACCAACAGTTTGCCAGGGTATTCTGTATTTCACGTAATTAGCACTTGATCAAATAAATGGAGTTTTGTCTCAGGCTCTGAAATCATTTCCATTTATACCTTTTCCCTTATCTTTATTAACAGTTTTGACTATAATGAATTCACTAGTGAGTCTCAAATACATTTCTTCAGCCACAAGTACCTTCTACATCCTTCCCATGGCCAGGGGAATCAGGTTGTACTAAAGGACTGTAGACTCAAAATATCTCCAACCAAATTCAGTATTTTCTTAATCTTAATTTGCACACCATTAATAGCCTGCCATTGATTCAGTTGTCTTTTGCTCCTCCCTCCAGACCCAATAGGATTCTACTCTGTCCCCCATTCTCTGCAACCTGTATGCTTGCAGGTCTCTCCTGTCTTTCCTTAGGGGGAAAAAAAGAAGAAAAGAAGAAAAAGAAGAAGAAAAGAACATTTCCCACTCCAATTGCCTTGCTTAGCAGAGTTGCCTGGCCAGCTCAAACGTGTTAGCCCCATTTTCATTCGATATTCAACTCTTTGCAGCAGACTAATACTTTTTCCTCTATCAGTTAAGTAAAATACCTTGAAAATAGATTTCTTTGATGACAGAGGCTTTTATTGTGTCTCAGGGCTATCATTTTGAATACTAGTGGTTATTACACACTATCCGTGTTGTGGTAGGCATAGCATTTGCCTTGAGTTAATATCTATTCTCTTTAATATCAGCTTTCAAATAAGTAATTTTTTTCTTACTCCAGTGGCTTTTAACCTTTTAAAAAGCTCAGCAACACATCTGGAATGTGATGAGAACTATGGATCTTCTACAGTAAGAACTGTAAGACATGCACTAGCTTCCCCACCCCTCCTTCTGTTCTTTCCCTACCTACAACTTCAAGACTAAAAACCAAACAGAGAAGCAAACAGAAAACAAAAAACTCATTCGTGTGTCCTTGAAGTATTGAAGCCTTGATAAAGACCTTCACCTTATATGAATTTATTTGCTTATTATCATGTACCAGCCACAGAACGCCTATTTTAAATAAACAGTCTAATGAACTTGGTTTTCATTAAGATGTGTGTGACCAGGTACATATTTTCTCTGAGTTTGTACTATAGTTTTGAAAGTGGACTGTGCCTGGGGCAGTTGATCACACAGCCTCCTGATACCTACCCTTAACTCATTGCACAATTCTGCGAGGTTCTATAATGAACTGTGCTTGAAATCAATCTAGATTCTTAACCAAGGGACCTGAGTTCCTATCTCTATGTGTTTTGATAACTGTGAAAAACTTTTTAGAAACATGACTCTGATCGACAACTCTTTTGTGTTTGTAGCATCTTTTTCATCTCCATTGTTTCATTTCTCCCAACAAACACCTGGTGAGAAAGTCAATGGGTAAACTAGGCCTAGTGATGGAATCTCAGCAAGTGCAAAATGAGGACAGTAGACGAGAAGTTCAAGGTCATTCTCAGCTACATTTTGAGTTGGAGGCTGACATTGGCATTGTGGATTATATGAGACCCCTGTTTCAAAAAAAAAAAAAAAAAGAAATCAAACCTGAAAACAAACAATCAAACATTCCGCTACACACACAAAGAGGAACACAAAAGTCAGTGAGCATAAGCAGTTGATTTAAATTGGGTAAACAAGAGTCAACTGAAAGATAGCCACAGTCAGGAAATACACAAAAGGTCCCTTTTGTCTGTCATTCTCAAGTCTCTTGATTTCAACCTCTGCTTTTCAAAGTGTGCCATGATTTTATTCCAGCTGTTTATGAGTTGAAGACACCGGGCAACAAGTATTGGATCCACCCATATCAAGTCAGGTTGTGTTAGAAGGAGAGTAAGTTATACGGAAACTCAACTAATGCCCAGCGCCATCATTCCAATGGTTGTGCTAGGTGACTAGTATGCGTGGTTACTGATATCTCCATCTTGTAGGCCACAGACACTTGTGGAAACTATGTTTTCGCCTCTCTGTGAGCATTTGACTCCAGGGATCTGTGCACACAGGCAAGTGCTGTACCACTGGGCTGCATCCACAGCCTGAAAATGTAAGTTGGAATAGACATTTGTCTATAAATCCTGTGTCTCTTAATTACACTACAGAACTAGTGGGAGGAACCTGAGCTTGGCTTACTCAGTCCGGGCTCTTGAACACCTTTGTGTTAATCCTCAAACCGCTGGTGTCTGGTGGGACGCTGACGCTGCTCGTGCTTTCTCTTCTTCCCTTACATTCTGTTTCAGGCTCATAGAGCTCAAGAGATCTTGGGAGTTATGTTTAACTATGTTTTGTCCAACTAGGGCACTAAAGCCCTCCACCTGAGGTCTTGCAAGCTGGTTAGTAGAAGATCTGGAGCCCAATGCCAAATTCTGCCTCACTGCAGTATCGTGATCAAGTGAAATAATCTCGCCGCTGATGTGACTTTTCCTTTCCTTTATCCCTCCCTGGAACCTGAGCACTCTCTGCCTCAGTCTCCCCTGTAGGTACTAGGTTTCAAGGCAGGTCTGCCAGACTGACTTCTTTTCTGGGGACTATCTATGCTGAAAACCAGTTTGCACATTTTCAGATGAAAGGAAAAAAACAGGCGTCGGTTATATAAAACTTTCAAAGTCTATCAGATTGAGGAGTGCTGTTCTTGTACTCCAAAGGGTACCTTCGTGTGGATTAATGCACAGAGGCGTAAATGAAAGCCAGCGTTAGAATTGGCACCAGGCTGCGTAACCCGGAAAAGATGGGGGTGTAGGGAGGCATAGTTCTGTTAGAGAAGACTTGGAAGGTGGAGAAGGGATTAAAAATAGCCCCCAAATGGAGAACAGTGATGTTCTCTGCAGCAGTGAAAATTGTGGAACTACGGAAGAGCAGAATGGCCATAAATAACAGCATTTTGAATGCAATAGGGTTTTGGAAGTTGGACCTCAGTGGTGGGTAGAACTAGAATAAGGAACTGAACTCAGAGAGACAGAAGGAAAGCCTGGCACTCGGGGGAAAGGGCGAGGTGTGTATCCACTGAGCCAGTGAGATGGTAGCGAGTTGCCGTCCTGACTGGTCTGTGGGGGTCCAGTCTGGGTCTGATGCCCGCAGCTGGCAAAAGGTCCAGAGCCCTTAAGTTTGAATCACAGGTGTGTAACCCGGGCCTAACCATCTCCATCCTGGGGATATTCTCATGTAAGGTGGGGCCAGTCCTCACCTTCCCTTCCCACTGTGCTTGAGATTGAATTTGATTTCCACATTCCAAACACAGCCACGTTTACAACCTTACCTCAGTGAGTCCCATGCTCCTTAGCATCAAGCCCTTTTAGTCCTTCCTGGTTTGGCTGGGAAGTTAAACTGAGCACGCTCCAACTCTATTAACCATTGTGTTTAAGACGAAGACCCATTTCAAGAAAAGAAAAGAAAAGCAAGAAAGCAAACAATCATCCATTTAGACCTCCACAGAACTTAAGCATTAGCTGCCAAAAGGAACCACTTTGCCCCTGCACTGACATGTGGGTTAGTGAAGTATGGACAGGATTTGCCTGAGAAGAAAAAAATAATGCACATCAGGAAATTAAAGTTAGTCAAGCTCTTTTTTTTTTTTTCCTTTCTTTTGATGTCCTGGAGGTAGCTCACAAGGGTTTGGTTCTGAAAAACAAAAACCCCCTCCCTCTACCACCACTACCACCAAAGCCCAGAGAACCGGATTTTGCCCCTTAACCAGTATGTTTTGGCTACTTACTGGAAAGTTCCCAATAACGTCTATAGACAGGCATGCTGAATAGGCCCTGGGTCTCTTGAATCAATGGCTCTGGTCAGCTCTCAGCACCAAGGGGATGTACCAGCCCTGCTCCTGGCAGTCTGGAGAGACTGTAAGCAGAGCCAGGGCATCTGGGCTGATTGTCAAGGGTGGAGAGAGCGGCTCCGCTCAAGTCTTGGGATCTGGCCATTCGTCAATAGTTCTCTGACCCTCTTAGTCTACTTCAGCCAGGCTCTCCTCCAATTCTGATTGTCTGGCTTTTGCATAATTACAGTGTCTTCCCCGTGGGGTTTGCTAGCGATTCTTGGATTGTGACTCTAAAGGGAAAAGACGCAACAAGTGCCCTGGCATTCTCATGAAACTTAGCCAGTTTCAGTTAGATAAACTGTGCTTAAGTGGACAGCCACTGAGGATGATCTTCGGCGAGTTAAAAAAAGTTTCCTTCAGGCCCTCCCTCTTGTCAGATGTCTCCTCCCCCTCCAACCTTGGCATCTACTGTCATATTTTAGGAAATTGGATTCTGTAGAGGACAGTGAGTGACCTCAGCAATACATTCTAGAGACCAAGGTCACGGACAGGCCTGGGGGAAATTCCTTAATCCATTTTGCTACTCCAAATGGGGAAGTAGTGACAAAGATGGACAAACATTTGTCAGGCCTGGTACTGGGCAAATGTACAGGGTGCAACTATACCCAGGGTTATGACGAGAGGGCAGCGTGGGTATGCCAGACAGTGAGCAGACAGCAAAGAAAGCCTGACGAAAACAAGTTGTCTGTGCTGTGCGCTCCTGGTCCTGCGGCCATACTGAAGCACACCTTCCTGTCTGCAGACAGAGTTCTTCAGGTCACCTGGAGCCCCTCCCGACTGATTCTGGGGAACGGAATTATTAAAATGACAAGGGCATTGGAGAGTCAGCCGTCACATCTCTGTCTCCATGTAGAAAGTTTTACTGCCGTTTAGAATAAGTCAGATAAAAGCTATCACCCTTTATGTCCTTCCAAACTCCCCTGGTGGCGAGTTGGATGCCGGCATAACCCCTCCCCCAGTTTTCTGCTGTGTCCACAGAACCCTTCACACACAGGCTGGGAGCACACCCCCTCCCCCGGTTTTCCGCTGTGCCCATAGACCCTCACACACAGGCTTGGGACTCCTCTGTCTTCCCTACCCCTCCCCATTAAAAAAAAAAAGGAAGGATTTAAAGAAAAATAGCTCCAGTTGTGTGAGGCCTACACACCGGTACACAAGCCAGCCAGCGTGAACCGCGAACACCAATGGGGCCCTGGGTGGACGCTCCTGCCGCCTGGGCCGGGCGGGTAGAAGGGAAGATGCTGGATTTTAAGGTGGGGAGGTGGGTCGTGTAGGTCTGGGATCCGGCAGCTCGGGGAATGGACACCCAGCACCCCAGCATTGGGGCTGAAGGGGTTCTTCCTTCCCTTCCCCCACTCCGTATTTTTTTTTTTTCAAATTTATTTTGCCCAGGCGGGGATTGGCGACGGTCAAAAGGGAGCAGTTGGCACTGAATGTCACCCTGAAGGTAAAATGAAAGACAAAAGAGGAACGCATGCTTGCTTTTGCAGCGGCTGCGGCGGCGACGGAGGCAGGAGCAGCAGGATTTAAAGGGAAAAAAGAAATCACACGCACATACATACATCTATACACACCCAGAGGCGTCGATTATGCAAACGCAGTAATGCCATCAAATTCTGACAGTGCCGGGGAAAATTTTTTTTTCAAAAAAATAATAGAGATATATTTATTTATTTTTTTTTTTTAAAAAAGAGGGAGCCAAACGCATGCCAAGAGAAACGTGCACATACCATGCAGCCACCCGAGGAGAACCCGGCAGCCTGTCTCCTCTTCTGCCAAGTTATCATTAAGAAAACAGGGAAGGCATCATGACGTCCTGGGTCACAGGGAGTGCGGACCGACGCTACCAAGAGCGAAGGGAGGCGCCTGGGCGCTCCGGCTAGCCGCGGGCGCAGCTCGGCCCCTCGCCGCCCGGCTGGGTGAGTGCTGCGCCGCTCGGGACGCGGACCCCGGGGCCCACGCAGGGCCGCTGCGCGCGGGGACACAGCCTGGGGCCCGGCCCCGGCTGCCCGCCGGCCACCCGCCACCCCCTCGTCCCGCCGAGGTCGCGGGAGCCCAGCTCAAGGAGGCGTGTGTGAGATGTACGATGTCCCTGCATGGGGGGGTCTGTAGACTTTCCTAAGCCAAAGCAACCGGGGCTGCTTCGGCTGCTTTGAAAAAAAAAAAAAATTAAAAAAAAAATCCCCGAGGACTCACCCGATTAACCTGCTGCAGTTCTGACCCCGCCAAAGGTAACTGCCCCATCCTTAACCATCAGCGTCTGGAGACAGACATTTGCATCTGTGTTTGCAGTCCGGCTTGGAATCCGTATTGCTACCCCCTTCCCCCTTCACTTGCTTAGAGTCTCTTGGAGAAAAAAAAAAAAAAAAAAAGAAAAGAAAAGAAAGAAAGAAAAGAAAGAGAAAAAGGACACCCTCTCAATAACACACGCATAAGTAGTGCCCACCTCTTGTAGACTTGCTGGCCCAGACTGCAAAACTGTCAGGTGTGTGCTAGAGACACAGATAAATTCGAATTGCTGTTAGATTCGTTCTTTCAACACCCCTCCCATCCCCCCTTCCTGCTTATAGACTTCAGTGCTTGGGAAAGTGGCAAAGACCTCGGGCAGAGTTAGGGAACCCGGACTGGAAGGAGATAGGGCGAAGGGGACATGGGGTAGGGGTGGCCGGGGCTGAAGGGGGTGTCCGGAGTTGGAGGGTGTTGCCATCGGGCAGTGCTGCTGTTGTGGTGCTGCGTGTCCCTCCTGTCCTCTAAGCCTTCCCCTCCTCTCCAGGCTTCCCAGTGCTTTCACCTTCCCCAGGGAGGAAGTCACCGAAGTTGTCTGGAGGTCACTGGACTAAGTGTTTCAAACTGCTTATCATACCTGGCCACCTTTGGAGTCTGTCAGAGCGCCTGCAGCAGAGAGCCCAGCCCAGCCTCCCCTCCCCCCCCCCCCGGAGTTCCCATCACCCCCATTTCGGGTGAAAGGAGACCCAAGGCTCCCCTCCCCTCTTCTTCCTTTCAAGCAGAGAACCTGCTTCTAGATTCAATTCCTCCTCCTTCCAGGATCTTAAGGAGCAGTTCTGGAAAGGCCTGGAGCCCCCTTTCCCCCCCAAGGCAACTGTGACCAACCTCAGTGCTGAGGGCTGACTATTATGTGTTTATTCATTGTGCTGCTTTTTGGGGTAGATTCTGAGTTGCCAAATAGGCCTATGACCCCCTGCTACTGTCAAATGCCCCTGCCTAGTGTTTCAAAACAAGAAGCTCCTGCAGACTCCTGAAGTTGTGTTCCAGGGCAGCTGAATGGGTCCGGATAGTTTTGAGGAAAAACTCATTTGTTTCACACACTGCCCAAAAACCAAATAGGGGATGGTGTTTGGAGAACACCTGAGTTCAGAAACACCCGAGTTCAAAGAGAGAGAGAGAGAGTCAGAAGTCTCTGAGGGAGGATGGAAGGCAGGGCATTGAGCTTAGAGTGGCTTTAGGCTTGTGTTTGGCTTTGTATTCTTTTGTCCAGTAGATTTGATGCTATCAAACTGACTTAGCTAACCTGAGAAACAGTTCTGTCTTTCGACAGAGAGAGGGAAGTTGGAAGTCCTAGCAGGTCTGAGCTCAGCAATGGCACAGGCATGGAAATGCTGATGGAGGTGACTTGACCTTGAAGGGGCGGCTTCCTTGCTTTGAGGAAGCAGGCCTCCAGGATCTTTCCAACATTGATTCCTCTGCTACTATCTGTGCCTTTGTTATTTCGTCCTAAAGCAATTCTCCTAACTCTTTAAACTTACATTATGCAGTATTAAATGTGTGTCTATGGTGAATGGCATCATGTTGCATGAACTGTCCGCTGATGAGGGTGTTGAGCACAGGGAAAAGATGGCTCCTTTCCCCTAGCAAATCAAAACCATTTAAGTCTTCTCGTATGGTATGTACTGAAACCTGCTGGTATTCTTTGCTCAACTGAATAGACTAGATCAATCGATTAGGATTTCATGTGTGTGTGCACAGCTCAATTTATTCTGTGCAATTTTTCAAGAAATTAAAAGGTTACCCGAGAGTGCCATGTTCCCATCTCCAACGGAGCACCACTTATTACCACAACAGTATTTCAATATTAAGTGATCTTCAAGATCTTTCATCTTTCATTTTGAGCTCCAAATTTGACTCAGCATGAGTGTAGCAGCGCAGCAAGATAAGGGCTAACTAAGCTCACAGATCACCAAAAAGCTCTCAGGAGCGTGTTTCAGAAAACAGTATCAGGGCAGCCTCCTTCACAGGGCCCCTGTTCTCAGCTGGAGTGAGAATTTTGGCATGGCCTACCAGAGGTCACGGCTTATGTTTGCTGCTGATCTTCCTCGTGGCTTGTTTCTCCTACTCCTTCGCCATGTTGAGCACTCAAGGCAAACGTTTTCGAGGTCCCCTGATATTTTCTATCAGACAAATCCCTGCATTCACCTGTCATGGGAAAGGGAATTATTTAGAAGATTCTCCTTTTGTTTACAGATGTGGCGAGTAAGTAGTTTTGTTTATTATTTCTTTACTTACTTATTTACTATGATGTCTTGTGGGCTCCAACCTGTTCATGGCAAACTCACTCATATTCCAGGAGGTCAAAGTGTGCTTCTGGAGTCTGAGCTGTGAAATCAGTTTCAGTTAGACATGGAAGAGAAGATTATCTGGTGAAAGGATTTTTATGAAACAGAACAGGATATTTGTATTTGTTTGGGAATTGTTGGAAAACTGTTGGAATAGAAAGCTTTTGAGGGAAAGCCACATTGATGAAGAAAAACACTGAAGAGATAGGTACTTTTGAATAATAGATTGGCTATGTAATGGTCAACCACAAGATAAAATTTTTACACAGTATTTTTATGGCTTAAATTGGCTGCAGTGTAAACCAAGCTTACTACTCTATTAAGTCATTATACTCTTCAATTATTTAGCATTTCTGGCCAAGCTATCTTCTGTGGTCTTTTTTGTACACATCAGGGATGATGTGCATGGTAGTAATTGCTTGTTGTTAGTGTGAGGACTTTGCTTTGGAAGAAGGTTTAATTTTAACTTCTCGGGACAAATACTAGGAGGAATATACAGAGGAAAAGTGAGGTGATGGAAATAGTCCGAGTGCTGTGAAACAGGATAGTGACAGCAGTGAAATGTGCCTAATACAATCTGACTTATTCTCACTAAGGAACACTGATAGGAGCTGCCTCTCAGGTACCATGCATCTCGAAGGACTATATATCTCTATTTAAATGCAGATCTTTGGTTTTCTCCAGGGGGCACTTGGCAAATCTTTCAATCGAAGCCCTGGTAGGGGAGAGGCAACTGAAAATTTCTCCAGGAACAATAGCATCTGTCATTTTGAAATAATGATTTCCAAGTATCACAATATTGTGATTCTTTTAAAAATTCATTTAAAATTACCTTCCTAAAGTAAAAAAATAACATACTGGGGCTTTTTGTGAAGAAGAAGAAAAAAAATCATGTCTCTTAGGACTTTGTTGTTAGTTGGTTACAGCTCTGAAGTAGCATGGCTTCACAATTCAGGCTTTAGGTTAGCTTTGCCATCCAGCAGAGTGACTGGGCCTTCACCAAGGGCTTAGCCATGTGTTCACAGGCTTTGGACTGCAGTTAGGGGTAGGGTAGTGTAGAAAACTTTACCCACACCTCTCCCGCTTGCTTTTTGGTGATACTGGGGGAGAAACCCAGGGAATCCTAAATACCAGGCAAGAAGCCTACCACTGAGTTGCTTCCCGAGGCCACGGGTGTTCCCCCAGAAAGTGAGCTTGCCTTTACTTACTTTGATCTCAGTTCACTAGTGGATGAGTTTGCAATCAGGGGAGCAAGGACGACAAACCCAGGGGTCTTCTCTGAAGGGATGATTGTAAAAGATCTCCCAGACTTTCGAAATAGATTGTTGGCCCACACATCTGAGACCTCTGATCCCTTAGATTCAGGAAAAATCTCCTTTAAAATGTCTTTGAATGAACATTTGGGATGAGTTTTTGCTCCTGATAAAAGTTGCTGAGATGAGGTTTCAGCTCTCTGGGTCCTTATCACTTACATCAGACAGTTTTCTTGGAGATTAGCTATCCTTCAACACTCAACCCCGACTGCAGAACCTCCTCCTCATTTTATCTTCTCCACTGCTTTTTATCCTCCCTCGGGCATGCATACTGTATATACCACAGATGTGTTTGTAGCTTTGCACTGAGTGACACCTGTGGCTGTAGAGTGGTCATAGAATTATGCATTGTTTTGGCTTATTTCTATTCATATTCCTATGATGAAAAACCTTTTGCTCATTAAACTAAGTAATGATGATAATTACCACAAAATCAGGGATGAAGTCTTTGGAATTTCTGGGATGCTGGAGATTGGACTCAGAGCTGCTCTTCCAGCACGTCCACTCAGGTAAACAACCTTGATCAAACCTGGAAAAGGATGCTAAATCATGATTCACTTGGCTTGTGCCTCCAAGTTACAAATTATTTTATTTCCTTAGAAAACGTGCATTTCTAAAAATGATTTTTAACTGCTTTGAATACTGACTCAAAATGTCAACATTATGTGAAGCAAAGCAAAATGTTTGTATTTCTACTTTTGTAGATATTTAAGAGGCTTTGTGAGCTGTGTTTCAAAATATGCTTCCCATTTAAATTTGATCTCAGTCTTAGATATATCCAATTAATAAGGCTGATGTTATGACCATAGTAATTTATATTCACAAATACCTATTTTATTAGCACAATGGTAGACTGTGAAACAAATTTCTATATCCAATAAATACTAACAAGAAAAATAACTAACATTTGTCTAGTGAGTGATAGTTTATACATTCCCCATAGCTCTTAGGAAGACTATTTATTGCCTATCTTAAGAAGGCAATCACTTTTTACAAGGTAAATGTTATATGAAAATAGATTCTTTACTCTCCTGCTCTTCTTGTTTGCCTCCTTTTCTCCTTTAGTCTCTTCTTTTTATGACTTCTCTTTTCCCTTAATAATGTAAAACCCTTTTTGGGGACAGAGCATGCATAATTGCTTAACATATATGTCTCTTGAAAAGGGAGCAGGAACAAGCAGCCCCCACAGCTGGGGAATATAGATCTTCTGCTCAGCAGCGTTCTTGAGGAAAATGTTAGGTTGCAGAAATCATTTCATGCCCTGTATGTTTTCCAACATAAATCAGAGAGACTGTTAACAAGTTATAGCCCTTCTTAGAGACTGCAGCTCTCCTGCCACTGTAAACACAGCCTATATATTTTTCCAAGTTACTGCGTGTGGAGAGAAATCCAAAGTTGTCCGTGTAGATGAGCTCCTCCTCACTGAGGGACAGCTCATCTTCTGCTTAGTAGGGACGTTTGTTTTCTGAAGGTTGCAGAATTAGGCCATCACTGATGGTCCTTTGGACCAGTCACTCTCAGAGTCAGAAACTTGCTTTTTACAGATAATGTAGATGGGGCAGGGTGCTGGCTGCCGTGGCAGGTCAGCAGCGGTGATGGGAAGCAGTCATCTGTGGAGTCTGGTACCGGTTCATCAGAGTACAATGGTGGACCTTCTGCTCTCAGCGGCTCACCCAAAGGGAGTAGACTAGACGGTCTCCAGTTTACTCTCCCTTTGAGGCTCCTTTAAGTGATTAAGAATAATAACAAATCAACCAAACGTGATGCTCTGTGCTGTTTTTCTAGCAATTATTTCTTCACATAGGACCACTTCCATGGCTATAAATGCTAGCGTGCAGAGTATATAACAGAGCTCAAGAGTATTGGCTTGGAATGGACATCACCATGGAATTTAGACATTCAGGTTTAAATGCAAGTGTTTATGTTATATGCAGTGCATCGTTTGTTCTAAATAGACTTTTTCTTTCACGTGCCAGTGTCCTAGGCCAGATTGCATTAGCTGGTGTAATGTACTGGGGTAAAATATTGTTTTATCAGTGACACCCCAAATGTAAAAATAGTTGTTTTATTGTGATACATGTGATACACATGGCCGTATTCTTCATTGTCTATACATGATTACACATGGCTGAGCAATGTTTTTCAATGTGTAGATCAGGGGCGAGGGTGTGTGTATGCATCAAGCTTTAAGACATGACACAAGAATCTAGACTTTGAACAGGTGGATGGGAACTCTTACAGAGTGGCTGAAAGTTTTGAGAAACTTCCAGGCATTTTAGAGACTGACAGCAAAATAGGGGTCTTTGTTTTCTTTTGAAATAGTGAAACATTGCTAAGTATATGGCCTGTGATAAGATTTGGGTGCATTTGATTTTGGGGCGTGGGGTGGGAGATGTTATTTGTTTGTTTTGTTTACTGAAACTCATTAAAAGTAAGACTAAGGGAAAATGGATAGAGATAAATTTACTTAGTGAAGTCATAGGCCAAGATGTAAGAAAAGAAAAGGGGCAAGGCAATTGCAGGTAGAAAAGATTTGCATGCTTGAGTGCGTGTGTGTGTGTGTGTGTGTGTGAACTTGCCTGGCCTATTTTAACTGAGCTGTGGGATGTGAAGGGCCATGTGTGGTAGCTCATGCCTGTAATCTCAGAACTTGGAAAGTTGAAGCAGGAGGGTTGCCTCAAGCAAATATACAAACAAACAAAATCTACCAAAGGACAAAGGAAATTAATGCGGAGAACCATTCTCTGTCTTCGCTTGAGGATACAATTCTTTGGAAAACACCTGGAATTGGGTCTCTAGTTCTCATTTTGGAATTTGTGCTGGGACACTCACAATTCTGTGTGATATTAGGAAATTATTAGTTCCCCGAACCTTTATCATTTGGGAAAATTTAACTAATCAAAGCATTGCTTCTCAAGATGGCTGTGAGGGTTGAGGGAGAATTAGGCCAACCCTAGTGTGACCAGGCCTGACCATTCAGATCTGATTTGGAAGAGAGTTAATCCGACTGCAGAACTTCTTTTGTTGGTACTTTTCTGGCTTCCTGTGGAGCAGGCAGAGAGGCAGGAAACAGGAAGTAACACAGAGGTGGGCAGCTGAAGGCAGCAGGCACTCCATAAGCAAGGTGAGTCTAATACAGACAATCCATCAGCAGCTTTATTTGCTTTCCTTCCCAGAGGGCTACTTCTTGTCCAAACAAACAAGTAAATGACTTCAGAAACAAACCAAGGTATTCAGAAATTGTTTTGTTTGTCTCAAGCATCACCTGTCATATGTACTTATTTTCTAGCGTTGATATTAATCTGAAATTTATGCATTTTTGTGAAGGATACAGGAATTGATGTTTAGTGATAAATACTTATAAGCAGTGCTGTAAATTGCATTTGAAAAAAATGTCTTTGTGGGTATAAGATTGGAGGCGACGGATGGATCATCAGTTGACTCCAAGTGGAGGTGTGGTATACATACTTTTAGGGATAGTTTCATGAATGATTCACTGATATTAGCCTAGCCAATTTTGCCATTATAGATGAACTGCATTCTAAAGTCTGTGGTGAAGGAATATGTCAAAAATTGTTCAAGAAATGGGCTGTGTGGACAGACAATGCATTCATAAACACAGATTCAGAGAAATACGTTTGGATCCTGCCTGAAATTGGGGCATCCTTACCTGATTCTTAGATAATGATGGACAGAGTTCTATGCTCTGTGGCCTGTTAAACCGAGAATCTCAGTAAAACTAGAAATCAAAAGATGTCATGAGATCAACTTTGTGCTTGAAAGCCAGTTGCTGTTCATTTTTGTCAAAACTATGAGGTCCTCTGTCCTTGGTAGTTGTGTGCTAAACAGAAAAACAAAAGTCAGGAAGCTTAATTATGAATTTGGTGGCATGAGCTTTGATAGTCACATGATTATTTGTGAGCTGCAGATGACCTGTATGCCACCATATATTGAAAGCTGTCTCTGAAGCTGGTCAGGTAACACAGCCAGCTCAGCTCAGATTTATTTTCCATTTGGCAAAATGTATTGAGTATGCTGTACCTTTACCATCATGACAGCTCAGTTAGTAAGACAGCATAATTTTAAGAGAGAGTGTCTGCTTTAAGTCTCTGCTTTAACTGTTAAGGTAACAACACTGAAGTTACCTGCTCAGGGGTATGGGTCCTAGGTTCTGTCCCCAGCACCACAAACAACAAACAATCAAACAAAACTCAGGTACAGTATTCGGAAGAATTGTATAAAATATGACCAGTTCATATAGATCCCTCAAGGAAAGCTTGAGTTCCCCAGAGAGCCTCGTTGACATCCAGGTTTCAATCTACTAGCTGTGTCCCATTTAAGATATGGTTTTCCCATTTATAAACTGGCCATAGTTTCATTTCACTCATATAATTGTTGGAAGGGTCAAGTGAGAAGAAGGGTTTCCTTTAGTTTGTTTGTTTTGTTTTGTTTGTACTGGAGATGGACCCAGAACATGACATATGCCAGGCCAGTGCTCTACCATCCAATTGCCCCCCTAGGCCAAGGATTTGGAGATAGGGGCTGCAGAGATGGCAGCGAGAGAGGAAGGCAGACTTGACTCTTAGAGACCCGTGCTTTGAGGGAAGGTCCCGTGTTGTGATTGACTTTGTGCCCACAGTGTCTGGCACCATGCCTGGCTGTGAACAGAGGCCCAGTAAATGTTTGTGAATGCGTGAGTGCCAAGCTCTTCAGTCCATCCCTAACATATGTTAGCCTTTAAATCTTCACAAAAATCTTGAATGGTGGTGAGATTGTATTCCTTTCACAGATGAAAAACAATTTAAAAAAAAAAAAACAAACAAACATGGATATTGTGAGCAACTGTTGATCTTGTGTGGGTGGATCGGTAGTCAGGAAAGAAGTTAAACTGGGTATCATAGCTGACTTGATTGGTGACGTGGGCTGGCTTGCACACAGGCTTGTGTGGCTATCGCTTCTAGACTGCAGCACATCAGCCCCCAGGCCAGCCTTCAGACAAGGAGAGCAACCGTGCCCCGAGCTGCTTGCCTGTGGCCCCATGAGGAAGCCAGCTGTGCTTTCCACTCTCTGAAGGAAGATGGGGCATGTCAAAAAATGCTTTTCCATAGGCCATCATGTAGTCACTCACAGAGCAGGAGAGACAGGCAAGGAAGCATGTACTTCATTGTTCAGTGACTTGGATTAAGTTGGCTCTTGGCCACTGCCTATCCCCTGTGATGGTCCCTGTCACTGTCCCTTATGCTTCTTTTCCTTTTACTCATGGAGAGCCAAAGTGAGTAAAAGCTCCTGCCGAGAAGTCTGGTGACCGGATTTTGATCCTTGGAACACACATGCTGGGATGATAGAATTGACCTCTGACCTCCACATACACACCCCACCCATACCTAAAGAATAATGGAATGGAATAAAAGAACTAAGGACACCTTTCATTCATGGATATTAGTCTCCATGCTTTGTCTATCCCGGATTCGGATTGATAGATCAGAAGGTGGTTCCCTCGTTGTTGGGCAAGCCCTGTATTCTCTAGCTTACCTGTTCTTGGAGCCCCACTGTCTGCCAGGAAGTGAGGTTGCTTGGAGTTGTGTTCTGCAGTCACCTCCAGCTTGTCTCCACAACACAGTGGTAAAATCCCCTCCTCTCAGTTGGCACAGTCTGGATTTTGGTATGGAAGGACTCGCTCCTGCACGGTTCTCTCTCCCCAGTTCACCTCACAGGAACATCCTGGGAGTCCCAGACAAAGGAAGGGGGAGAGAAAAAGTCAGAGGCAAGCACACTGTGAAATGCTGGATTAAGGATCTGTGGAGGTGGCTCAGTCAGGAAAGTGCCTTCCGTGCAAGTATGGTGACCTGGGCTCCGACGCCCAACATGCTAGTACAAAACCAGAGACAAACCACATGGCTGCAACCTCAGTGCTAGGGGCGCAAAGAAGGGCAATTTCCGAGGGGTGTGTGGCCGGTCGCTCTAGCCAGTCATGGAGCTCCAGGCTCAGTGAGAGACAACCTTGTCTCAAAAAAGACGGTGTAGAGTGATTGAGGAAGACACTGGACATTTATTTCTGACCTCTGTGCGTACACGCACACCCGGACGTGTACACGCACACACCCATGTAAACGCATACACATGCTGGGAGCATGCACAAACACATACACACAAGCGGGAATTGGGCTAACTGCCATCGTAGTTCTGCTAGCCTGTAGGGCATGGTGGGCGAGGGCAGCCGAAACAGAAGCGATGTCTAAGCTCCGTGCAGGGAGTGTCTTGCACTGTGCCACTGCTGGCGGGTGCCAGGCTTTTGCTAGCCGGGTGCTGTCCTGAGACACGGAGATGAGACCTGGCGGTGGGAAGAGTCTTTCCACACTTTTCCCTGACCTGTGCTGGAGTCCGCCGGGGTGAATTGTGTGAAGTTGTCAAAGGTTGCTCTGCTCTCCAGCACTTGGCACTGGCTCCGCTGAAATGTGATACCATTGGTTTTCAGTAAAGGTTCCTTTCTGCAGGGCTGCAAACACAGCTCAGCTGCTACCCTGTCCACACAGCCCGGGAGCAGACGGAGCAGCACCTTCCCAGCAGCCTTTTGAACCCGACACTCTCCTAGATCCCTCTCCACACAGGAAGTTTCCTCTCTGTTGTCAGATTTAGCACCAGGCTCCTGTCATCAGATCCGAGCAGGCTCCCTGCTGCACAGTACAGAGGCTTGCTTAAGACATTTGTCCTTGAAACCGCACCAAAGTCTTGGAAGAGCCCAGAACGTGTGAGTATGTATGATTTAGGCAGCACTAGGGCAAGGCAGAGCTGCAATCCACCATTATACAATGTCCGATTAGCAGTGCAGGGGGTTTCCACCTTCTGTTGCATTCAGTTTCAGTTCATTCTGAGGAAACAGATCAATTGTGGCCTCTGATACTGTGACTTTGCAGCAGACGGGGGTTGTAATACCTTTGCTTTAGCTATTTGCCCTTCTCATTTAGCACATAGATGCTGCTCGTGGGCCAGTTATTGTGGGCGTTAAACTATACAACTCCTCAATTTTTATTAGGGCCGATAATTATTGGTCTTGTCCATCCTGAGAAACAAGTTGGCTTTGGGGGAATGCTTTTAAAGAATTAACCACATAAATTCATGGACAAGGGAATGAGCTTGTAGTGTGCTTGCTCTCATAAACTACTAGTTTGCAGTTATGATTTACTCATAGTATATTCCTCTGAGGTTTGTTTTTAATTGAATCCTACTCAGTGTTTGTCTGGTGTTTGACGGTCCTGTATGTATCTGTTTACTTTGCTGGGATTGCAGTCTGCTTAATGCTGTGTTTTGATTCCGAGGGCTACCAGGTGAAAGAAATGTGCAGGCTCTGGGGGAGAAGTTGGTGGCTTTGTTTGTTCAGGGTGGTCGTTTTACCTGGGAAAAAGCCTTTTAGGTCCCAACCTGACCTGCTGTCAGAGGAGGGACCACAGGCTTAGGCTCTGGGTTGTCTCTCAGCCTGCCCACTTTTGGAACTCCAGCCCAGAAAAGCTGGTGCCCCCTTTCTATCAATTTTTAATCTGCAACAATACTTACGTTTACAAGATTAATTTCTCTCAGATTAGCCTGATTGATAGCTGGATTGTGGTTACTTAAGAGCCTGCTCCCTGGAACCCGCAGCCCAGATGCATTCCATTTAACTAGTGAATGTAAAAACGGGTAACCATGGAGTCGGCCACCACTAACTGGCTGTGCAGTGGCTTGTTGTAAACAATACAAATGAGCCGGGAGAGCAGGGGCAACCAGACATGAAATGATTTTAATAGAAATTACGGTAAAAGGTCATGTGATTTGGGATCCGCTTCTGTTCAATTTTAAAGGGAAAGTCTGTTTTTTCTCTCCCCCCTCCCCCCTTGCCTAGTTCTAACCCACTAGAGTAGGTATCACCTTGAACTTGGCAGGCCCCACTCTGGGCTTCCACAGACAGAGGTGGCCCGTGTGCTGTGGGCAAATTGTGAGGACTTGTGGATTTTCAGTGGTAAGTACGTTCGTTTTAGAAGCAAGAGAAACAGAAAGAGGGCCGAGTACGTGGGGCTTTTATGGAAGGTCGTGCTCACTGGCCACTGCGAGTCCTGGAGACTAGATGGAACAGGATCACAGGTCGCTCCATTCTTTTCCTTTTAAGTGGCATATCTGTCTTGTTGCTTCTTCCTGGTTCTCCGGATTAATCTGTAACCTTGGTCTTTTTTGAAAAATGTTATTTGCTTTCAAATAAACTTTGGCAGTACAGTGATGAGCACATGGAGGCTTGTGGGAGGAGCAGTGCTGGGTCTAAAGCCTCAGGGGGTTTGTTTTGTGTGTTTGTTCTTTTAATGCATCCAGACCTTTTCTGGATCCTCAGAGGGCCAGGTCTCATAATGACATGTGCATTTCTCTGGAAGGGATGGTGAATGTATGTGGAAATGACGGTCTTTATAAATTTACTTTCAACTTAACAACAACAAATGAACAAACTGTACCCATGTTAGGTACTAACTCCTGGTTAGTTTGGTGAATTGTGTGCAGCTGTGCTTGTAAGCAGAGCCAAGCCGAGAAATCTGGTTGACCGCTTTGAGGGGCTGTAGGATTCTCAGAGGTCAGCTATGCCCTTGCTCAGATTTGGAGGTGGACCTTGTCACACACACTGTGCGGGAATGGTCCGTGGCCCATTCCCGCACACTTTTCGCCAAGGACTCATAGACATGTTTGTCTTAAAGTGAAAGAGAGCAGAATGGGTGTTTTGGGCCGTGCTTCTGTTCCCTCCTCGGTTGGTTGTATAAATGATCACATAATATGGAGATGAAAGATAATGATGTGTTTGCATTTTGCTTCCTTTTGATATATAGATTCTTTTGACTAGCTAGATAATTGAACACCCTTTGAGGTCATGCCGAGCTGTATAGACTTCAGGTGTATCTTTTCCTCTTAGTATCACTGAGGTAGAACCAATCAAGCCATGGAAGCTGTGATCTGGGAGTGCAGGGATAGCTAAAGGTACTGGCCCCTCCATCTGCTCTCAAGATTTTATCTAGCAAACTGTCCAGACCGGAAGAGCTGCGTGTTAACGTTGTGCTTGTATTATGAGTGGTGGTTGCTCTTAGAATTCGTGGTTTAAAGATGCTGGGGTGTCTAAGGGACACTTAAGCTGGTAAGTTCTTCCAAATGTCCTGGCGGAGGATGCGAAGGTTCGCTCGGTACTGCAATACCAGCTGTGCCTCTCAAAAGGTGATGGAACTCAGGTAATTCATGGATGTTGGGGGAGGGGAATTTCAAGCCCACGATGAGAGTATCATGTCAGGGACAGGTTTGGGGCAAGTGTGGTAAAAGTACAGTTCCTAATGTTTCCTCTCCTTGGCTCCCTAAGCTGAAGGACACAACCGAAAGTGTCACGTAGAAGGAGGCACAGTGTGTGGAGAAGTGTGTGGAGTCTCTGCTTTTGGCTGAACAATCTTAGGATTTCGTGTAAGCCGGCTTCATCTCTCTGACCTTTGTATCCTCATTAATAGATGGAGGGCATTCATGCACGCCAGTGATGACTGAGAGAGCGAAGGGAGATAATGCATAGAAAACGTTCAGCACCCTATCTGGTGCAGTATGTGCTCAATAAACTATTGCTGGTTTCATTGTTTATTTTGATTGAAAAAAAATGCATAGTTAAGTAGAGTCCTGCTGTGTGCTGGACAGGGAAGGACAGTACATCTCAACCTGATCCTGCAGTCAAGCAACTGTGTATACTGCACTGTGGAGTATTTTACACATTTTATTCAAAGCTGAGATGATATTGTCCATGTTTTTCATTTTCATGCAAAATTATTTTAAAAGGTCAATTAAGTTTTTAAAAGTTTCTTCTTGCAGATTAGGACTTCTGATACTGTGGGTGTTGAGACCCTATAGAGAATCCCATTGCTAAAGTCGAGGGCAAAAGAACATGCAGAACTAAGACATTTAATTTCATGTGTGACACTATTGCTAGAGTTGAGCACACACATATAGTAATAATAAATAAAACAAAATTTAGAAAGAGATTATTACCCTAATCATAAGAGTTTAAACCCTAGTGCTCTTTAGTTGACCACCAAGGTTGTCATTTATATGAAAAACCAGTAGCAGCATGTCTGTTGACACAGGGCTTACGCTGTCAAGGAGATAGTTCTTGAAATGCTGTTTATCTCTCTTTTGACCTTTGTCCTTGTGGCATAAAGGTCATATTTCTTCAGTCCCCTCCCCGGTTTTGTTCTTTCCATTTCTTTGCCTTCCTTTTCCCTTTTCTTCATTCTGTACTCTCTCTGCTACATTTCACTTCTTCTTTTTTTTTTCTTTTTCTTTTTTTTTTTTTTTTTTTTTTGTATGAATCAGAGAGCTTTTGGAAAAGAGGGACAGGAGACCCGAAGCCTTTTGATGCCAGCTCTGGTTTTATAAATGGAAACTTTTAGTGGAGTCAGAAAAATCTGTTTTTCTTTCTCCCACTATTGAACCGGAGAGCCACATCTGAAGTGACCTGCAGACCCCAGGGAAGCCTTGCTCAGGAACTATTTGTTGATTCATTGATTAAACACCATGGAGAGAGGGGCCATCAGGCATGGAGATCCCCTCAGTAGTGAAGGCTTTGAAACCCCACACTGCTGTGTGCAGTGGGATGGCTTCCCTGTGACCTTCCAACGACTAATCTCCTTTAAGAACTGAATCAAAGCAGTTAAGGGATTTTGTCAGATGGATTTTGTCTACAGTTGGGTTTTTGGCAGTTTCATGTAGAAAGCAATACATTCTCCATGAAAATACGAATCTCTCTCTCTCTCTTTCTTTTTACCCCAAGAAAGGAATGAAAACAGATTGCCAGCAGAGATCTCTAGAGAAGAGCTCTTGTTTACCCATGACACTGTTCAGGCGGGGACAGCTGCGAGGTGGCCGTCTTTCTCACACTTCCCTGCCAGCCTTTTCCTTACCTACCCTTGCCTCAGTCCTGCCACCAAGTGAAACCAGTTCAGCAAACCCTTTCTAGGATCTTTTCTGGTTAGAATAGAGGACGATAGCATTCCATTGAGTTATTGTATTTTTTTCAAAAATCACAAAGCATACAAGGCAGGAGCTGAAAGTGCTTCATTTGCTTCAATACACAGGTTGTTCAAGGTCATGAAACTTGTGAGTGTGAAGTCAGGAAAGAAGTTCAGAGGTCTTGTTCCTGTTGGCACATTTGTGAGAGTCCTGCCTTGTAGTGTAATAGAGTACAGAGAGAGAGAGAGAGAGTTTATGTGTGGGATCAAAAAGCACCCAGTCTAGAAAATGGTGAGCCATCTCAAAGTGACTAGAGGAAAGAATTATGGGAGTGTAGGTTAAATTGTAAAGCTGTGCTCTAAACACCCTTGTGACCTTGAGGAAGACAGTTAACCAGTCAGGGCTGTGTTCTTCTTTGCTGAGAAACTGAGATAGGAGTATGTGTAATGTCCACATAGTAAGTCTGCTGTGAGTATTAAACAGGATTACCTATGTTAAATGCGAGTCCTTTACCTGGCATGAAAGGTAGCAGCAAATTTTAATTGTCAATCTTTACCCTTTTGAAATGGATGGTAGAGTTGTGTGTGGTAGAAATAGAAGCAAAAGATTTTAAGTGTGCATCTAGAATGGGGGTGTGCCAGCAGTTTTTAACATTTCATTGTATTGTAGCACATATAGGAAATGTACGTGAAAGTTGCTGTTGGCTTGGCACAGTGCCATCCATGCAGATGAAGACAAACATGTTGATGTTGACGGGTGAGGACCAGGGCTCTAAGAGGATCTTTAGCTTGGATGCACTGGCTTCTTCTTTATACAAGGGAAGGAAACAGAATAATGGTGAAAAAGAGCACGTAGTGTTATTTAAACAGGAGGGACGTGCTCCGTAGACTCCAGTACTTTGCTGTTGACAATTAGTGTTGAAGGTGTCATCCTACATGATCTTCTTGATCTCAGAGGACCCTTTGCAACACATCCGTGGGACTACACTCCATGTTGATGTTCTGTGATGAGGTAGCTGATCGACTGACCCACTCTTTCTTTTCTTATCCTGGGTTGGGATCATAATGCCAGCTCCTTTGTAGGACTGTGGTGAGGACAAAGTTAATGAGTGCAGAGTCTAAGAAAAGTGTCTGACTCACATTAAGAGCTCAGTCAATATAAGTAACAATTAGATTTTTGTTAAACACTGTTTGGTAGAGAAGTGTTTTATGTTGTGAGTCTTCTCCCAATGTTCATTCTTTGTATTATCCACAGTGTTATAAATATATGACACTGGACACTGCTTTTTAGTTTGACTATAATAGTGGCTCTCCTTTCTTGTGCCATTTGAATCCGCACTATGCCACATGTAGTATCTAACTGATCCAACTGTCTCATTATTCTTATGTGATAGATATTTTCATCTCTATCTTATAAATGAGAACAGGAAGCCTCCGAGAGGTGTTGGCATTTGCCACATCCACAGCTAATGAAGACAGGGCTGAGCTTGGGTTTATTGTCTTCCTCATGTGTGTATGCATTTTGCCCCACTCAGCTGGGGACAGTTTGTAGGACTTTTCTTTCCTTCAGAAAAAGTAGAAAAATAGATTGCCTGGAATAAAAGATGAGAAATAAGAGGAAGATGGAGGGAAGAGAGAGACAGAGAGGCTCGTTTTATACTTAAATCTAGGGTCATCTCACTGTAACTCATTTTTTTAAGTATTATTTAGTCAGAAGCAGAGCAAAATAGTAGCTTTGAGACTTGCATCATGACAGTGTAACCTTTGGATCTGGAACAATCTATAGTATGCTATAAGAGTTTCACGCAAAAGAAAAAATATACATAAAAGGGGAAGAAATCCAGTTACACCAGCATGAGGTAAATAACCAGCTTCACACACCTTAACATGCTAAGACTGGTTGGGGTGGGGAGGAGAGACTAAAATCCTGTTATTCTCACAGCTTAGGCACAGATCAGGTTAGTATTCACAGAGAACACCATGCATTCAGTGCGGTCTGATCCTTTTCGATTAAAGGAGCCCTCTCCCTAAACTATTCTCGAAAGGTTTTCTGAGAGGACCTGGAAAGATGGCTTGTTGGTTAAGAGCAGTGGCGGCTCTGCCAGTGGCCCTGAGTTCAATTCCCAGCACCCATATGGCAGTTTACAACTCCAGTTTGAGGGAATCCTACATCCTCATATAGACATACACGCAGGTAAAACACCAATACACATTAAATACAGAAAATATAAAAAAAAGATTTTTTTTTTTTTTCTGAGCTAAAGAAGCCACGTTTTCTTCCCAACATCCTACATTAGGAAACTGAGCCACATGACTTCCTATGTAGGCAGGGAAGCTGTCCTCAACATTCTGACACCAGAGAAAGCCTCTTGTCTCATCCAAGTGTTGTGATTGTGATGTCATTGGCTTGTACGGACTGTAGGACAGAGATAGAGGAGAGTTACACATTCCTAGGTGTGCAGTAAGGCTTTTGCTGAGGTAGAATGTAGCCCTTGCCTACAGGCTTGTGGCAACCTTCGAGCTGGCAAGGCCATCGCCACGTCTCTGAGGAGCAATGGAGGGCTCTGGCTCCCATTGTTTTGTAGAACAAAGGCTGGGTGCTGGAGAGAGTACTGCGCCATCTTGTGCCGTAGCCTCCTGGGGCCCACTGGGTGCTATGGCATTCTCCCCAGATGGCCACCCGTGGCTCTTGTGATGTGGCACTGGCACTCTGTCTGTGGAGCAGATGGGGTTTACTTGCAAGTGGTACTTCCTGCTCTGCATGCTCATTTTGAAGATGGAGGTTGGTGAAGTGCAGGAGGCCAAAAGCAATAGTATGCCAAACTTTTGTGTCAGAAATGAAATACGATCCAAGGTAGACTGGAAAAAGGGGAATGCAAAATCCTCCTAATTCCCAAGGTCACTGTCAAGGTCAGACTACTTAAGACAGTTTGGATGTTATAGAATTGAGGCTATGGTCAGGGGCTCACAGTCCTTCTCTGGGAAAATCTCAGGCCCAGTCTTCAGTGTTTTACGGGCTAGAGGTGAGGAGCAGGGATTGAACAAAGGAGGAAGCCATGACTTTGCCTTTCCCTTTCCAAGGTCACAGAACCGTTTGACACCCCTTGAACAACAGTCAGAGTGCATGCTTGCTGCTTCAATAGTTGCCTTTGTATGGCTTCAAGTACAACAATAAGCAAAACAACAAAATGACTCTCTGTTTCTCTAAATATAAATATTTCTTCCAATAATGCATGGTTCTTATGTTGTGAATGTTTTGAAGCCGCAAATTATCATTTTCCTTTTACAGCTGAGTTAGCTTTACATGATGGCTTGTTCAAAATAAGTTTGTTAAAAAACAACAATACTAGCAACTGGCTCTCTTACTATCTAGATCTGGGTTGATCCTATTTTACAGAATCTTCAACCTGGAAGAAGTCTGATAAAAGGTGGGACTAGTGACTGAGCTCTAAGAGGACTGAGAAGGGAGACAGGCCCCAGAGAAATGTAGGAAGAAAATGTTTGCGGGGTCATTGCATGTTGAATACAGTAGCCAAGGCTGCAAGAAAGCACCAAGTCACACTGATCCTCCATGGGAAAGCAACATCAGAGGCTGGAGAGATGGATCAGTGGCTTAGAGATTTTGCTGCTTGGACTGAGGTTCTGTCTCCTGTGTCCACATCAGAGGTTTACACTGGCCTGTGACTTCAGTTCCAGGGAAATTGACGCCTCCCCCTGACCTCCTCAGGTACCTGTGCTCACGCACATAAACCCCCTCCCACACACATATCCACAAAACAATAAAAATAAACCTTAGAAAGAATGGAAAGTCAGAATGGGGTGGGAGGATAGGAGGGCGGGGAATGGGGCAGGGAGGAGTCATTGCCCTGTGAAGGATTTCCCAAGATGCCTGTCTCCTCTTCTGTCAGTTCCCAGTACCCTTCTATTTATGAGGTCACGCAGAACAGAGACATAATCTATTCTCACATGGACTCAGGCCACTCGAAGGAAGAGAAATGTGTTTGTGTTTATCAGCTCAAGTCTTGTTTAGTTCCAGGCCCACCTGCTTTCCCATGCGATAGAGTGTCCCTGTCAGTGATGTCATCTTAAAGAGAACCAAGAAAGTGTTAGATGATGCAATATTCCTTAAACTGGTACCTTTAATTAAAAGAAAATCCACTGGCTCTATACTCAGTTGGAATACGGGTACCTGTTTATTATTTGTTTTGCTTTGGAATATAGCTTTATTAGTTACATGGCTATGGGAAGGTGAAATGAGTGTGTGCTTTCTCTCCTGTAAGCTTTGATGACTATCAAGTAAATAAATCCCAATACATCTGTTTATACTTTAGGGTGGATTTCTTGGCCTAGCATTATGCTAAGACCATGACAAAGAAACTGAGTCTTTTGATAATAGCTCTGAAATCTTCGAGTTGATCTACTGTAGTCAGCATTTGACTACGGATTCCCGGTTGAAAGTCCACTGCAGCCATCAGAATGCTTCAAAAGAGCTGTATGTCACTGGCAGATGGAACAAGCCGGTGTCCTGTGAATGTCAACTTGGTACCTCTGAGCCATCATTAACCAGTATCGGCTATCACAAAATACTGTATTGCCTTTAGGATATCGAACGATGACTTAGGCTATACAAGGAAAATGTATTTAGTGGATGCATGCTTAGGGGCAAGGGAAGTGTCTGGTCACCTTCGGATTGCTTCCATGCTAGGCATTTGCTGGGTAGTTCTCGTCAGCACGTTGCCAAGTAATCTAATTTTAAAAAAGATTCACTTTGCTCCTCCTACCAATTAGAGGAGAACACTGTGTACACCTGTTTGGTTTGTTGCACGGGCACAGTATACAGCAAAGGTAACAGATAGAAGATCAATTCTTATTTATCTCAGAGTTCCAAGCTTTTGAGGCTGTACTATGGAAACTTTGTAATTATTGTGGGTAATCTTGCAGAAAATTAAATGTTGAGTTTGCATATATGGAGAAGTGTGGACTATTTCGCTCACCATAGCTTGTTAGAGCTAAACATCTCATTGACCCTGCCAGGCTGCGGGTTCCACTTACTGCTAGTAAAATGCTATTTGTGGTGTAAGTCAGATATGTTGCAGGGCAAACACCTCATGCCTCAGGCATGATTTACAGCCCTTGTGTGCTTGCTCCAAAATGAATTCTGACCAGTAGTTCTGAGCCCAAGATAATTTCCCTGCAAGAGACATTTGACAGTATCCTGACAATTTGGATTATGTTTGGACAGAAAGTTTTGCTGTTAACCAGTGAGTGGAGTCTCGGGGATGCTTAAGACATCACGTAGTGACTAGGCAGCACCCCCAAAAACAGGCACCGATGGGTTATCAGTCCTCAAGTATTGCTACTATCAGGACCAAGAGGCTCTGCTTTCGGCCCATGCAGAATTAAAAAAGAAAAAAAAAAAGCCAAGAGGAAGTAGGCAACTAGAATAAATTTAAGTTTGTAAGATGGTTGGCTTCATTATTATGACTTCTCCCCGTAGACCGTAGAAGAGACATGGAAACTTCTACATACTCCAAACAAGCCACATACTCTACAAATGTTGAAAACACAGTATGTGTCTCACGGCTAACAGAGCCGCCTACTGCAGCAGTCAGTTTAAAAGTCTTCAGATTCCGAGAACTTCCTGAACGTGGCAGACAGTGTTCGAAGTCTTTGTGTTTATGTCAGTTCCTCTAAGCCTCAGAACCTCTTCACAGCGGAGGCACAGTGGCTGTACCTCCAATCCTGTAGCCTGCACGACGATAATAAGCTCCTGGCAGGAGGCATAAGGAATGGGGTAGTGATGGCAGAGTATCTGGAAATAGGGAAGGTTTGTTTTCTTAGCTGTCCTGGTTGTTCAAGCTTTTATTCTATGGGGCTATTATTACAGAGTGCTTCTCTGGGACAGAAGGGATCCTATCATAGTGCAGGCTTATGTTTGCTTCTAGAGAGGAGGGAGAAAGCTTATGCAACACTGTGTGGTCCAGCTCGGCGAGGACCCCATGCCTGCCTGTCTTTTCTTCTCCCATGGTGATCGTCGGCTGAACTAGTTTTCAGACTGTATGTAAATGACACAGAGTGAGTATCCTTTCAGCCCAGCCTTGTAGAGATGAGGTAGCCCTTCCCACCTGTGACTGTCCTCTTCAAGCTGGCTGTGCTTGTAGAGGGGTTTGGTGGTTCCCTCTTAAGATACCACCATAGTAATACTGAGTTCAAGCTCACTTAAGTTTGAAATAAAAATAAAATTTCTCTAAGCAAGCCTCTTGGGCTTTTCTTCAAGTATACATTTAACAATGAGCTTTCCTCCTGGAAATGCCACAAGGGAAGTCGTATTCCCAGTGGAGATTTTTGTCTGGAAGCTTCTAGGAGCTGGGATCTGCTGCCTTCACCACGAGTTTAGAAGTATAGTGAATTAGTTTTTTCATGGCTAGGTATTTTACCTATGTCAATTTGGTCTTTTTGTATGGCTAAGTTGCCATCAAAACCTGGAAAGGACAATATCATAAATCACTAGAAATACATCAACGTTCTGAGCAGTGGAATGTATTGGGCACAATGCATACCCTGGACAATTTATCTCTGTAGTGGCTGCTTAGACCCCTCTGCCTTTTCCTCAGTATAAAAGGACTTCTGCTTGAAGAACGGTGAGTCCCCAGACCCAGCACCTGAGATAGGAAAATGGCATCCCATACTCGTTTTCATGGCAGGATGAAGGGCCGGAGAGAGAGCTCAGTTGGTAAGGTATAGTCGTGTGAACATGAGGACCTGAGTTAGCTCACCTGGACCTACATTGGACAGTCTAGTGTGGTAGCCTGCACTTGCAGTCTCCGCCCTGGGGAGATGAAGCCTGGAGGATCCCTGGGCAGCAGCAAGCTCTCCTAGCCGACCAGGTGAGCACCAGGTTAAGACAGGTCATCTTCCAAAAACCAAGTGGATGATTCCTAAGAAATGACGCCCAAGGATGACTGCTGACTAACATAGACATGTGCACACGTGAACACACACACTAGAAAGAGGCAGACAGAGACAGACACACAGACAAACAGAGCACACAAGAGAGTGGGATTGATGTCACGATGCTTCCTGGAGTATTTATGCTGAGGCTGACATAGACGGGGTAGGCCTGAGATTTTGGCCAGAGGTTAAATGGATGGCCATCATGTGTTGATCTTTGGAAGGTCCTCCGTGTGAAAAGGCTGACCACCTTGGATGAAGTAGCTTGACATTGCTCAGCTTCAGTTCCTGTGGCTAGCTGTAACTTAGGCTTTGAAGATTGCATGATGTAAAGCACACGAAGAAAGAAGTTACGGTGGTCGCTTCTGGGGTTGCATTCTGAGAAACTTGACTTGCACATTCTCCTTCTATAAGACATGTCTGGGGACTACAACCTGGGACTTCTTTGGCACGCGTTAGAACGCCATGCCGATGGAGGTGGCTCAGCAGGTAAGGTGCTCACTGCACAAGTGTAAAGACCCGAGTTTGGATCTCCAGCACATGGAGAGCCAGGTACGGAAGTGCACGTCTTCGGCCTCAGTGCTGGGGACAGGCTGGCACAAGTGGGTTCCGGTGGATTGCTGGTCATGCGTTCCAGCCCAAAGGGCATGCTCAAGGGTCAGCGGAAGACGCCCCACTTAGAGAGGTGGAGGAATATGCCCAGTCCTGACCTCTGGCCTCCACATGCCTGCTCACGAGCACTTGTACCCCTGCACACGTGTGCATACACAACACACACAAGTGCAAAATGCAGAAAAAGCAAAGGCTAGGTCAAGGCTAGTCACTCTGGAAAGAGCGCCAGTGGTCTGCGGAGTTTGAGGATCCCTTTTTGCACCCTGAGGTGCTCCTTTTCTACAGCCACAGAGGAGGGTCTAGGGACTCTTAGTTCCCCTTCTGGAAGGTTCTTCGGGCTCCCATGGAGTCAGAATCTGAGCCTGTTAACTTGCTCTCCCCGTTTCTGCTTTTTATGGTGGGCCCCACGTGGTTGGGCAGCCTAAATGATGTGATAATGAGGATGGGCTAAAGGTCACAGGATTGTTAACATGTGTGAGGAGATTGTAGGCTTAGCCTACCAGGCGAGGGAAAGGCTAGTACACCAACTGTAGGCACACTTCAAAGCACGTAGCTAGTTTGCTGCACTAACTTAATTATCTGGGCTATTGATATCTTTGAAGAGCATATCTATCCCGTGGATACGGTTACTTCACAGCAGGAGATAGCAGAAGGTGGCTTGCTCCCTTGCCAACTTCCTAAAATGCTTTTCAGAGTCATCTGGGTTGCATAGTCCTCTCTTGGATTAGATATAAAAATAACCCTGTACAGCATATCCACACTCTTTCCCTGTCTGCTGAAACAGCAACCTCCTATGCTTTTTCTAGAACCCATTAAAGAGGGAAGACGAGAGGAGGGGGTAACAGTATCCAAAAACCCCAAAGCCCCAGACCAGATACTCTTTCTCCCAGGACTGATCCCACAGATGGATCTCAGCAGAGGGAGATATAGGTGGTCACCGCTGCCCACCTCTGCTGCCTTTTGATTACAGGTTGATGAAGTGGAGTGAACTTTATCCTTATTTTTATTGTTCTTCCTTTTCTTTCTGGCTGCATTAGATTTATTGGCATCTCTACCAGAAACCTGCAAGGGAAAGAAATACAACCCAAACCAGGTGATGTTTTCATTTCTAAGCCATAAAAGTGTTTGATGTTAAGAAACACTTGAAGCTATACACTGAAGGGAGGGATTTGTCTTCACCCAGTTTTTGCTGATCCAAACCAGCCTTGTTCCTGTTTGCAGCACTGGCTACAAAGGCTTTACAGAGAGAAGGACTTCCACTTCTGGCCTTTGGCTTCAGCCCTTGAGAACTGAAGCCACTAAGAGTTGCTTTACTATATTATTGGCCTCTTGTAGGGAGTATTGTGTGTGTGTGTGTGTGTGTGTGTGTGTGTGTGTGTGTGTGTCTTTTGTGATGTCTTATGGGCATGAATTTGAAGCGTCTGGTTCTGCTGATTTCCTATGTCTGTGTGTGTATGTGTATCTGTGTAGATGTGTGTATATATACACATGTAAGCATGTGTGTACCTATGTACATGTGTGTGTTTGTCTTTGTACAGGTGTTAACAACCTCAGATATACTTCCCCAGGTGCCATGCATCTTGGCTTTTGAGACAAGAGTCTCTCACTGGCCTGGAACTTGCTAGGTTTTGTGGCCTGTGAGTGCCAAGGGGCCATCCCATCTCTGCCTTTCCAGCACTAGGATCATAAGAGTGCTCTGCCTAGCTTCTTCTAACTTGGGTTCTAGGGGATCAAACTCAGGGGCTTATGCTTTCCAGGCATGCACTGTTCCCATCGAGCCACGCTCCGAGCCCAGGCTTGTCTCTCAGCAGGACAAGATGAAGTGTAAAGAGGCAGAATTACCCAAGCCCCTCGCTACACAGAAAGCGAATACAGTGCCCTGTTCTTTGACACCAAAATGTGGCCCGCAGTTGGAAATCTTGGCTGTTTAATAGGCAGAGCCTGGGGTTTGGGGGAGGAATTTTCGTCTTTTCATCTTTCTCATTCTTGTAAAATCTCTCACACAGTGAGTATGCCATAGCCTTTAAAACATGGTCATTTTCGTGATAAAAATGCTATGGAGAACAGCCAGAGTGTCACGTAAAAGCAGCTGCAGCACCTTGCATGACATTCTAAATATTAATACAAATACAGTTAATTCACACACCAGGGGTGTCTCCAGAACCCATTTGAAGTCGGTGCTTCACTTCAGTTTGAGATTTCTCAGTGACTGCCCATGTTGAAATGTTTACTAAACAGAGCCATGCTGGGCCACCCTCAATCTGTACCGTCCTTCCAGCACGTCCATTAATAAATACTTGGTTCTGAGTGGAAATACGCATAGGTTAAGGGTAGGTGGCCACTTCTGACCTTGCTGGCAGTGAGATGATGAGGATGTTTTACCTGGTATCAAGCCATGAGGGATGGAGGGGGCACAGAAAGAGAGACATGCCTGTTATTTGGAGACAGTTTGTATATTTCTTAGATCATTAAAAATTCCAGGTTAAAAAAAATCCCTTTGGTTGTTGAATACTTCAAGGAGGCGCTTGCTCCCCAGGTCATGCTTGGGCTCAGTCTGTGACCATGTGTACAGTAGCTGGCGAAAGCTAATGTCTTTGCCTCTGCCTCTCCCCTGGCTTCGTCTTTTCTATTTCTGCACAGTGAATTTAATAAAGAAACTATCTCGGAGTAATAATTCCTACAAGCCCTGGGCATTCCTTTGGGGGGCGAAGAGGACTGACCTTTCCCTGTTTTTAATAAAACCTCTGTGAATTTGGGGTTGCCTTTGCTACAGTCCGGTGGAACTGTCTTTTTATTCCGCGTTTAAGGGCGGGGTGAGCCCTTTATCCCCCTGGTCTGGAAGCAGCCTTGGGAGAGACCACGCTTGTGAGGTTTACATTCCTTCAGCTCTTTTTACGTGTTTACTTCCCGTATGTTTGTTATCTCCTTTCTGAGTGGTGCCAGTTTGGTTATTTATTTGTGATTTAGGACCCCCACTTATTTTTCAGAGAACTGGGAGATGGTGTTCTTATAAATTGGGGTTGAATTCCTCCTTGGTGATTGGCAGGCTATTTTATTCTATCTGTGAACTGGCAATTTGAAAGTTTTATTTTTGTCTTTGTCTTAAACAGGATTTTTTTTTAACACACTATTAAGTCTGGAAAATCCCACCCATTATCCCAATGGATAATTTGAAATAGGGGAACTTGAAACCTTTGGTGATGGAGAACAAATACACAGGATGCTTTGAAAGTATTCTTTATGGTCACTGAAAATACTGAGCACGTTGGATAAAAAGGACCATTTATGAAAGCTTGATGTACTTTGAGATAGAATAATAAGAATAAAGCAATAGTTTCTAAGGGACTTCTTTCCCATGATCATAAGCAGGTACCCATGAATTTGTTTTGATTGTTCTAAAATGAGGCATCTATACTCAAAGGCATTTATCTCTTATGTCTATCTGCCTGCCTAGTCTTCAGTGTTGTTTAGACTTTGTAATTTAAAGTTCATCCTCACCTTTTGGGTCTTAGCATGTTTCTCAAGAAATGCAGCATTTAAATGCTTGGGAAGACAAACAGCTCTGGATACTCTAAATGTGTTAAACATGGTCTAGCCAATAGGTTTCTAAGAGATTCGAGCCAACAGGGGGCCTTAGCTGTGAGCTTACTAGCCTGTAGCTCTTTATCTTTCAGCACCACAGTGCCATGGCATGGCTGTACTTTACATCCTTTCCCTTTAGTTCTCTGCCAGTTTATCCATACAAGATGAGCAGCTGGTAAATGTGGGGGCACTCAGGAGAGGAGGGGATGAAAACACAACCCCTGAGTGACTGCCTCTATATTGTCTTCCATGTCAAATATAACTTTACAAAGACATATTTTAAATCTAGATTTTACATATGAGAGAAAAGACAGAGTAGTTTTCTTCCTGTGTCTAACTTATTTTGCTTAATATGATGACCTTCAGTTCCCCCCGTTTTCTTGCAAATGACAGAAATTTATTCTTTGTTATGGCTAAACAATATCCTCATATATATGCACGCACACAAACGTGCTCATACACACACATACACATATACCATTATATATAGTTAGGTAAATATCCATGGTACTTTTTAAAAAATTCATCATCTGTTGCTGGATGTGTGGGCTGATTCTGTCACTTAGTCAGTATGTGTGTGAGCGCAGTGGATATTCTGCTTTTGCAATGTGGTCACTGCCTACTGTACAGTCCCAAACACCATGCCTTGGTCTTGCCCTTAGAAAACAGCCCAAAAGCCAAATATCTCTTAGTTACTGGAGCCCAGGAGAAAAAACATTTGTATAGCAGGCAGGAGGATCTAGGTTCAGCCCTAAATAAAGAAACGCCTGATACATTTTTAAACTCTCTGTTCAATTTGTAAGCCCTTTCTTAATCTCACTCATGTCATCACAGTCTGTGGAGGAACCAATGCTGGGATGCGCAGAGCTTGCCTGTGTCTGAATGGCACAGGTTTCATATTTGCAATTATGTTCAAAGGGTTCTTCTGTTCCCTGCATTTTATGAAAACTGACAACTGGATCTAGAGACTAGATCACACTTAGGTGTGCTTAGTCCTTTTAGCAAAATTACAGTTTTCACTGGAAAAACCAAATGATTGCTCAAATCCATGTTGTCCCCTTGGCCAAAGGGAACCTCTGCAAGTTGCTTCCTGAGGTCTTTCCTCACTACCTCGAAAGCCTTTGATAGCTTCACTGCTGTCTGGGAATACATGATGTCCCAAGCTTGTCCTACACAATTTCTGTCCTCGACCTAGACTAAGCCAGCTTTTCACGGTGCCCTGTGTTTTCACGAAAGAAATAGTACCAAGAGACCTCAGTCTGCTGATGGGATTGTTCATTGTTTGGTACGTTTTGGTGGATGACAAGATTCTAAGAAACAGAAACATGCCTATATCCAGTTTGTATATACAATTTACCTTATTCCATACTTTATGTGCTTTTTCAATTGCTCAGTTGAGAATTTTAGCTTCAGTTGTATTTACTTGCTTTTAAGCCATATATATTTTCTTCATGTTTTACCCGTCCTGCCTACCTAGGACGTGGCATAGCAGAGTTAGATATTCTAATATTACTTTCATTTTCTTACATATTTCTTCATATTAGTTTTAGAAGAAGAATATTAATACTGATCCCAATGTAGGTGTTGAAATTTTTTAAAGTTTTAAAAATACTTCCCTTCTTTTAAGATAGTTTAGTTATACTGACATTCCCATTTGCTACCTCCTAGCTGTGTTTTGGTCTGGAACCTTTAAGTATATGTTTAAACATCTGCCTCCAGTTGTGTTCTACTGTAATCATTTTGATTTTTTGAAGTATGATCCTTAGAAAGGACCCATAGTTCCAGGTGTAGGCCCTTGCCTAAATTTATTACTATGTGAGCCCTTTGTATTTGCAAGATAGTTTAGTTGGTTATAAAATCTTCTTTTTTCCCTATATATTGAAGGGCATCTCCATCTTCTAGCCTGAAGGGTTTACTTTAGAAAATATGACCATTAATTTTCCTTATGTTATAAGCCATGCAGTCTTTTCCTGTTTCTAGAAACCTAACAATTTTCTAAGAACACTCTTTGCTGTTGGATAACAGTCTCAGGTGCAGCAGGTAAACTGTCAAGTCCATCATTTCAATCAGGACATGTCTGAAACTACAGTTTTTAGTGTTTGTTCTATTCCCGTGTATTTCTTCCTCCGAAGCTCTTACCACCCAAGTGCTTCAGCCTCTCTTTATCTGTCTTCATGATTCATCTCTTCTCTTTTAATAGTTTGTCTCTTTTCATTTCTTTGAGACTTGAAGGCTTTTCTTCTTTTAAACTTTTGTGTTTGGTAAGAGTCTGTGTTCTGTTTGTTTCTAGGTTAGTTGAATATTTTTGAAATAAACTTTGGTTTTATTTCTGATCCTCTTCTTTCCTGTCACTATACTTAAGAGCCTTTGAATCTTGTGGCAGTGTTCTTTATAGTTTTAATGATTTTGCAATATTTTCAAGCTTCTTTTGAAATGGTTTTATTGCCACAGGGATGTTGCTCGGCTCCTTCTTCTGTTTGTAATTATGATACCATTGTATGAGATTTGACCTTGATATTTTTCTATCTTTCATTTTTATGTAAAATTAAGTTTCCTGACATTTTGGGATAAAGTGTGGCTCAGAAAAATCATACTAACTTTTCAGATCTTCCTCTGTTTCTGTTGTATCAAAAAAGTTGACAATTGATTTCTCAGGTTCCCTGGCTATTGTCCCTCCCCTTCTCATTGTAGATCTCGCCTTTCAACTCTACTGTCCCGTATGACTCCAGTCTGAGCTGAACTGAGCAAAGGAGTCTGAACCCAGTCATTCCGGATGGAGAGGGCAATGATATGAAAGGCTTCTTCGCATACCAACTTGGTAACTCACTAAGTTTATTGCGGCTTTTAGAAACACATGTGACGAGGGTGGCTAATTCACAGAAGAGTGTCACTCTATCAGCATTTCTTAAATATTTGATTATCAATGGGGGGAAAAAGAGAGGGGGCTTGTGCCTCCTGAGTCCTAACATTTCGGGAGGGAATAGTCATTAAACATGGGGGGCTCACCAGAAAGGGAGTCCTGATGACTCAACCACTCAGTGGGGGCTAACGTTGCCAAACAGCTGTCGCTGACATCCCCTTACCATGTGCCCTTGATTTTCAGTGTTAAGTGTGAGTAACCCTCCTCTCCATTATGGTGATTGTTTTTGGTTGGCCCACCTTAGGGTTGTTTTCAGGCTCACAGGTTCCGTGCCACTTCTTGCTAAGTTTCCATTTGATGTTTGCCTCATTTGTTTGCATTTGGAATTAAGGAAAATACCGTCATGTCTCCTAGTTTTGCTGTAAATGCTGACAGTTGACCTGGAATCTGGTTATCTAGTTGCTCAGCACACAGAGTAGTAAAAAATATCAAAAAGCTTTTCTGTATGACCAGTCTCTTCCCAGAATCCCCAGCCACAAGTCTCTTCAGCATTGTCCTTCAGGTGAGTGGCATACACCTGAGCAACTGCCGTACTAAAAATTGGGTATAGCAATGGTGGGAACTAGAAAAGGTGTGAGGTATCCCAGAAGCAGAAAGACACATATGATATATACTCACTTATAAGTGGATATTAGCCATACAATACAGAATACACATACTAAAATCTATATTCCTGAAGAAGCTAAACAACAAGGAGGACCCTAGGGAAGATGCTTAATCCTCATTCAGAAGGGCAAACAGGATAGACATTAGAAGTGAGAGAAGACAAAGAGCAGGAAAGGAGCCTTCCACAGAGGACCTGTGAAAGACTCTACCCACCAGGTTATTGAAGAAAATATTGAGACTCATAGCCAAACTTTGGGCAGAGTGCCAGAATCCTTATGGAAGAAGAGGGAGATAGAAAGACCTGGAGGGGACAGGAACTCCACAAGGAGACCAACAGAGCCAAAAATCCTGGATCCTGGGGGTCCTACATGGATTGCTCCAACCAAGGACCATGCATGGAGAAGACCTAGACCTCTTTTTCAAAGGAAGCCCATTGGCTGCTCAGTTTCCAAGTGAGTTCCCTAGTAAGGGGTACAGGGGCTGTCTCTGACATGAACTCAGTGGCTGGCTCTTTGATTGCCTCCCACTGTGGGATAAAGCCTCACCAATCCACAGAGGAAGATGATGCAGCCAGCCTTGATGAGACCTGGGGTCAGATAGAAGGTGTAGGAGGTCCTCCCCTATCAGTGGACTAGGGAAAGGGCATAGGGGAAGAAGAGAAATGGTGGGTGGGACTGGGAGGAAAGGAGGGAGGAGGCTGCAGCAGGGATACAAAGTGAATAAATTATAATAAAGAAATATATAAGTAAAAATAAATGTAAAGAAAGTGGGTCCAGCCTAAGTCCACAAAGGCCCCTCTTGGCTCGTGAGCAAAGACTCAATGGCACCACGTTCTAGGTAACTAGTCAATGTAGAAAATCAAAAAGCTCTAACACAGTTTGGGTATAAACTCTGCTTCTTGCCTTTAGCAAACACAAGTTTCTGTTTCCAAAAATAAATGTGTAGCAACCTACAAAAACAACTGTAATTACGAAAGATGAAGCGTAATCGACTCTCCAGTTGAGCGCATTAGTCACAATGGACTAGTGAAGCGTTTTGGTGTCCCCGAGTGCTCCTGGGCGATAGCCCAGGCTACTGTGGGCAGGCAGGGGCTGGTGTTCTGCAGGGTATTCTGCTCCACGGTCGTTCTGGGACTCAGGACCACCCTTACACAAAGGAGAAAGAGAGACAAGGGAGGGGGGGGGAGGGGGGAAAACTTGAGTGGGAGGGAGAGAGGAAGAGTAAATATACAGATACATGGCGCACCTCAAGGAAGAATTTTAGGGAGCAGTGATGTCATGCCCCCTTCCATACATACTGTGGTCAGAGTTCAGTTGTGCAGACCTCTTGGCAACAAGAAAAGCTGGGAAGGTAGCATACCTGAGTGCCCAGGGAGAAATAGAAATAGAGTTTGGTGAGCCAAGTGTCTCCTGTGGTGAGGAAGTGAGCCAAAAGAAGAAGGAAGACTTCAGTAGGGCAGAGAGGGCATTTCAACCAGAAATGAATTGCATAAAGACTGCGCGAAGAGCAGCTCCCCTGCTGTCAACAGTTGAAAGTTAGCTGTCAATACAGAGCTGCATAAAAATTAAATAAATAAAAGCAGCCATCCGAGCAGGATGCAGGTCACTTGGTAGAATGTCTGCTTACTATGTATGAAGCCTTTGGTTTGCTCTGCAGCACGGCTGGCATAAGCCAGACACCATGGTACATGTCTGTGATTCCAGCAGTCCAGGTACCGTCAGGAGGGCCAGCAGCTCAGTGTTATTCTTGACTGTACAAAAACCTTAAGGCCAGCCTGTGACACCTGAGACCCCATCTCTAAAACAAAGCAAATCAAACAATAATCTCACTCCAAGCAAGAAAAAGAAAGAGGGAAGATGGTGGGGAGGAGCAGTACCATGGTTGGGAAAGCAGAGAGAGCTGCTGGTGTGCTTGCCACTCCATATGGGTCAGAAAAGTGCACTAGCCTGGCCTTCTTCAAGGAACCTTACTTCTAAATGGAAGCATGGTGGAGTGTTCCAGGCTTGTCAACAAGGGAGTGCCCCCTTGCACTCCTTTGAAAGCTGATCCTGAGCCCCCCTCCTCCCCGGGGATCACCAGCCTTTGCAATTGAGGCAGCCTACCCAGCGACACACCCAGCCATCTGAAGCCAGAGCAAACTGCTTTTACCCCCGCAGGTGCCCTCCTCCTCAGTCATGCTTCTGGGGAAACCTCTGCTAATGTGCCACCATGTCAGTGAGTGTGTGCATGAGTTCTATAAATTCAGACTCGAAGTGCGGATCTCGCAGGGCGGTGTTGTTTGAGTATTGTAATCCATGGTGGTTTCCCTTTGAAGCTCAGAAAGCAACCTCTTTTGACATGGATTTCTCACCTGTTCCTTCTGTCCCCCTACCCCCGACCTTTCTTTACCTCTCATGTCTCTTTATTTGTGAAGGCATGGTATTTTATGGTCAGACACCCTTACAATAGCCATAGTAGCCTCACATTTAGCTTTGTTCAGTGTGTTACTGCCTAAATAGACACCATTTTTGCAAGAACTAGATGTAGGAACAGGTAAAGCAACCCACTCAGGACAAGACAATTTCTTTTCAATGAGAAGCTATCTAGACATGCTGTTGGGTGTGTTTTGTTTAGAGTTGCATCTAAGATTGTCATTTAGATCCTGCCCTGTCTTTTATTCTAGTGTGTGTAATGTGTATTCCCAGGCATATGACTATTCATTCATAGGTATGGAGGCAAATATGCATGTGTGTGCATGTGGAAGCCAGTGGTTGATCATCAGTGGAAGCCAGGGGTCCTGCTTGATCATTCTCCACCTTATGTGTTGAGGCAGGGTGTCTCCCTTGAACCCACAGATGTCCGAATCAGCAAGGTTATCTAAGCTGGCTTGTTCTAAGAGTCCTTTGCCTCTCCCTCCTCCCAGTACTGGGATTACAAGCAGGCTGCCACACTGGCTCAGCATTTATGGGGTGCAAAGGATCCAATCTGCAGTTAATCAATCCTCACAGTGACCTGGCAAGCCCCTTACCCACCAGCCCCTTGTCCTTTTCAGTTGCTTCCCTGCAGTTGCGAATACTCCAGAAAATGACCCCAAGTGTCCCAGACTTGCTGTGGGCATTTCTGCATCTCAGTAAAAGCCCATGCAATGTTAAATGTGAAGGCAAATGAAATGTGCATCTTCCTTGGAGAATGTGCGGTTTGCCTGGCATTTATGCTCCCCTCCCCAGCCCAGTGTGACCTTTACAAGGAATATGATCGATAGCCTGTTGGATCCTCTCTACTCTGGCTGTCAAGGTCCAGAAGGGAAAGTGAATAGGTTTTGAGAAAAAGGACCTCAAATGACTAAGTGCAAACTTAAAGAAAGAAAGAAAGAAAGAAAGAAAGAAAGAAAGAAAGAAAGAAAGAAAGAAAGAAAGGAGTCCTCCCTTACAATAACTTCCAGAAGGTTCTAAAGCACGTGATATAGAAAGACTGGCTTTTTTCACTCTGGGCATCTGCTATCTTTGCCTAGCTCAACATTCCAGTGAGGGGGTTTATTATTATTTTTTTTCCCAGAGCCCAAAACCGAACATGTCAGCAGTGAGCAGCCACCCAGCTTTGTAAAGAATGCCACGGCTGACAACTCCACAGCTGCCGCGGACTGGGCTGAGCTCTTCTGGTGCAGCAGAGCTCTACACAGGGGCCTTTGTGTCACGGGACCTACTGGGGAGGTTCCAAATGCCCTGACTCTTGGAAAACCACGGCATGCTCTCCCTTCCCAGTCAGCCAAAGTCTGGTGATGACAGTCAACTCATCAGAGGCTCTTGAAAGAGCACAAAGGAACTCTTCTTACACAGTCTCATTCTTTAAAAAAGCCACCATATTTTTAGGAGCAAGACCAATAATTTATTTATTATGCCACTCAAATTATTTAGAACTAAATAAAAAACTTTGGGAACATCTAAACATACCGTATACATGTTCTTGAATAATCTGTAGGTACCGGTGAGTAGAACAGGGTCCACATGCTTTTTGAGTGATTTGTGTTAGGTTTTGCAAATTGCATTAGAATAGTTTTTTTAATTTAAAATATTTTAAAACAATTTAAAAAAGATCAAGGAAGAATGAAGGCAGAGGGTCTTCTTGCTCTTTGAGTTTATTTTTATATGGCCTGTTCTATAATGTGCAGAAACTCTTTTACTGACTAAAAATGCCTATTTTATGGATGGTGACTCAAGATAAGACATTTTTTACCCAGTTGTCTCAAATTGCTTATGGTTAAGCACTTAAGAAATTCCCTTTATTCTTAATTATATCCATTAATCAAATTTTCACTCTTGTTATCTTCTGTAAGTTCTTAATGCTCCCAAGCAAGTCAAGAAATGGTCAGTGAAGTCCAGGGAGCTTATGGCTTATTTGGAGAACTTCTCGGCATTAAATTGGACACACTGTCAGCTGCCTGCTTTTGGATACATATGGTTCTCTCTCTCTTTTATATATCATTTTAGAAACATGGTGGTGGAGGGTATGAGACAGAATAACATTCTAATGTGAACACAACATATGATTTTTACTCAAGACATGATGAAGAGTTCACACAGAACCACTAACAAATGGAAGGTTTTGCGATCTTTGGTTTTGCGACCCGTTCTGTCATTATGAAGCTTGTCCAGCTCTGGCTTCAAGGCTGGCCAATGTGCCTCTGGATGTGAAGAACCAAATCTTAAAAGCTTGTCTGTGGGAAGCCATCCTGGTTCATGCTGGGGCGCTTCCAAAGTTGCCTAAACACTTTCTTCATGGTCTTCAAATTCAGTCTGTAAAATACTAAGGTACATCTCTGTCCTACGTAATTAGTCTCATCTTCCTCCCTACTCAGAGAAGGCGCTTTATTCAGACAGCTTCCTCCCTCTTGTCACTGTTGTTTCTCAGTTCTGTGCATTTCCTGGGAGGGGAGCAGGACCCCCATAATGGATGTTCTTTTTTGTACAAATCCACTAAGCTGTAAAAGATGCATGGATGAAGAGATAAGCCAGGTTTCTTGTCTCTTGAGCCAACCTTGCTTCCATATGGCCATTTCTCTCTCACCTCTTGATGTATAAAATGGAGTCGTGATTGGTTCAGGAGCATGAGAAAGAATGGTCCAGGCCAGCGGGCATGCATTCACTCATCACCATTGCCCTTTTAATTTGAGGCTCTAACAGATGGAAAATTATTTGGAGGTTGCAGTAACAGCAAAAATAATGTTGGCGCCCTCTCGGGTTTTGCCTGGAGAAGCCCAAGAAGCCTGTTTCTTTATAATTAGAAGGTGTGAATCTGAACGAAAGCAGAGTCAGCCTCTAAGCATGAGCGGATTCACCTTTTAGAAGTGACAGGTGAGGAATCAGCCTGAGGTTGCCTGGAGCTTTCTTTAGGAGAATACCCAAAGGGAAACCCGCATAGATTGAAGCCAAGGATTATCAAATGACCCAGTCTTACCCCCTCCCACTTAGCCACTCTTTTCTCTGTTGTCTCAAAACCACCTGAGGACATATAAATGCTGACTTAAGCTTCTTGGCCAGCACATAGGTCTTAGATCCTGAATGTGAAATAAGGAGGAAAAAGCCTTTCATAGACCCTTTCTTCCATGGTTTCATTTTCCCTTTGTCAGCTTATATGCACACCCTAAAAATATTCTTCTGTCTTCATCAGTATCTGTTCTGCTCACTGATTTCCTCCTGCAGCAGGCTAGTGGGAAAGGCTAAAGGAATCTTCCTGGACCAGAGTAACCATCTCAAGTGTCCCCGTCTTTATCATATGGAGCTATGGAAGGGTCTTATCAAGTTATGTAAGACCAGTCCAGCTAAGCACCGACTATCCTCACACAACCTGATCTGTTAGTTCAGTGGCTCATTTGTTTCTGTGGGAGTCTAGCTGCTGTGACCATTTATAGTCAGCACATTAGGGAAATGGTAGTGGCTAATAGGACAGGAGCGGGAAGGTGAGAAATGGTCCCCATCTTTGTTGATTTGGGGAAAAAGTAGCCTGGGCCTCTTCTTCCTCTGCTGAGGATCTTGTGTTTCAACCCTATGGCTGGCTTTTGGGGGGTGGTGTTTCTTGGGTCAGTCCCTTTGCCTGTCTCAGGGTGGAGCTTCTTCCAAGTAGGAAGATACTCTTGGCTTCCTGCCAGTTGCCTGCAGGTGTCTGTCTGTCTCCTTTGATGCACAAACTTAACTTGTCCCAAAATGACCTAAGACCGCAGCTGCTCAAGCTTTAGAGGCTATGGGGTCTAACCCATCTCCTCAAGATGCTGCCACTGCTTGGGGGTCTGTTACATGTTATCAAGATTTTTCTTATGTTTAACCTAAATTTTATTCGACTGCATCTCATTTTACCACTTCAGCAACTTTCCTGGGCCAAAGAATCCATTTATTAAGCTATGTTGCCAGAAAGTCTTTCCCTCCCTCCCTGGCTCAGATATCTTGGCACATCACCGTGCATGATCCTTGAGGCCCAGGTCAGAGGGTCATGTAGGTATGATTGCCTTCTAATAAGGTTCTTTGACATCTCAGTTATTAAATTCTCTTGAATGGAGTTCAAACCTAGCCACCTCACAGGGAGATTCCTTTCACGAAGATAACACCATCAGCCCTCTTTCCAGAAGCAGTCTCTTGCTTTTGCTCCACATCGTTATACCTACTTATCTCAAATGATGCCATCTCTACCCCAGAATGAGGCACTTTCCAAACTGGGCCAGAGAAAGCTGTGTTTGTTTAGTCTCATTTTTTTTTTTCTCCTGGGCCATTCTTCTGGCTGCCAGGAAAGAAGATTTCTCCTGGGTGGTACTGTCTAGTCTCCATGAATTGGAGGTAATTGGGATACAGCCAGAGGTGCTTGTGACAGTGCTTGGAACTCAAGCTACAGCCGTGGTCTAGGGCTTGTGGGAAGAGCTAATGAATCATTGACCCCATTCCTTACAACATGGTGTGAGCTCCCCATTGCCTCTTGGGTCTTCATGGCAGGACTAAAAAGCATGCTTCCTACTCCTTCCTTCCCTCTGTTCTTCTGCTGTCTTGTCACCTCAGAGGACATGGGGCAGTTTCTTTCTACTATAGACTGTCCTCCTCCAGAAAACCCTAATTTCTTCATTTATTTCTGGGGTATTGAAGACATGATTTTCTTGTCTCTGTGATCCTCATAAGTCAATTTGCCAAATAGTTTCTTCTAGAGTGTAATTCTGTGAAGTGGAGAAAGGTATAGCCAAGGGCCATAGGTTAGATGAAAGGTTTCTGAAGGTCCTGTGCATTAAAGGGCATGAGTGCTAGCTGAAGTGCTTCCAGAATCTGGTAGAATCTTTAAAAGGTGGAGCCAAAGCGGGGGAAGTCAGGTCATTGGGACAGGGGCATGGCTTCAAAACTGATAGTGATCATGCAGAATTTGCTCTTTCTTTTCTTGCTTCCTAGGTGCCTCAGCGTCCCCTACCCTCCTGCTTTCATCTTGATGCAATGTTTTGCCTTAGTCCTAAAATGCACGGAGCCAGCCAAGCCCAAATTAATACCAATATAACCCTTTCCTCCTTATTTTTGAATAGCTCCTATGTTTGGTACAGTAACCAGCAGTGGTTTCTAATTAGAGTGGTTTCTAATCTAATCTGCTTTCTTGGAGACTTGACTTGCTGTAGGGGAAGACTCTGAGATTTTTCAAAAGCGAGGGAATAATTCTCTTTGTATGTCCATGAATTTCCCAGAGGACAAACATTGCAAACATGGAAAAACTGCATAAAAAAAAGATAATTCTGGCTTCATGATAAACAGAGTTTGGATTGAAGGTACAACTTGAGAAGTTGCATTCTGGACCAAGAAGATGCTAGTTTGAGCAACCCTAAGAGCAGCGTGGATGGAGGATAGTGTCCTGTGGTGACAAAGGTGCTACAGCAGGGGTTCCCAATTTTCCTAACGCTGCGACCCTTTAATGTAGTTCCTCATGATGTGGTGACCCAACTGTAAAATTATTTTCGTTGCTACTTCATAACTGTAATTTTGCTACTGTCATGAATCATAATGCAAAGGTCTGTGTTTTCCAATGGACTTAGGTGACCTCTGTGAAAGGTCATTTGACCTCAAAAGGGACCACAGCCCACAGGTTGGAAACCACTGTGCTAGGGTATACAGGGGTCCTGGTTAAAGGTAACATACTGGCCACAGAATGACCAGTAAGTCATTAGAAGACTTTTCATAACCCGTGCTGTATAATTTGGCATGCCCTGGTAGGAAAACCACTCTGGCTACCAATTTAGAGTACAGTGGATGGGGAGGATCAAAATGTCTTCATGCCACACTCAAACATGTGAAGAAAATGTAGGCTGCTCCATTTGTGTGGCTGTGCCTGTGTCATTGTGCAGCTGGAAAGCATGACATCCTGGTTTCTTCCAGTTACATTTACTCCCCAATTCATTGACAATTTCCCAGGTGGATTCACCTGAGGCGTGGGTATTTAGGACAGAAGAGGTGATCTGTAGCTTGCCTAGTCCCTCACTATTGCCCTCTGCTGGAATGGCCTCCTTATTGGCATGTTTGCCAGACTTCTCTGTCTCTATGGGCTAAGAGTTCTGAAGCTCATGACCTCAGATCTGTTGTGATTTATCACAGGCAGGGCCTGGCCATCCTCTTCTGCACCTGGCTTCTCTCCAGAAGACTGCTTCATGGCTTCCTGAAGCATGGAGCTGTAATGGTCTGGAATACGATATGTCCCCTACATATGTCCTCATTGGATACCACTGTCAATTGTCGTAGACTGTTGTCATTGCCAGTGACTGCCCCTGCCCTTCCAAGGCCACACAATGACTTTGGATCATTCCCTGCTATACCAAATCAAAGGGAGTAACTAGAAAACGAGACTCAAACTTTCTCTACCCTTACTCCTGTTTCCCCTGCCTTTGTTCTGCTGGGCCGCTGCAGGTCACATTGTAGTGTGCACTTCACAGATGGTCCCAGAAAGAAAGAAAAGAAAATCTCCCACATGCCTACCTCCTCCAGAACAAGGCATCTAGACACATGGGTCGTGATCTGCCCTGCTCTGTTCATCCTTTCCCTCTCCTAACACTTTGGTGGGGACATGAGCTAGCTGGCCCATAGTTAAACACTATAATCTTGTGGAAAAACCAAAGCTCTTAACTATGGGATTCAGCATTTCCTTTCATCCCCTCTACACAGCTTGGTGTTGAGGCTTCTGTCTGGTAACAGAGGTCAGCAAGTCAGCTCCGAGACTCAAAGCTTGATGAGAGCCAAGGCCTTATTTCTTGAAGGCTGTTTCCATCACTTCTCCCACCAGAATGGTAATTCTCACCAGCTTAGCTGTGGAGATAGAGAGGTGTGAAGGGATATGACTGACTGCATGGGTTTATTAGTTCCTAAATACTTGTTAAAATTAGGAACACGATCTGCTGAATAATGTAGATTGGAACTTGGTGGTGACAGTGAAGGTGGGGAGAAATCAGTGGATTAGAAACATCTAGATATTAAAAATAGTGTTTGGAGCCTCATTAGATGAGGCAATTTGGTGAGCTTCCCGGGCCTCTGCTGGGCATGGATGGATCATGGTACCGTTTGTCCTGCTGCGTAATGGTCAGTAAAACATGCAAGTTTATGGAGTAAAACAAGATATTTCTCTAAAAAATAGCATCACAACCAAAAGGATGGTTGATGTATATAAAATTAGAGTATCAGTGATAGGGTAAATGAAGTGATGGTTTGATTCAGCCTGTCGGCTCAGACTGACCCTGATGAGTTAACCTGTCAGCAGGCACTCCCTCTACCATGGCATATCACAAGTTGGACTCCTCCATCTCTTCTTCTCAGAGACATGGCCTTCTTTTACATATCTGAACATAGTTGACTTACCAGCCATAGAATAGGTTTGCTTCTCTCTTTCCCTTTCTGCTCGTGGGTTGCTATCCCCATCCTATGATATAGTCATCCTAAGATTTTCACTGCCACCAACTTTATTCTGGTTATTGTTGTCAATAGTTTGCAAACGCCTCGGTGAGAAATGAAGCTAGAAATGTTATTGAGAACTAAACACCTCAAAGATGTTTGGGTTTTATACGAAAGTTGAAAGAAGAAGTAACGAAGACATCACGAAAGAGCGTTAGGTCAAGAAGGAGAATGAAGCACTTAGGATTCTGTTCATCGCCATGCTTTTCCTGGGCTAATGATGGCAAGCATATTTGGTCAAGTCAATGCGTATTTATTGATCACCATTCTTTTTCGTTTGTAAAAGAAACTATGTTGGATGTTACAATTATAGAAAATTTAAAATGTTGTAGACATGTCTCCTGTTCCATTAACATTCAACTGGGGAATACTTCTAGGTTTTTCTTTGTCAAGAAAAACATAACTTAGAATCTCAATTGTCCCAGCATAATTATTTTTATTAGAGACAACCCTATATTCTTTCAGGTCATGGAGAATTGTGTTTATCGATATTGTCTTTATCAGCATTAGGAATGCTGATCAGCTTAGTTGTTAATCTTGTTTTTATTTTGTCATCTATCACAAATACTTTTTCTTTAAATCTCTAAAGAAATATATATTGTTTTTAACTTTCTGTTTTAAAGAAGAAAATAGAATAATATTTACTCTTTGAAAATGTCACATATGTAGTCTCTATCTTGATCATATCCACTTCCTCTCATCTCTCCCAGTACCCCACTAACAATCCCTAAGGAAAGAAGCCTAAGGCTTTTATATAACAATTACACATTCCAAACATGTTCCAGAAGAGACCTAGAAGTGTAGGGAGGCCGACCTCTGAGGGAAAGTGCAGACAGAGGCTTCCAGAGTTGTACTTTAACATCTCTGACCAGTTGGGTGAAAATTGTTTTGAAGACATATTACATTCCCTGATCAAATGGAAAAAAATGACACCTGCCATCGTATCTAGGAAACGCCAGGCCAACATGGCCAAGAGCCACACACACTCCCACACAGCCTTGCTATGGAAACCTTCCACAGCTCACCCTTGGCAACGGGGTCTACCTCCTCGTAGAGACTGGCTGACACTTCAGATCAGGGAATGCTTTAAGCATGTTTTCCTTCAGAAGTTCTGGAGTGTAGCTAATGGGTGTTATTTTTGTCTTTTTTAATATTTAGCCTAGCAGGCCTCCCTTTTAATACCTGGACCAACTTTGTAGGTTCTTGCACTTTAAATCTGTGAGTCAGGAGATTTTGTGGAAAGAAGCTGCAGCAGACATTCCTGCTGACAGGGGTCAGGGCTGTGTCAATGGCTTCATGGGTTTGGAACTTCCTATGACCTAGTACCAGGATTTGGTTTGGTTTCGTTGCCTAGTCCCGCAAGGGTTAATTTCCTCTGCTGCTTTTAGGGGTTGATGAGAACCGTCTTATATTAATGTGGTTTTTGAAATGAGAAACCTGTACATGCACAAAGAGAGCCTTGGGTAGTTTTGCAATTGCAAATAAAAGCCCTAACAAATGCTCATTTAAAAAAATATATTTCCCTAGATGAGCACATTAAGGCTCTACGCTGCATCTTTGTATCCACTTCAATAAACCAGGTGTGCTTCTGAAGATTAGCTGTTTTTTATAAAGAATGATTTTGAAATAAATGACAATGGGCTCATTTCTCTTTATGCCGAGGATAACACTGAAGGAAAACTGCCGTGATTAGTTTTAATATCTCAGATAGCTTAATGAGCACTTACTAAAAATGTGAGAGTGTCCGCCAGAGTCTGCAGGCATGGAGGGTGGATGTATGTGTACACACGTGCCCGCATAATCTGCTAACATCTTAAGTAATACCTGTCGGGGTTTTTAATAACCCAGTGCCCATGAATTATTCCGCTGGCTGTTCTCGCCGAAGCTTTCAGTAGGAAGTCCATTTTCCTGGGGAGGATTTTATTTTATTTTTAAAAGAAAGTGTCAGTCAGAAAATATGAAAATGGACTGGGATTTTTTTTATGTGTCATTTATATCAGTGATTGTGGCCTGGTTATAAGTCATCTTCAGCTTCTTTTGTACTTGATGGTTCATCTGACCCGTGAGCTGGAGGTCAGCCTATGGATTTGAGGGTGACTTTGTTAGATTTAAACAGTAGCATGCAGCTCAACATTGGGGACCTGTGAGAGATGAGTTAGCCATTCGAGGAAGGGGGTAACCGTTTTAATTTTTCACAGAGTAGAATGGGACCATTTCGTCTGTCTTTCTCGTAAGGTCTACCAAATGATGAAGCAGAGGCAGAGAATAGACTATATGCAGGTGGTGTGAAAGGTGTGAGGGTTGAGAAAATAGAGATGCCTTTGCCTCCCTGAGGTCAGCTTCAAGTGGTCAAGGTCAGTCTGGGCAAGAGTCCCATGCTGGCATAAAGGAGGGTGGGCAGTGGCAGGCTGAACTCACAGGGGTCTATTCTGTAACCTGAGGACAGAGGAGAGCTTGGGCCTTGGGCATTTACACTTCACCTTCTACTGTGCAGTTCAGGAAGCTTGAGAAGTGAGCACTGCTTTCCTGAGCAAGCGAGTGTCTTGATTATGGAGGGATTATTTTCTTTCCTCACCCTTGGCTATTTCCTGTTATTGGTAGTCTTTCTGGAACTTGGGGAGAGAAAAGCAAAGGTAAGATCTGGCAGAGTTTTCTGTTATTCTGAGCTTCAGGTTGAGGTATATAAAGGGATGGCTTGAAGCTATTGTTCATCTTCTGTATGAGACAATCTTGACTTTTCGTGTTCCTAGCTACTGGACTCATGTCTTCTTGGTGTGTTTGCTTGTTTTATTAGTATTTGTTTTTCTGAAGCAGGAGGCTGGCCTTGAACTTCCTATGTCTGAGAATAACCTTGAACTCCTGAGCCTCCTGCCTCCACCTTCCAAGTGCTGTGATTATAGGAACATCCCCTGTGTTCAGCATGTCCTGAATCATTAGCTGCTTTCTTGTTCCTGTGTGGGCACAACATTCTATCAAGAACGTTAACACTCTGTCTTTAGAAATAGGAATTAAATTGTTGTCTGTATGTGTTTTTAAGAGCCAGGATGTGGGTACCAAAAAAGAAAAAGAAAAATGCTTTTGTCTCTTTTCCTGAGATGCTGGCTCAATAAAAGAGTAATGACAATAAGGGTAAAAATAGCTAAATTTAAAACTCAGGGTTAAGATAATGGCTCTTTAATAAAAGTACTGAGGAGTGCTATTGTCTAAGATTTTTTTGGGCAATTGTCAGATGAAACAGGGTCATCAATGATGGGTTTCATTTTAGGAAGTCTGACCGAGAATTTTGGTCTATTGGAGATAGGTTTGCAAGTGTTCATTTATTATTGATGGGTTCTGGAAATGACACCAACTTTTCAGGTTGGGTCTGATGGTTTTATATTGTTTGTATAAATGGAAGAGAGAAGTTTCCTCTTTGTAACTGAACCCAGCTTCCTTCTTTCCATTTATGGAAAGTTCCTTGAGCTCAATATAGCTGCAATTGGTGAGGGCGGCTCCCGTGCAGGGTGTGGGATCAGGATGGTCTGTGATGGCACTAAAAATGTAGAAGCTTTGTCTTATCTGCTGAGTGTCTTTACGCTTCCAGGACTTAGTGTGTGTGTGTGTGTGTGTATGCCGTGGAGTGGGTTATCAGTCACACACTGTTGCAGAGAAGATAGTCTTTTGCCTTGACAGAGGATGTACACTCTGCTGATATGTGGAACTAAGAGAACTTCCTTGGTAGGTGAGGAATCTGATTCAGGGCTCACCACTGTGTGCTTCCTAGCTGCGTCCATTTCCACAAGCCCCTGTGAACAGTTCTGACTCTTTTTTCTTTAGGAAGAAACAGATCAGGTTTCTAATTTTAGCTCTGACAGTTATAATTAGAAACAACTCCAAACTTACGTGTTTACAAACACCTGCACAGTATATGTTTGCTGGGTTAGACTGGGTGTGTGGAGGTAAGGGATGGGACCAGTATGAGATTTGGAGGAAGTCGCTCAGTATCCTTTTATTTTCGTTGGAAGCTAGAGCGCGTGAAATGTGTGTGGGGGGGTATAGATCTGTGTGTCTGTGTGTATAAGCCACACCACATGTAGTGGATGTGTGTCTATGCACACACATGCATGTGTTTGTATGTGGAACATATGTTCATATGTGTACACATGTACACATTTATTTTCTTTCCTCCTAGATAATGTCTTCAAGCCATAGCATATGTGCTCTAGGCTAGAGACACACCATAGAAATGACCCCATTGGTGGTCAGTTGTTATTTGGGACAAGGTTGGATTTTTTAAAATGACACCCTTGAGAGAAATTTGAGTGACTCATTTTATCAGCTCAGGAACTGCATTGGATAAAACGCTTTCCATATTTCCATAATTTCTATATTTATATGTCATTCAGCATACTGTATAGCTGAGTGACTCAAGAAAAACAAATAGAGAGAGCTATCCATAATATAAATAATTCCACATTTTATCAAAGCTGAAATGCCTATCTGTGGTTAGAGCGAGCCCGCCTGGCAGAGCGATGGCTTCCTTCAGCCTGAGATGGAGTGTCATCAGAGAGCATCAGCAGATGACAGTGGCCCCGCTGGGTACCAGATCATAAACTAGTGGGTGTGCTGCCTTGACTGTGATCCTGACGGTTTCTGAGGACAAGCAGCATCATTCTCTTCAGAGAATGTAGAAAGACGTTGCCTGCCAAGGCAAGACTCAAAACCAAATGTAAAATTAGAACACACACTCACAGACCGACATATAATGCTAATTAAAGTGGCGATTCTGTGGGAACCGGAGCAGGTGTGGGCTTGGCTGTGATGATGAAATCTGCCAACTGGTAGGCTGTCAGTTGCCTGTTTGCAGTGTGATATCCAAGACCTTTGGTGCTCCAGGCAGGAGCAAAGTAGAAACAACGAACCAAACCTGCATATGCAGCGTTTGTCCTGGAGACGATTTGTTTTTCCTTCAGAGGAGCGGAGATAGAAAATTTACTTCTCAAATCTAATCTGGATGTAGCTAGTTCCTTCACTGTCATGTGTGGGATCAGGTAGATTAAATGATCCTTTTAAGTCGCCCCGGAGCTGCGTCCCTTTGAACTGCGAGGAGTATTGTGTCTGGAAGGGTGTGCCTGTGTGTAGACAGGCATTCTCTCACCTCTTGCACAGAACTACCTCCAGACCAACCTGCAAAGAATGGTTAAAGGATTTAGTGTGTTGGCTGACTTGTATCAGAAGAATGACGAGGGATTAGATGAGGAAAAAAGGGCTTCTGGCACAGCTTGCAGGCTGTTATTTTCACCAACTGTGGTGTCAGCTATGATCTTTTTACAGTGCTTCTGACTATGGGGCCTCTTAGCTAGAGATCCCTGGGTCTCTGTGATTCTAGATTTTATATATATGTATTAAAAAATGGAAATATTTTTTTCATGCTTTCACTGAGAGCACCCATTCTCTGGAGACTAAAATTGAGGTTGGGGGTGTGTAACAGAGGAAGATAAACTATGTGTAAGCCTTTCTTAGCTGTTGAAGTTGCCCAGCATAGGTGAGTATAACTCAGTATATTATCGAACAAAGGAATGTATACCAGAAACCCCAAGTGTAACTTGGAGTGATTTGCAGTGAAATAACTGTGCTGGAATTAGTTCCTTTGAGCCAAGGACGATGTGAGCCTCCACTGAGGTGGAGCGGATGGGGCCACCAGGGCTCCTTGCGTTCCAGAGAGTTCTCTGCTTAGGTGCAAGGGAGTCTGGCTTGCAGCCAAACTGAGTAAATTGACATTTATAACCGAATGCATAGCAATGGTTTGTGGTGTTGAGTGAGTGACCAAACCGTCTTCATTTATTGTTATTTTCTAGTCAGAAGTATTTGGCAGGGGATGAGAACAAAATATATTCACTTTTGTCACAAAATTACCCTGCTGCAGAGAGAAGAAATTTTCATCCTGAGCTATTTCAAACTAAAACTCTCACCAGGAAAAGAACAACAACAACAACCACAAAATTTAAAACAACACCAACAAAAACCCTTTTAGATTGGCAAAATCACTACTTTTAAATTTAATCTGCTAGATTTACTTATTAGATTTCAGTAGTAAAATGAATAATTTGAAAAAAATAAAAATGTCCAGTTCAAGGACAGCTGATGGATAGGGCGCACTCTGTATCTTGGCAGTTGGCTGTTGAGATGACCCTTGCATCCTCTGCTGCTTCTTTGTGGGACTGTTGCCAGGGCAACCAGGCAATGGCTGCCTGTCCGGTTCACACAGCTGAAGAAGACTGGGGATTTGAACTCAGCAGCCAAGTGATATCTTTAGTGACTAGTCCCAGAGCTGTACTTTCACTATTTATGTGGTCCTGATCTGATCGCCAATGGAGAAGTCAAAGACTATTGCAGAATTGCATGTGCATTAAGATTAAGCTCAGCAGGCCTGCCACCGCCTTTTCCGCACTTTCATGTGCTATGTTTATGTGGGGGTAGCAGTAGGGTGTTTATTTCCACATGTTCCCATGCAGCCAGCCTACAAATATGTGTGGGAGTCAATGAGCTCATGTGAACTGTTCTGTAACTACATAGAGTTCTACTCAGGTGTTCGACAGGGCAAGAAACAAAGCAAAATAACAGCAGCAACAACAACAACAAAAACCCCGTCCAAATTGTTGAAGATTCTGCTCACTCGGGAAGATCAGAACACACCGAGATACAAACATTGAGAGCAGTTAGGTTTTGTGAAGGCACATGTAAAACGGAGTGTGAGCCCTGTGCCTGTTAGTGCTTGAAAAGGGGATTTGTAATGGACTTAGTTAAGTCTGAAGTGATATAATGGAAATAGTCTTCGAAAGGGGTATATGTGCACATGTGATGTCTACCCCGTCTGGGTGTCTCAAGAGGAATCTTGGGAGTCTGAGAACCCCAAAATGGAAAGTGAGATACTTGGCTCCTCCACCCTGTGTGCCTTCTCCAGTCCCTGTGGAGCATATGCAGCCATGCTGTCCAGGGCAAGCAGCCCAGAAGTGAATCCATTGGCAGAAATGATCTGTTCTTGATGGCCTGCATTTTCTAACTCCAGAAAGGAGTCAGAACCAGCTGACCATGGATTGCTCAGAGGGAAAGGGTGGTCCCCGCTTAGGAGAGAGAAGGGCGGCAGGATTACCCACCGGCTGGGTGTTGCTCATTCTCATAGTCAAGCTGGCTAGAGACACACATGCTGCTCCGATGAATAAGGGGACCGTAGGTGTCCTCACAACTCTAATGCACCATTTAGGATGACTTTAAAGTAGCTCCATGTCCATTCTTGACTTTCCCATACATAACGGTGTATTTACTTTGTGAAGCTTTCGGCTTTTGGAATAACCAAAACGTTCTATAATAGTGAGGGCCATAATAAAAAAAAAATCTTCTGTGTTTATGTTTTGTGGCCATACCCCTTTGGAAGGGGATTTTTTTTTTTAAGACTTACTAGGGAGAGAAAACTGAAAGGAGCGAGGACATAAAGTCGCCTTGAGATGGGCAGCCCTGAAAAAGGTTTTCCCCATTTGTCAACTACTTTCTCATCTACCACCAGGACTGGAAGAAACAACAGTAGCTATTCTTTCTGAAAACATAGCACTTTTAAAAATATTGTAAAAAGTTATTTACTGGAGTGACGTACATGAACGATGTGTGTGTGGAAGTCAGAGGACAGTTCCCTACTTCCACCGTCTGGGGCCAGGACATTGACCTTTGGTCATCAGGCTCAGCAGCAAGTGCTCTTGGCCTCTATGCTATCTCACTGGCCCAAGGCTCAACACTTTGTTAAGTGCTTTTCTTACACAATCTTTTTAATTCCAACAGTGATCCTAATAAAGCAGCCATCTTGAGTCCCATTTCAACAATGATGAAATCAAAGCCAAGTCACACAGAGAAAGCTGGCTGCGGTCATGCCATTAATCTGCTGGGATTTGAGCTTGAGGCTAGTCTGTCTCAACAAGGAAGATTTAGCATTTTATTAGTGACCTTTTAAAATGCTCTGAAAATAATCAGTGGATAAATAGAAGGTGTGGGTCTCCATCTGTGCCACATAACACAGGAAATCTTACTTTTTGATAATCTAGGGTGTGATGTCCCATCAGGGATGGCTTGTTCCCAGAAGGACCACTGGTGTGACACTTTGGTGAAGACTAGCTTGCTTTTATGTTGTCCTCACGGGGTCTGTGATCATGGAAGAGGGAGCCAGGGAGTGGGGCCCAGGTGACACACCTTCTTCTGGCTCCCATCATTGTTTATGTGTATCGAAAAGGATTTGTAGGAGAAAGCTGGCTTTCAGCTCAGCGAAGGCAGATGTCAGATTTCTACACCACAAAACAAGGTGTTCAGTTGTTCTGTGCCCAGCAAGTGGGTGCTCTCTGAGTGTCAAGTCCCCCACTGGTTCACAGGACTCGGCTGAATCAGGGATTGAAGTTCCCTTGGTCCTATTTGACTCTGACTAAACCTTCGGCCAGAAGAAACAAAGGGAATCTTCAAAATGATATGCATTAGAAAGCTGAACATGTAGGGAACACTCCAAGGCATGAGCCTGACGTTAACATAGTTCACGAGACTGAGTGGATATTCTGGGTAGCATCAGTATCCAGGAAGGGTCTCTGCTCTAACCTGGCTGAGCTCCAAAGGTTGAGAAGCTATAAGAAATGCTTCAGTTGGCAAAGCACTCCCTTGCAATCCTGAGAACCTGAGTTCAACCCTCAGACCCACATGAAGAGCCTGTGTGCCAGTCCAGGGTCCAGACCTGGAATCCCAGCACTGGAGAAACAGAGACAGGTGGAGCCTTGCAGCTTGCTGGCCGCTTAGTGAGTTCCGGGCCAGTGAGAGACCGTATCTCAGAAACAAAACCAGACAAAGCACGCGGATGGTGCCTGACTAATAACAGCTGAGGTTGTCCTCTAACACACACACACACACACACACACACACACACATGAGCACACACACATGCTCACAAATGAGTGTGCACCTGCACACATGAACATGTACTCATACACACACACCAAAAAAAAAAAAAAAAAATGGCCCCAGAGATGCTGAAGTATAGAATGAACAAGAGCTTGGGCAGAAAAGGCTAGAGGAGATTTTGTGAGGAGAAGGACTAGGCCGTGACATTTATTGTCCTCTTTTTCCTCTGTCCATTTCACCTCCAGCACTCAGCCATTGGTAATGAGATTACAGGGGTGCTTCACCAATATCAATAAATGATTATTGGGGTACTCCTTTAACCTCTCTGCCATTCAGTAGCCTTAGCCATAGTTGCTGCAAACTTGTGGCTACAAGGGACCATCTGTGCCTAAGGCTATCAGTGAAGATGGCCACTGGAAAGGTTTTGCTTTTACATCTGCGTGGCCAAATTGTGCGTTTAACAGTGGGGACCAATTATTGCACAATAGAGCATCCCTAGCGAAACATAGAGAGTATGTGTTTAATATGCAGTCGATAACACTGCTCCTAAACACGGAGAACACTTCCATGGTGCCTTGGAGAGGGGAGATTCCTGAAATTTCCCTTGTGTTTGAACTTGCATACAGAGTCCCGGCATCCCAGTTTCCATGACATCAGCAAGTCGCCTTCATCAGGTTCCACCTTGGCATGGGTAACTTCTCAGGATTTGGAGTTTCATTTGTATTTCCTTTGAAGCTGTTGTTTGGCTTTATGTGTGGTTCAAACAACTACAGTGTTGAGTAGTTTAAATACTTAAAAATTCTTCTTGGGGTGTGATTGAAGCTCAGTCATTGAGTGCTTTTCTAGCATGTCCAAAGCCCTTAGTTTGATCTGTATCTGGGGGTGGTAAGGGGTGAGGGGTTGGGGCAGAGGAATGAGGAGAAGAGAGGAAGAGGAGTTGAGGTGGTTGGATAGGAAACTGGCTAGGGTGTAATCCCCAGGGTGCATATGCTAGCAGCACCTTTCTCCAGCGGATTCCATCCCCTGAAGGTTTCACAGACCTGGAAACAGGGCTACTAGCTGGGGAACAAATGATCAAGCAAATGAGGCTGGGGGGGGGGGTCATTTTACATCCAAATCATACTTCAGAGTGTACACAAACAGGCTGGGGACTGGATCTGACCACAGGCCATAGTTTACCAAGCTGTGCTACACAAGAGAGCTTTGCCTCAGAAGTACACCGTGAGCCATGGATCTTGAGTTTGAATTTTCTAGTAGCCACGATAAATAAATAAAAATAAATAAATAAATAAATAAATAAATAAATAAAATAAAGAGGAGTAAGTAACTTGTATTTTAATCATGTAATCTGAAGCCAGGAATGGTGGACCTAGCTGCATCCTAGAACTCAGAAGGCTGAGGCAGGAGGATCCTGAATTAGTCTGGCCTGGGCATACAGTGAGACTGCCTTAAGTAGAGTCTCTCTCTCTCTCTCTCTCTCTCTCTCTCTCTCTCTCTCTCTCTCACACACACACACTTTATTTTATGTAAACAGTACCATCAGTTGTATAACCAATTATTGACGAGAGAGTTTGTGTTTTGGGAACTCTTTTTTGAAACATAGGCCAGCAGTAGTTTAACTACTCAGTGGCCGCTGAGCCTGCTGCTGGGCAGCATAGCCTAACAGCTTCTTCATCAGGCACAATTTACAAGTGCTAAGTTGCTCCCTTAGATCTGGGAACTGTTAGAAAATGATTATTTTTTTTTTTATTAATGTGTGTTTATCTGTGTGCACCTAAGAGTTGGCCGCTGTGTGTGATGTGTGGTAAGGGATCAGGGCGGGCAAAGAGGTGTTCTCTCTGCACTGAGGGAGGAGGCTGCTGCTGCTTTTGCTGTCAGATTTTAAGGAGGTTACCAAGAGAGCACTGATGGGGGTGGGGGGTGGGGATCTCTGCCTTTGCATTTCTGTCTCCCTGTGCCTGGCCCTCGTGCATGCTGGGCAAGGGCTCTGACACTGAGTGATGCCCTCAGCCCTTACACTTTGGAGGCAGAGAGTCTCGCTATGTAGAAAAGGTTGGTTTTGTACTCGCTGTGTAGGCCACTCTGTCCTTGAACTCACATCCTCTTTCCTTCCCCCTCTAAGGGCTGCAGCTGCAGGTGTGTCCCATTACACTTGGGTTCCCCTTACTCTCCTCTGACATCATGTGTGTCCTAGACACAGGGAGGCTTGTAGCTAGTGTAGCAGGCAGGTGGGGATCCTGAATTCTGGAAATGCTTGTCTAACAGGAAGTCGGAGCTGGTAAATATTAGCTGTCTTGGAAGTGATCAGGAGCCAGAGAAGTTGGATTTCTTAGTGAGCGGTGGCCTACGCACACATTCCTCTGGAGCCAGCCTTTCCTCCTTGCCCACGGTGCCCTTTCACTGTCTGGACCCAGTTCCTTTTCTCTCCACTTAAGAGCCTTGCAGACCAGCTCAGGGGCTGTATGAATACGAAAGCCCTGCAGTGCATTTAGCTGGGGAAATGTCCCCGAGAATGGATTGTTTCTGAGTCAAGTGTATAAATATTCTGGCTCAAGACTATCTACCCTTTTTTCTTAATGAATTGGTCTAGCAGTGGTTAAAGCCAAGTGTGGTCTTGCAGAGTACTCCAGACAGAAAACTGAACGGATGCTGAGCCCAGTCACATTTTCCCACTTTACATAACACGGTTTGCGATGTATTAGAAAATTACCTTTGTGACAACTGGAGGGGCCTGTTGTGTCACTTGGCAGGTTCAAAGCAGTCAGTGTCCTTTTTTCCTTCTGCTCCTCCCTTGCTGATGACTTCTGAAGACTAAACTGCCGCCGCGGAGCCTGCTGGGGTTCCTGGTAAGCCATTCAAGTTTACCCTCGCTTACAGCTTCAGAGCTAGTGAGGCTAAGAAAGGGATTTCTCACGGACTGCTTTCAAAAAGGGCTGCCGATCAATGCTTCTTATTATTTTATGTCCTCTGCGTTTTACACTGCCCCCACCAGCCAGCTAATCATGCTAAAGCCAAACACTTCCTTAGAGTTGGTGCATGTTTGCCCCTGGACATTTTTGAAGTAAATAGGTCCTTTCTATTTATACAGGTAAACTATGGTCTAAAGTCTTAGAAGGTGCCAAAGGTACAGGTCAGGATTCACTTTCTTGCCTCTGGATTCTAGAGAACTCTAAATCTCTGAGTTGTAATGGAACAATTACTTCTGAATTAGAGAAGGAATGAATAGATTCTTTGGAGTGGGCTATAGGCCTGGCGGATGTAGCTTTTGGCACCAGGTTTGCTTTCCAGGAAGCGGGGTTAAGGGCGTAATGCTTAGTGTTTTTCCAAGGTGGGGCGGGGTTGTCTTTGAAGGGGCTTATTCAGAACAAAGGATAGACCAGTGTTTCTCAACTTTCCTGATGCTGTGGCCCTTTAATACAGTTCCTCATAAAATTATTTCATTGCTACCTCATGACTGTAATTTTGCTACTGCCATGAATCGTAGCGTAGCGCATATCTGATATGCAGGATATCTGATATGCAGGATATCTGATATGCAGGATATCTGATATGCAGGATATCTGATATGCAGGATATCTGATATGCAGGATATCTGATATGCAGGATATCTGATATGCAGGATATCTGATATGCAGGATATCTGATATGCAGGATATCTGATATGCAGGATATCTGATATGCAGGATATCTGATATGCAGGATATCTGATATGCAGGATATCTGATATGCAGGATATCTGATATGCAGGATATCTGATATGCAGGATATCTGATATGCAGGATATCTGATATGCAGGATATCTGATATGCAGGATATCTGATATGCAGGATATCTGATATGCAGGATATCTGATATGCAGGATATCTGATATGCAGGATATCTGATATGCAGGATATCTGATATGCAGGATATCTGATATGCAGGATATCTGATATGCAGGATATCTGATATGCCATCCCTGTGATAGAGCCGTTTAACCCACCCACCGCCAGAGAGGTCACAACCCTCTGGACAGATCTGCTGGGACAGACACTTGACAGTCATCAGCACTCAGTCAGCTCCGCCATGGGCCCTGGGGTTGGGTAAGTGGCCCGTGTGCAAACCTGTCTGCTTCAGTTGCTTTTGTCGTTGGTTGATTTGCCACTGGGTGAATTTTTCAGGAACTGGACGGTATTCTTTGCTATCCCGATTTTTGTCGGGAAGCTACATTACGTTTAGTGATGAGACTCCTGAAGTTGCTATCCCTGACAGCATAAAGCCCAACGCGGATATTTTCTCTCACGGTTCTCTCAGAAGGAATTATTTTCACCGAGAACGTGTAGAATTGTGAGCCTGGCTAACAGGCCAGGCTCTCCCTCGCAGCATCATGGAAGGTCCCCAGTGAGTCTTGCCTCCACAGGAGTCACCTGTCTGCAGAGATGAGTGCAGCCTCTGCTTCAAATGCAGCTTCTCGTTCCTTTATTTCCTACAGAGCCTTTTCAGCAGAAGGCTCCAGGCGGGATCCGCCCTTCCTGTTTCCTGTGTAGGTCTCTAAGTCCCTCCTAGTCTGTGTGGAGAGAGCGAAAGGTAACAGCAGCTGAATTAATTCTCTCTACAGATGCTGCTGAGCAAGGCCCACCGCACATGTAGATTCCTTTGAGAGGAATTTTGTGCGATGATGAAGATGATGGGAGATGGGTAGGAATTCTAGGGATGGTACCCAGAAGCAAGGGCTCCCCAACTGGGCTTCTGCTTCTCTTGTCTTGCTTTCTAGAAGAGAGGGTTACACATGTGTTGTCTGTTGCTTGTTCTCAAAGTAAGACTTTGTTCAGAAGACCTAAGATGCCATGGCAAGTGAAGTGGCTGCAGGACCGTGTGCAAATGACACCGTTCACAGAGAAAGCTTCTTTCATTCATTCAACCATCGCAACTGTCAGACTATCCTGTGTTCTCTTCTTCCTGGATTTTATTGTGCTTTTAGCCCAGGGTTTTTGTTAAATTCCAGCCTGAACTGGAAAGTCAAGTGCCACCTCATGGCGGTCCTCTCTTCTGCTCCCTGGCCCTCCCCTCCCCCCATCGTGGGCTGATAATGATAGGACTGGAACTTTCTCTGCCTCGTGTCTGGTTTTGACTTCAGTTTAATGGTGTGGTTTGTGGCTCTCTGCTTGCAGTTGGAGTTCCTGTCTAAACAGTAAAATCTATTGTTGGTCTCCACTTGTGGACAGTGTAATTGGGTTGCTAACTGGCACGAGCAATTAAGTGTACAGCAATACAGGGGGAGATAGGCTCCAGGCCCCCGATCGGACAGGATTTCTAATTATACTGAGTTGCCGTTGTGAGGGTGGCAAAGACTGAAGAATGCTTGTGACAGAGGTGGTTATCAGGAGAGAATGGCAGTGGGCTTTGGGTCAGCTGCTCTTCTCTCGTGGGGCCAAAAGCACCAGACAAAATACATCTGTGCCTTGCTTTCCGTTTGTAACGTGCACCCAAGCCATCTTCCTCTCCTTTGGGATATTTGGGGGTCATAAAAAATTGTTCTCCACGGTTCTCCAAAAACAACCATAGTCATCAGGACGTTGCTTCAGGGCACAGCATATTAGAAGATCAGGATAAACATGAAGCTTTGTGGACAAATATTTTTTGAAATTATTATCTTTACAGGTATATCTTTTCAACTGCTCTTAGCAGACTCAGCTTCAGTAAAACCTAGAAAATAAAAGGGTGTTGCATGATTAGAGAAGACCAGCCCTTGGATGAAGCCATCTGATTCTGGGTGTGGGGCCAGCTAATTGCAACGGGCGTTTCCCAGCAGCAGAGTCCCCAGGGAATGTTTTTCTTGACCACCGGTAAGGCACTGTAGGCTGTCTGAGTGGAACACTCCACTGCAGGCTACAAGCTGAGTGTCGTTAGTGACTGAGCAACAAGATGTTTGGGGGGCTACTGACCCCTTAGGTGGCTTTGCTGCAGAAGCTTACCCATAATAGCCGTCATGATAGAAATAATTTGTACATATGCCTTGAACTATAAAACATCCCATCATTCCAACCACACTCGGGCCAGAGGTACTGCTACATAATTCCCTGTAGCCTCCTCTAACCCCACAATTCTTTGCAAAAAGTGCCTTGACCCAGGTACCTGCACATTCAATGAACAACAAGTGGGGTCTTGAAAACTCTTCCTCTTTCCTGAGTCTGTCTGGTTCTTAGTCTCTGCTGAGTTGAATGGAAATGAAGGCTTTCTTGGCATGCCGTCCTGTGCCTTAAAGGGAAAGCTGTTTCTGTCGCCCCACTTGGCCAATGGGCTGGATCAGGGAGAGAGGCAGCTGCCAGGCTCTTTTCATGCTACCAGCTCAGATCGGAATTAAATCACGAGTTGCATAGAGTTCTCTGGGGCTCAGTGGCAGGGCAGGATAAGAGGTCAGAGAAACTAAAGACAAAGTGTGAAATCCCCAGAAACAGCCAAGCTCACTGAGGAAGAATGGGGCAGAGGTTGTCTGCTGTGCAGGATCATGGCCTGAGCTTTTTGTGTTTTACTAGAAATTTCCTTTTCCAGCTATCTCTTCTCATCTCAAACCATGTATTATTCCGGATGAGAATATTATGTAAAAGGAATTACTGCAGAGACACAATGAAAACCTTTCATGACTGGCTACTAAATGGTAGTACAACAAGTAATGTTTATCCATATATTAAATATTTTCCAGACCTTGCCTTGGATCCCTCCTTAAATAATGTGTATTTAAATGTATAACAAACATTCACACGTATCTTCAGGACACTCAAGTTTGACTGCTTTGGGCTCTTTTGGGTCAGGGGCAATGTTTTGTTCTGTAGCTTTGGGCATGGAGCCTAAGGTAGGTGTTCTGTGACTGAGCTGCCACCCAGTGTCTGATCCTGGGTCCTTCGACAGAGACTGGGACTGTTTGGGACTGTTTGGGAGTGTTTGGGCTTTTCTCTACATATGCATACAGCAGGCCGGTGGAGAGAACACAGCAGTTGAGAGCCACTGACATAATCTCTGCCCACTGTGCTTCACCAAACCCAGGTCGTTTTCGTGTGTACGTATTTTTTCTGTACTATGTATTGATTCACTCAAAGGTAAAGCTTAAAGTCCTGTACTGATTTTATTTAGTTTTTTTTTTTTTTTTTAAAGGAGCTTTATTCTTGGCTGCAGTTATTTGAAATAGATGTCACCCCACTGAGCTTTTATTTTTTTAATAATGAAAACTGGCAAAACTCACTCTCTGGGAACATATGCTAAGTCAGCCAGGCCTTGTTCTCACAAAGCAAAAGCACCCTGTGGACACCTGCTCTCAGGTCCCTGGAGTTCCTAACAAGTTTGTAAACCTGATGATGCTACTGGACCCCGGGCCGACCAATCACCCACTTTTGCCATCCAGGCTGTTCCCATCTCCGAGTTTCAAGCCTTCTATCTTTGGGGTCTCAGAAGAGGGAACTAGGAAGGCAGGGAGAGATTTTGAACACAGATGCAGAGTAGAGCAGCCATGCTAGAATATGCACATTGATTCTTACGAGCCAAGTGGACGTGATACTGTAAGTCTACGTGTCTCATTTTTTTTCTCAACCAGTGAGAAAGAAGTTTTTAAAATCCGTCTCTGTTGCAGTTTGGCTGGGTAATCTCAAAAACGACACGTAAGCTCAAAGTCTGCTCACTTACAGTAAAACTGGGGTGACCACACTGCCTACATCACAGGGCTTGAGAAGATGAGAAGAGCAATAGGTAAACGCCAAGAGTAGTTACCTGGATTGTAGGTGCTCTATCAATGTTTGGTATTAATGTTTTCATTCTCTGTTCCTAGGAAGGATGGTCTGAGGTACAGTGAGGGAGATGCAGAAGATGGCAAGATTCAAGTGGCTCAGGGGAAGGGGCCAGCAATAAGGAAAAAGAGAATTACATTCCGTCCCTGTACCACAGTGTCTTTGATTGCATGGTATTAAGGCAGTCTGGGTGGGACCTCTGGAGGGTCCTGTTGGCTCTGGCCTGCAGTGGCCTCAGCTCTAGGTGCTGTGGGAAGACCATAGCCAGTTACCTTTCCCAGCCTGAAGCACACATAGCACCACAATGCCCTTAGAAGCCAAATGTAATTGTATCACACTATCAAGTAGAAAAGCATTTTACTTCCCAAATGCCGCTTTTAGACCCATGATATGATTTGGAATTCCTAGTTGTCTTGATTACAGATTTGTGAGTGTTAATCTGGATTGTCAGTTTGATAAGGTTTAGCATCACCCAGGAGACACTGCCAGTGGGCAGGTCTGTCCAGGTGTCTACAGAGAGGTTTCACTGAAGAAAAGACCCATCCTGGATGTGGGCAGCATCACTCCATGGGCCAAGGACCTGGGATGAATAAAGGAAACCAGGAGAAATAGAACTGAGCATGAGCAGTCATGGTGCTCTGTTTCCTGACTGTGGTGGCCACAGGATCTCCTGCTCCCTACTGTTCAGGGTCTGAGTTGCTCAGAAGACATCTTCCTTCCTTGTTTCCAGTCTTTAGCTTAGGGGTTGAGGGTGGGGAAGAGAATATGCATTTCACACTAGGACACTCACACTCCTGGCCTTGTTCCTGGAATGCATCTTAAAGAAGGTGATTTCCAAAGTTGCTTGAACTCTTAAGTAGGTCCTGATTATCTTCCTTCCAGTACGGTACTTCCAGCAACTGTAAACATTTACCTTTGCTCGAGTGACCCCAGTGTAGCGACTCTGTCCCTGCAGTGAGGGCCTGGCTTCGGGGGGCATGGAACACATCTTAACAAAAGTGGGAGTCAGCTGGGGATCTCGGAAAATCTCTGTGGCTCTTCCATGGTTGCAGCCAACAGCAATGGCTTCCCAGAGCCTTTCTTACAGTTTCAGGACTTCTGCCTTCCTTCTTGAGACCTCTAGATGAGACTCGCTGGTCTATGTAATGTAAAGTACATAAAGATCCGGTTTATTCGGTTTATTCACTAAAAGGTAAATCCTGGGACCTTGTTACATGGTCGGGCAGCTGACTTGCCTTTTTCCTCTTCCCGTCACAAATAATTGAATGCCTGTAATGAGCAGATATTGCTCTGAATCCTGGAGATATCATGTTCAACAAGTCTATGATGCTTTCTTAAAGCTCCAAGAGGGCCACTTTACTCAGTCTTGAAATCTTGTAATTATTGCACATACCATCCGTGCCTGGTAACCACAAGCCCTTTTCCCATTAAGTGAGCCCAAAGAATGCTGTTGCCTCAGCCTCCCAGCCATGAGGACCATTGGGGAGCTCTCATTTGCTAATTCATACAGCAGGAAGTCTCAGCTTTAATTTCTTGGACTCACTGTGTGCATATGAGTGGCCTGCAATTTGCATATGGGAATCCTGTCATAACAGTTTCCGGAAGTGATTTGTTAATGATCAAGTTCTCAGAATGGCCCTAAACCGTTCATTGATGTGGGCTTGGATAAAACAAATCTTCCACCCTCCTATTTTGGGGACCATTTTTTTTTTCCTGGCAGAATCTGAGCCACGATGAAAACTAGCCATCAGAATGAAATTTAGGACAGCTGGGATGCTTTGCAGCAAGGACTTTTGGCTCCACAGTTCAAATAATCACAATAGCAGTTCAATTTAGCCTTTGGCTGAATGGCTTTGGCAGGGCACAATGAAAAATAATTATTTCATGGCCTGCTTATTTTTCCCTTAACCAATAAACTCTCAGAGCTCTTTAGGCTTATGTAAATATTCTGCTGTAGATGAAGTTGAGCACACTATCACATCCCTATGTAGGAAATGGTTGAATTTCACCCTTGTAGAGTGGAAAGCAAAACACAACTGCCTTCTTGTGTGATATCTATTTAGAGTGAGGAAAGGGAATGGGATAGGAAGATATTTAAGGGCTTGAAAGTGGGTTCATAGTCACAGCTGAGGAGGAAAAATGGTTGATTCTCAAAGACTCTCCCTTCAGAGGCAGGGACTAGGGTAGCCGGGTCATGTTTGATGAGGAAGTAGAGTCGCACAGTATGCTAATTATAGAATAATTATAGAGCCCATGATCGACTCCCCTGTAGCTCTCACTATCTACATTATCTACAATGGGTCCCAACACTTCTTTTGAGTGCCCTTGTGTGAGAAGGCCAGAGGTCAATCTCAGATATCATTCCTCAGGAGGCAGCTTACATTTGCATGGAACTTGCCATTCTGCTAGGGTGTTGGGGGTTTTGGGGGGCAGTGAGCCCCAGGGAGCCTCAGCGTTAGGATGACAAGCTTCCAGTAAAGCATCTAGCTTTTTTGCATGGTGCTTAGGATTGAACTCAGGTCCTCCTGTTTGTGTGGCATGGACTCACCCGTCCGAGCCTTCTGGTAGGTGTTTGTCTGCTTTGCTGTGCTTACATTCCGTGGGCTGTAAGGGCATTCTGTTTGTTCCTGATTCCTAAGTCCTTGCCTTTGCCCGTATGATTTGAATGGAGTCAGGGAGAGGTGGATGAAATAAATTAAGCATGGCGAGAAGCCCGACACCAGACCTGAAGCCCTTCAAGGTTTCTGCTCAAATCCCATCAATCTTCTGTATTTTCTATCTGCCTTTTCAGGTCAGCCGCCTCTTAGCACAGGGCACCGGTGCCACCGGATGGCCAATTCCTATTCAATGAGAGTCCCTGGATTTGCAGCTCACTTGGTCAAAGTGAAGTGGTAATGACATTGGTCATGGGTTTGATCCCTGCAGGAGCCAGTTAACTCCATTCTGTCCCATTAACCCCAGCCAGCTGCTGGAAGTTGTGGGTGGAATATGGTGAGAGAATAGCAGTGGCTAGCCATAGACAGTCCCCACCACTGGGCCGTGGCTTTGGAGTGCTTATTCTGAACACGAGGATCAGCAGATGGGTCATTAGAAGCAGAGAAAGAACCGTGAGCGAGCACAAGGCTGCCTCCTCTGCCCTGTGTGAGGGAGCAGTGGGCTGAGGTGGAGGAAATTTGCATTCCTCCCAGTGAGAAGGAGTGGGGTTTTCTTTCTTTGAAAAGCCTGCACCAAAGCAAGCCTATCTGTTGTTTCTTTCTCTTTCTTTATTTTGCGTGTGTGTGTGTGTGTATACTGTGTGCATGCATGCATGTATGTATATGTGTGCCTGTATGTATGTGACTGCATGGACATGTAGCATATGTGCACATATGTGTAGGGATGAGGGGTTGGCAGAGAGCATCTTTATCAATCTCCCTCTGCTTTATTTACTGAGGCAGAGTCTCTCGTACAACCTGGAGTTTCTCATTAGGGGTGGGCTGCCATTCCAGCTTGGCTTTGTGTGGGTGCCCAGGCTTTGACATCCTGCTCTCCTGTTTTATGGGAAGTGCTTTATCCACCCAGCTCCCCAGCCCCCAGTCCCATCGCTCAGTCCTCATGATTGAAGTTTAATGAGTGGCGTTTCTTCTCAAAGTGTCTTTAAAAAATCGGTAGTCATGTCATGCAGTGGGATGAATTCCTACATGTAAATGAGATTCGCCCAGTAATTTATTTACATTTGTTTTCAGCACAACAAATGAGGCCTCACGTAGCTTCATAATTTCCCATGACCCAATCACCAGCATGCAGTGTGTAATTTACTCTGATCTGTAGATATTTTTTCAACACAACATTAGAAGGCTCTGTCCCATTTCATGTCTTGCTTTTTTCTTTTTCTCCTCCAAACACATGTACAGGGACCCACTAAAATGGGCAGTGTTGCTTGTATTGTTGATAGATTGTGTGTGGAAGAGAGAGTCCTAATTCCACTTCCTGTTGGGCAGCTGTTCCCTTTGTAGATTAGCTCTTGCAGGGCTGTTTCCTCCTTGTAAAACAGCAGAATAGACAGTCTCTGTGGCTCAGCTCAGCTCTCCAGGCAGCCTGGACAACCTCTATGTCTGATAGACAAGCCAGTATTAGCTCACCCCGGAAGTTTTGCAGATTTGTTAGATTTTCTGCGAGTTTTATTGTATTTTTTAAAATGTGTGAAGCCATGCTATCAAAGCCACTTGGTGGCTGGTGTCCAGTCAAAGAAAAAGCATAGGGTGGTGCCTAACGCAGTGTGAGCCACTTCAGTGCCCCGATTCCCAAGCTGTTTCCCATGCTTCCTTGTGGACTATCGGTAGACAGTGTGAGAAAGGAACTTCAAGATTTGGGGGATCTAGAGGAAAAGAAGAGAGCAGATTCTGTCTGCCCATGGCCTTGAACCACTGACCTAGAAAGGGACATCACAGTTCTGCTCATTTTACTTGGACCTCTGACCATGAATAAATGAAGTAAAAGAATAACAAAATAAAAGTTCAGTCCATAAAAATCTACAAATTTATAACATGCTTGGTAAGTAAGATGACACATCTCAATTCCAGTTTTCTTGGCAAATATTCCACCATACTTACAAAAATGTGTCTGGTAAAAGATTACTTTGACAGACTAAATTATAGAGTCCTAAATCTCTTGTTTCTAGGATAACAGGATTTGAACCTGTACCTAAGTATTCAAATAGCTCCATGCTACCCCTATATTTTATACTACCCTGCAGTAAGGTCAGCTAGCTTAGCTATTGGACCCGTAACCTTGGCTTAAATCCTTCCCATGCTATTTAATCCCTAACCCTACTTATTCATTACTTCACCATTTTTTTTTCAGATCCAATAATCACAATATTTAGCTCCAACCTTCTAATATGACCTGGATTAGGGATAGGCCTATTAGCCATTACCACACTACTCAATGGCAAATTGAACCCACAGTACAGAGGGAGCAGCACAGATTTCCTAGCACAAGCAGCACCCTCAGTACTCTGCCTCTTTCCAGCCACATTAAACTACAGACCAGTCAGCCTATGAGATGGCAAAGAGGTTTTACAATGTTTGTTTTTCTGGGACTGGAGAGATGGCTCAGTAGTTAAGAGTGTGTGCTGTTCTTAAACAGAACCTAGGTTCAGCGCCCAGGACCTCTTTTTGAGGACTGACAACCACCTATAAGTTCAGTTTCAGGTAGGCTCTGTGGCGCAATGGATAGCGCATTGTACTTCTAAATTGAGCGGACATGGGGTAAGATGATCAATCCTCATTTAGAAAGACAGATGGGATGTGCATTGAATGTATGACAGGAGTCTACTGAGCGCATCTGAAAGACTCTAACTAGCAGTGTTTTCAAAACAAAGACTCATGACCAAACCTTTGGCAGAGTACAGGGAATCATAAGAAAGAAGGGGAGTTAGTCTGATGGGGAAAGGATAGGAGCTCCACAAGGACCAAATATATCTGGGCACAGGGTCTTTTCTGAGACTGACATTCAACCAAGGACCATGTATGGATATAACCTAGAACCTCCGCTCAGATGTAGCCTGTGGTAGCTCAGTAACCAATTGGTTTCCCAAAGTGAGGGGAACAGGGACTATTTCTAACAGGAACTCAATGACTGGCTCTTTGGTCTCCCCACCCCCGAAGGGAGGAGCAGTCCTGTTAGGCCACAGAGGAGGGCTTTGCAGCCAGTCCTGAAGATACCTGATAAAACAGGATCAGATGAATGGGGAGGAGGTCCCCCCTATCAGTGGACTTGGAAAGGGGCACGGTGGAGATGAGGGAGGGAGGGAGGGACTGGGAGGGAATGAGGGATCGGGACACGGCTGGGATACAGAGTTAATAAAATGTAACTGATAAAAAAAATAAAAAAAAATAATAAAATTAAAAAAAAATTAAAAAAAAAAAGTTCAGTTTCAGGGATCCAACTCTTCTTCTGGGCCAAGGAACAGCTGCAGATACATGGTATGTACACAGACAAGCAGGGACACACATACCTAATACAAATACATTTAAATTAAAAAGGTAATTTTTTAAATTCTACGTGAAACTTTCTAGTCTTATTAGATAAGCAAAACTTTAAAACTTTCAAAGCTTTCAATGGCGTAGGGACCGTCCTGCGCTGAATCAGGGACATCCAGAAACTCTGAGGGAAGCCTGCTGTGCTTCTAATGAACTATATGTACACACACATATATACATATATACACATACACACATATACACATATGGCATGTCTTCTTTACTTTTTCATCCCAAATTAAGATGTGACCTAGGCTTGGTGGTTCTCTGAAGAGCATCTAAAGCCCACAGGTGTGGTGTGCTTTGTCCCTAGCAGGCTGCTCTTGTAGGGTCTCCGTGCGCATCTAAATGTTGCCCGCCTGGAGCTTTCTAGATGTGCTGGTAAGTTCCGTTCTGTGTGATTCAGCTTTCTGTCGCTGCAGAAGGACACCTGAGATGTCAGTTTAAACAACAAGATGTTGGTTTTGCTCACGGTGTCGGAGCTTTTGGTACAGAGCCTGTTGACCTCATTGTTTGGGGGCTTTTTGGAGTAGCAGCTGCACATCAAACAGGCTGGGACAAGGTTGCTGATCCACGGTGTAGGGGAAGCAAGAGGGAGGGAAGACTCAGGGCCCTTTGATTGACAGGCCTCCAGTGACCTAACTACCTCCACCAGGCCCTCCTTAAAGGTTCCATTACCTTCCTACCGGGCCAGACTAGACGTGAGGTGTTCAACATGACCTTCAGAAGACATTCAAGCTCCAACTGTAATAGGTACATAAAGCAGATGTTACCAATACTCTTTTGCCAGAATTGATTCCAGAACTTGAGAGACAGAAGCAGCATCAGGAGTTTATAACCAGCCTCAGCAACACAGTGAAGCAGAGGCTAGCCTTAGCAACATAAGGCACTGTTTGAAAAACAAAACAAAACAAAACAACAATACTTAGAGAAACAGCAAAAAAGAACATCTCCCTTGAAAACAGTAGGAAAGGCCAGTATTTTGGAAAGTCCTATTGACCAAAATTTTCCCTCTGCTTAAATATTTCCCAACCCAAACATAAATCCCCATTGGCCCAGTTCTTATCACGGCCTGGCACTGGAACCCCTGTTGTACTGCTGCTTTGGTTTTTAGAGTAGGTGAAAAGCAGAAGATTCTGTCGATGTGAGTACTATACCATTTAGCCCTCTATGAGAATGACAGAGAACAAATCTGCCATTTCTCTTAGAAATAAGAGGCATCTGAACAGACTCCTCTAGCTTTCAAGTCACTAGGTGGTGGCCTTTCATATTCTTTTCACATCTGTAGTTTTGGCACAATGTTGCAGGAGGCCCCCTTCACTCAGGAAGCCGGCACACACTAAGAGCCTGTGTCCATGTCATCCGAGGGTGTGTATCTGGAGAGTGAACAGGCACAGGTGAAGCATGTGAAAATGGAATACCAAAGGCCAAAGTGTCGGTTTTGTTCAGAAGAAAGCTGAGGGGCCCACAGTAGACCAGAGAAGAAACTTTGGTGAGGACGTAGAGAGTGTGAATGGTGACCGCCCGTCGGATCTGCTTGGCAGAGAACAGTGTAGCAAGCAGAACAGCATACTGACAATTCTTGGATTTTGGTTTCTTTAGAAACATGGAACTATTTTAAGAATGTTTTTATTAACCCCAGGTGTGGGGATGAGGGGCTGCTTCGGACTGTCCCCAGCAGCTGACTATGATTTGCCTCATGCTCTAGCAAATCTGCATCTTTGCCAGTTGCAGATAGTTTCTGCAATTGTGTGATGTTTGGAATTCCGGGAATTCTTCAGAGGGTATATCATTTTTCAGAGGGCATATAAATGCTAGGGTCCTGAGAGACTGGGTGGGTGGTGGTCATTTAGGGAGATTGGTTGCCGTTTGTTGGTGGCCATGTTCAATAAAAGAGAAAAGAAGAAAGGAATTAGCTTCAGGGATCTCTCTCTCTCTCTCTCTCTCTCTCTCTCTCTCTCTCTCTCCTCTATCCTTCTTTTCTCTCCTATTTAGGTGGGGGGGGTGGATAAAGCATGCGAAATGAAGAACCTTCAAAGCAGCAGAGACCAGCTACAGAGCAGTGTGAGTGGAAGCCCAGAACTCTGTTATAGATTCAACAAGCTGCCTGACCCATGGTTGGCCTGTAGCGTGGGCTTTTGAGGATCTGGAATGGGGGGTTGAGTGAAAAGGTGACTCTGGAAAGAGAGGTAGGAGTAGACCATGCAAGGCTTTGCATGCTGTATTAGAAACACTGCCTTTGAAGGGAATTATGGAAAATCACTGAAGAGAAGGAAGGTGACATGTTGAAATGTCATTCGAAGGAAATCACTCCTGGGTGCGGGATGGGTTGGATGCTAATGGGGGGGGGGGGCAGGCTAGAAGCCTGTCAGAAGATAGTCACCTTTCACACCCTATTTTGGAACTTCCTTCCTGTTATGGCTGAGTCTGACACAAACATGTGGCACACTGGGAAGTTGTGGTGGTCTCTCTTGATTGTCAACTCAACAGTGGAAAATGGGAAAGGGAGTCTCAGTGAGGGATGTCTTGGTCCTGTTAGCCTGTGGGGGATTTATTAACCGGGTTAACTGAGGTGGGAAGACGTGCCTTAAATATGGCCTGCTTCATTTCATGGGCTGTCCCGGGACTAAATGAAAAGGCGAGAATAAGGTGAGTACCAGCAAGCGTGCATCAGTGTTGTCCGCTCTTGACCGTTGCATGTGAGGAGCTGCTGCAGTGTCTGCCACCTTGGCTTCCTTCCCTGCTATAACAGACTAACCCTGATGTTGCCAAAGGCTCTCTACCTTTTGTAGAAAGGTGGGCATTTACCAGGGTATTTGTCACAGCAATAGGAAACAAAACCAAGACAGAAGTGTTAAAAGAAGAGCAATGAGGAAAGAATGAGTGGGAATATCTGATCAGGAAGGCAATGAATCAAGAATAATTTACAGAACTTGCAGAAAGTGAGGGGAAAATGTAATAACCATCATTTCCTTGGTGCGGAAGGGTTCATGGAAGGAAGCATAAGGGTTCAAATGCAAAAATCTATTATCTGTAGCTCTGAAATTAAAAAAAAGTACATTGTTGGTTTTTTTTTTTTAATTGTATTTTATAATTTCGGCCACAAAAGTATTTTGGCAGCCAATTTTGACCTTAACTGTCTTCAGGGTGTTTTTTTGTTTGTTTGTTTTTTTGTTTGTTTTGTTTTGTTTTGTTTTTCTTTTAATTCCATTAATGCATTTTATTATGTCTCTCCTGAAGGGTTATGTTAAGTAGCACTGTGTACTTTCATTTGACAGTTGTTGATAGCGGTGTTTTGTTTGGGGGTTGGGATATTTCTGTTTCCCAGGTTGGCCTCACCCTCATGACCATCCTGTCTCTGTCTCCTGAGCTCTTGTAGTTACGGGCACATGGCACCATGCTCTTCAATGTGTACCTGAGCTGCTGGAGTTACAGACACAGGACAAGGCGCTATTCAGTGTGTACCTTTTATTTTTCTGATGCAGCCTAGTACTGCCAGTAGGAGCTATTCCTATCAGCTAACATTTAGGTATTACATAGTATAGTTTTCAGAATATACTTTTTTTTTTGGTTTCTTTTTTTTTTTTTTAGATTTATTTATTTATTACATATGCAGTGTTCTGCCTGCACACCAGCAGAGGGCACCAGATCTCATTATAGATGGTTGTGAGCCACCATGTGGTTGCTGGGAATTGAACTCAGGACCTTTGGAAGAGCAGCCAGTGCTCTTAACCTCTGAGCCATCTCTCCAGCCCCCCAGAATATACTTTTTTAAATTTCAAATTTTTTTCAGAGACTGTACCATGAATATTATTTTTCTATTCCACACAAATGAAAGAAAAATTGAGCCATAAAAATAGTTAGGTAGAATCAGGGAGAGCTCAAGTTAGGAGGTTGTTTCCAGAGAGGCAGGAAGACCCGAGTTTGTTCATCAACACTCCTGCAAACAGCCAGCCGTGGTGGTGCACACTTAGAATCCTAACCCTGGAGAGGTGGAAACTGGACGATTCATGGGACCTGGCCAAATTGGTGAACGCTGGGTCTCAGTGAGAGGTTCTGTCTCAAACATCAAGCAGGGAGTGGAAGGAGGACACCTGAGGTTGCAATTTGTTCTTCATATGTGTGCTCACACTCCTCCTAACACACACACACACACACACACACACACACACACACACAATTGAGGTTCCACCCTAATTTGACCTGTTTCTATAATTTTAGAGAAAACAGGCAAATAATTCTGACAGTGAACTTGCAAAAACTGAAATGTGTTTTCCATCTTCTATCTTGTAAATAAGCAACCAAATGAGGATCTGTGTCTGGTGTGGCCTTGATTTGGTATTCCTGACATCACTTCTCCATGTGAATGGGGCCAAAGGCAACTGATTTTATTCGATAAAGGTCTTCTGATTTGGCTGCTGTCATTTATACTAAAATGTGTTGCTTTTTCCCTCTCTGGGTAGAATCTGCAGTAAAGAGTGTTGTGGTTCTAGCTTCCCTTTCAGTTCATAAGAAAGTAGGATGAGAAAACTAGCTGTTGGATAACTCATGGCCATGACTGTTAAAGTTCTAAAATGAGGAGCCTTCTAACTGTGTCGTGGAACATTTTGCCCTGACTTCTGATCTACAGCATGCTTATTGCTGAAGTCAACAGCCTAATGTTACAAAAAATGAAAGCCCTACATTACTTATTGATTTGTACTCTGTTAAAGTGACAACAAGATTTTTTTTGGTTATGGCCCCTCAGTAAAGGAGTTCACCTACTGACTTTCCAGGTTTGTGTGTGTGTGTGTGTGTGTGTGTGTGTGTGTGGTGTGGTGTGATAATCAACTGACTGTATGGACATCATTTGTATATATAGCACCTGGTATGATTTACAGCTGTTGAAGGAATTCTGTAAATATAGATGGCTCACTCAGATTTATCATCTAATGATGATAATGTCCATACTAGATTCTTTCATAATAAATAAAACACAGTTTTGGAGACAATCATCAGGGTCCAAAAGAGGCTATAAGGAGAACCTCTTTGGAAGGTTCTTTCTCTGAATCTCTTGGCAAGTCATTCAAAGGTGCACAACTACGAGAGGTAAGTGTCAAAACCGGACTTTAAGCGATTGCTCTCCTCTGTGTTGATGACAAAATGATGATGGTAGTGTTGATGACCGTGATGGTGGTGACAGTGGTGATGTTTATAATGGCGATGATTGGCGGGGGGGGGATGGAAGCTGAGAGAGACGAAGGGGAAAGAGAATGAAAACAAAGATAGAAAATGTAATTCAACTAAATTGCTAGCATTGTATAATAAAAAACAAAATGGCTCAAGAAGCCCAAGCCCAGTTCAAAGTAGGCAGTATCTTTCCTTAACATGATTTGCCTTTAGAATGCATTTTGAACTTTAAGATGGCAGTGAAGGGTCTCAAACATTGTTATTTCCTCTCAGTTACATGATAGCCAATATATAGTTACAAAGTAGACTTGAGTGTAGATAGTTTTGTCCAACTGTAGGCCAGTGTAATCGTTGTGGGTAGATTTAAGTAAAGTTAGGCTCAACTATATTTAGTCGCTTCCATGTACTATCTTAATCTCTCTCAGGGTGGTTCTTACTTCTGCAATCCTTAGCATTTTTCTGTGGTTGAGCTTTATTCTAATATTATCACTTATTTTTTTTCTTAGCCTCGTTCATTCTCCCACAAGCTTTACCTAAGATTTGTACTGTCAGAACAAAACACCACTCTCAACTCAAAGTTGATTCTTGAGCCAAATATGAGTGACTATAGCCTGGGTACATAAATTAAGTTTACCCCCAAACAACTCATTCCAAATAGAAATGGTTGCATGTGGTTTTTATGGCTACAGAACGAAAGGACACCATAAGTCAGGATATTTATTTTTTCAAATGTGTTGATGGGGTCATCAGGAGGTGGGTACCAGAGCTGGAAACCTCTCTAGAGTTCTCAGATGCAATTTAAAAATGTGCACAGCTTTGGGATTGATGGATACAAAGGCCTGCTAAGTCAAGATATTCTAAAAAAAATAACAGATAGTCATAAGAATATTAGGTCAGACATAGAGTTGGGCAAGGGATTGCTTTTAAGGGGACTAAAGGGAGCCCAAGGGAATTTGGCTTTGGATCTTTAACTTTTCAAGTTTCCATAACCAAAAAGCCCTAATCAGTCTGTCAACCTTCTGATGCAGGTATTTCTTTTTTCTTTTTTTCCAGGAATTTAAGTCCATAGTATATACTTGAACTCAACTAGACTTTTGTCAATTAAATTAGAAAACCTATCCTATTTACCTGACCCTCATAGCGTATCACCTGGAGTCATCGGCAAGAGAGGATGGGATCCACCAGGTCCACTCCCAAGTTGGATGGTTCATTTCTTTTCATTCTTATTGTAAGAATGAACTTAGAAACCCAAGGCGTCTGGCATGTCACACTGTGCCTTGCCACACACAGTTAAGACCTTCTTTGATCTCGTAGATCTTAGGTAGATATTTCCAGTAGGTGAGAAAAATATGATCAATGTTTTTAGTCTAAGTGAATTTTCACACAACACAGTGACATAGCACATTAAAGTGCTGGGTAATGGGGAAACACAGTTCTCTAACCCCTTCAATGAAGTGGTCCAGGGAACTGGAGGAGTCTGGGGGAAGTTTCATGAAAACAAATGCCCATTTCTATCTCTCTTACTTCCTCCAAGCTATGAATTTAATTCTTTTGTTTGGGTAGGAAATACAAAGCATTCCCATGGGGAAAAATTTGCTTTCCCAGCAGGGGTCTGGATGATGGCCCTTAACAAATGCAAAGTTTGACATTCAAATAAGAGGGAGCTAAGCAAGATGGATAAAAAGATAGCAGAAATCGAATAGAGCCAGAAACACACAAATACTGCAAACACTCCAACCCTGAGCTCTATTCCAGTTGCCAATAGACCCTCTGGTCTCTTGCTCCTTTGCTGGTGTGGACGTAGCACAAAGAGAGACTTGTTTTAAAAGAAAATAGATGATTGGGTTCAGGTTCATAGGAAGATGAGTTTGGAGGAGGGTCACTCTTTATTATTCATAGAGCAGATGATTCCGGGGGTTTTCTGCCTTTTTTTTTTTTTTTTCTTTTCTATAGGGATGTTTGGAAAGTATTCAGAATTCAATTGCTTTGGGAGCTATAATGAATGTCTGGGGAATACGAGTCCTCAGAAAAAAAGAGATTTGGGCCTGATGAGAATTTGGGTTGGAAATCCTGCATCTCATTTAATGGTATATCCAACTTTTCAAGACTGCAGTTAAGGCAGAGAAGAGAGAAATGATTAGAAGTAAGGATAAATATATCCAATGTTAGAATAAGGTACCTCACCCACTCTTTTTAAAACCATGTGTGTGCATGTGTGTGTGTGTGTGTGTGTGTGTGTGTGTGTGTGCGTGCTTGCTCACATCTCTTGAATTGTTTCCTTAAAACCCTAACATGAGGCCAGAGAGATCAGGTAAGGGTGCTTGCCACCAAGTGTGGTGACCTGAGTTCATCCCAGAGGCCCAAGTGACAGAATGAAGTCCTCAAAGCTTTCCTCTCACCTTCACACGCACACACACATACATGCACACACACGCACACACATCGGCACACACACTGCATAAGCATAATTAAAAACGAAAGAATAAGACTGTGACATGAAGAAGTTAATAAATGTAGTGCCAGACCAGCGCTCAGCGTAACCAAGTCCATGGCTGCAATAGCCGGGAATTTCTTTGGAAAGATAGCTGAGTGCTTTTTCACTGCTTTCAATTCCTTGCCTATATGATTTTTCAGGAGCCCAGTATCAGAAGGGGATAGAATGAACAACCCAGGAGAGAAAACAACACCAGAAATCACATTTGTTTTAAAGCCCAAAGTTATGAATATATATGCAGAATAGAACACTGAAGAATGAAGAATTGCGGTTTTGATAGGTGTGTTATGAAGGAGTCACCAAGCAGTTTCCTATTAATTCTGAAGCACTTATACTATTTTTAAAATATCCCACAAACCTTTGCCTGACAAAAGAAGAGTATGAAATAAAGCTTTAGTCTCTGCCGTGACAGCTATTGCCATGGCAACGTGCCTGTCAATCAACACCCACTTCATCGAGCCTCAGAAAACACCCCCAGAAATAAATGTCAAAAGTCTTCTACAGGTTCCAAATTTAAATCAAACTTTAAAATAAATTAAAATAAGAACCCAAACACCCACAGCAGTCACACACACAAAAAAAGTAAATTCTATTTTGGAAAGAGGGTTAAGAACCAAAGGCCAAGAGATGTATCCAAGCACATGGCAGGAGAGAGGGAGAGAATAGGATCCTCCACCACATCCTGGCCTTCTCTGGTCCAGAACTGTTCACCTGGGGAGCATCGCCCCGTGCAGTGCAGGTGTCATTGTGTCTCCCTGACTTGGCTCCTGGCTTTTGCTTTTGTCATGATAATATCCCTCATCACCTCCAGTATGGCAATGCTGGGGTCTTCTCTTTGGTGGCGTGAGACAAGACAAGATGCTAAATCACAGGAAGGTGGACCACACACCTGGTCCACACTCTCAGGACAACAGAATTCAAGGGACAGAAGGATGGGCTCCTCTGAGAATTTAAAATGCCTTTCACATAAATTTTGATCCCTGTACCATTGATGTATGCTTCACAGTTTTTGCAAATCTCATCTTTTGGGTAGATATAAAAGACACATGGAAGCCTTGTGCCACCCTTTGCAGGAAGCGATGGGTCCCCCTTCTCATTGTGTGGCCCCCAATTCACTCAGCATACAGGCATTTGAAGGAACTAAAGCTTGTCAGGTTATGAGGAGCTAGTCAGACCTTCCACAGCCAGAGCGGCTAGCCTGACCAGTGCAACTGTCGGTATATAAGGAGAAACAAAGAAGATCATGCCTTTCACAGCACTGACACGTGCCGCCTCAGCAGCACCTCAGCCCTCAGCTCTCCAGATCTTCTCTGTTAGGACTTCATTCCCCACCTGCCTTTGGCAGCCCAGTGTTCTGTCTGGCCGTGAGCTCTGTTTCAGTGAGTTCTCCAAAGACGACTTCTGCTGTGCACGTTTTCCTCAGCGTCTAATAAAGATGGCTATATAGTCCAGGTCAGAGGTTGAATTGTGTATGCCCCTGTTACTTTATTTTTTTTTTCCTGCTGTGACCAAATACGGAACAAGAAGTAATGTAAAGAAGTGAGGCTCTCCTTTGGCTCGCGGTTGAAAGGATGCAATCTGTCAGAAGTAAGGGGCAAGGCAGTAAGTAGGCAGCACCACTGCAGTGGAAGATGCAGCTGAAATTTCTCACATCTTGTTGAAACAGGCATCAGAGATGAGCTGAAAGTCAGGGCATAGAGAGGAACCTATCATAACTCCTCTGAGAGGCTCCACCCAACAGCGGCAGCGAAACAGAGTCAGAGAGCCACAGCTAAACATTAGACAGAGCTCGGGAGTCATATGGAAGAGTTGGGGGAAAACTGAAGGAGTTGGAGGTGTCAAGGACTCTACAAGGAGACTGACAGTCAACTAACCTGGACCCATGAGGACTCACAGAGACTGAACCACCAACCAAAGAGCATGCATGGGCTGGTCCTAGGCCCCTGCACATATGCAGATGCTTAGCTTGGTCTTCATGTGGGTCTCCCAGGAACTGGAGCGGGGGCCCTCTCTGGCTCTGATGCCTCCCTTTGGATTCTGTTCCCCTAACTGGGCTGCCTTGTCTGGCCTTAGCAAAAGAGGATGCAGCAACTTAAGGTCCCAGGACGAGTTGGTACCCATAGAAGCCCTCCCCTTCTCTGAGGAGGAAAGGGGAAAGTGGGAGAGAAGGGATGTGCAAAGAGGATACTGGAAGGAGAGGAGCAGGTTGCAATCAGGCTGTAAAGTAAATACAAATTTTTTTAAAAGGGGAAAAAAGACAGAGTGAGCTGTGTAACCTCAAGACCCCCACCCACTAAAGCTTCGTCCATGTAGGCCCCTCCTTCAAAAGGTTCTGAAAACTCTACCGCTACTGGAGACAAGTGATTAAATATATGTGCCAGTGGGGACCATTTTATATCTAAACCATCACCTCCACCCCAGACCACGTTGGGGTGGTCTGTCTTAGGAAGCCTTATTATTGCTGTGATGAAACAGCATGACCAGAAGCAACTTGGGAAAGAAGAGTTGACTTGGCATACACTTCCGCATCACGGTTCACCACTGAAGGAAGTCAGCTCAGGCACCTGGCGGCAGGAGCTGATGTGGAGGACACAGAGGCGTGCTGCTCACTGCTTTGCTCCTTACAGCTTGCTCAGCCTGGGTTGTTGTAGAACCCAGGACCACCAGCCTAGGAGTGGTGCCACCCACAGTAACCTGGGACCCCCACATCAATGTCTAAGAAAACGCCCCCTGGGCTTTCTCAGCTGAGGATCCCTCCTCTTCAATAACTCTAGCTTGTGTCAAGTTGGCACAATATCCTAACATATAGCATGCCAGAATGCAGCCTTGTTTAGGGATAAGTACTTTAAACAAGATAACCAACTTGCAATGAAGTCATTAGCATGGCTTTTGTGCAGTGTGACTGGTGGCCTTGTAAAGAAGAGAAATGTGGACAAAGAAAAAGATACGCATACAAAGGACTCAGGGAGAGAACCACCTACAGACTATAAAGAAAGACCATTCTCAAAGTCCTTTATGAGAAGCCGCCCTGTCAAACCTTGACATTGGATTCCAAGATCCAAAACTAAGATAAAAATATTCCTATCGTCTAAGACATGAAGAATTTCAGCAATCTTGCTGACAAATGCCTGAGTGCAATAATGTGGCTGGGATCAAATCTGGAGAACTAATGCTTCTTGCTCATGGTTCGGCATAAGTGTGGTTAGTGAGAGAAGAGGTGAGAACCTGAGAGCGAAGCTGGGCAGGCAGCCCGAGGAAGAGGAGAATGTCCCCGGGCTCTTCAGTCCTTCTATCGTAAACTCAGCCTCTGAGTTTGCCAATATCACTGTTAATTGGTTGCTGTCAGAAATTCAAAGGAGAGGTTTCTAATGCCATGGGTTAGGAGCTGTCTTCATACCAAGGTAGATGTGTATTCACAGCTGCTTCCAAGAGAATAATTGGGTTCCTGGTTTCCTTTTACCTTAGAGTTTATGCATCAGAGGTTTGGGGCCTTTCTGAACCCATCTTCCATTGGTTTTATTATTTACATCAGCAGATATTGATTGTAACCTCTTATGGGCACAAACATGTTTAAGATTTATTAAGTTCTCAAATTTTCAAAGAAAACAAGTCTTAAGTACTGTGAAAATGGATGGGCTTCTCAGCACACCAGCCAGAAGCCTTTTACAGCTGCCCTCTGGAATGATGGAGTTCTATTCCGAGGCAGATTTACTGAGAAGCTGATGAAATTCAAACAGCTAGTCACTTCCCCTGCACAGATTGTCTCCAAGGGTTTCTTCATAATTTTCCCTTGAGTTTTTGTTGTGTTGCTGTTTTTGTATTCTTTTTCTTTTTAAAATTTATTTATTTATTACAATGTACTCATTTTATATCCCAGCTGTAGCTCCTTCCCTTGTCTCCTCCCAGCCCTACCCTCCCTCCCTTTTCTTCCCCCATTCCCCTCCCCTATCCCACTGGTAAGGAAAGTCCTCCTCCCCTTCTATCTGACCCTAGCCTATCAAGTCTCATCAGGACTGGCTACATTGTCTTCCTCTGTAGCTTGGCTGCACCCCCCACACCAAGGGGGAACTGACAAAGAGCCAGCCACTGAGTTCATGTCAGAGACTGTCCCTGTTCCCCTTACTAGGCAACACACTTGGAAACTGAGCAGGGGTGTATTCTTTTTCTTAAAGTAGCTGCAGTTCCAATTGTATGGGCCTCAGCTACTTCATGAGAGGGCATGTCCTTGGTTTCAATGACAGTGGGTCTTTTAAGAATCAGGCCATTCTGCAGAGGGTAGGGGAGGCCATCTGAGTAATCATACAAGCTAAGTGATGTAGGTGGATCTAGGGAAAAGAGTAGGGCAAGCAGAGCCATGGTTAGGACAAGAGGAGGCAATTACTGACCAGACTGGGAAGTTGCAGATCCCAGGGGACTCTCTGGAGGGCTCAGATGAAGCACTGGCTGTATGGGATCCACAGTGAACTGTGCCATGCATGGCCACCTTTACATCCTTCTCAGAACAGAACTATTCCCAGAGTGCGATGGCCAGCCTTGATTCTCTGCTTATAGGATTTAGCATCACCATGGAAACACATCGCTAGATAGGTTTATGGGAATGTTCTTAGAAAGGGCTAACTGATCAGGGAAGATCCAGTCTGAATGTTGGCAGCACCATCCCCTGGTCTTGACTTTCAGAGTGAATAAAAGGGATGAAGCAAGTGGAGAACCAGCATTCATTTCTGTGTCCTGGCTGTAGACACGATATGCTCGCTGCCTTATGCTCCTGCTGGCTGCTGGCACGCCTTCCCTTCCATGATGGATTGTTCTTACAGTCTAGCTGCCTACAACCTCAGTTGATTCTGACTACTTAACAGTCCTCCAGTCTTCCCTCAGATGAACCCTGAGGAAAGCCAGCCCTATTGTAGTGCCCACCTGCAAATCCATGCACTGAATCCCAGGAAATTACCAGTTTAGTTGAGATTTCTATTAGTTTCCAACAAAACCCAAATGTAGGACCTTGTTTAGACCTTGATTTTCTTTGTAGTATTCATATATGGCTAGAAATTAAGTTATTTATCATAAGGCTTTACATGTATGTAGAGATTTGTATAGTAAGCAAGTCATGTGATGCTTATATGATGCTTTAAATTGGATGGTGTCTAGTGGGTAACTCTGGAATTCTTAGTATATTTAATTTTTTACATGGCTTACTGGAATTTGTAGGCAAATATCCTTGAACATATTAGCCTATTGGTGCGGACACCTGGTCTACCAAAGACCAATGGCATTTTTCAAGTCTATTTTGTCTATCCAACTTCTCTGTCTTCTTTCTTTCCAACCCTGCTCTCCCAATTCACAATCTTGCTCAATGGTATTTCCCAAGGTCATTGTTTCTCTGGCCTTTGACTGTTCTGTTTAAAATGTCCTAACCTCTTTAGATAGTCATCAGTGACTGCCATTTTCAATAGGCAAGTTCTGACATGAAGATCTATGTCCATCTTCCATTCTGGATGCTCAAATGCAAAGATAACCTTTGACAATGCTCTGTTCCTTATGAAGATCACTATGAGTACATTGTCTGATAGGCAGTGTGAATGTATGGGAGAAATCATTTGAACAGACTTTCTACCAAAGGATAAATACACTCCCAAATCACAATGGTAATCAGAGCCAGGCCCTCATTCCTGATGACTTTACAAACCAGTTGGTCTTCAGAGATTTGTCAAAATGGACACTGTGCCCACACTGAGTTGTTTTGGCTTCAGGGGGCTGTCTGTTTCTCTCTCCCTTCCTCCCTTTCTCATTTCAGCTACATTGGTGTTTCTGTCCTTTGCTAAAATATATTTTTCAAAACTGTGATTAACAGACATTTTCAGATAGAGACATTGGCTTCTCTTTCTCCAAAGAGGCACAGCATGTGTGGGCAGGCAAACATCAGAATAATGTGCAAGGATGTGGCTGTTCCTGGGAAACTGTGCTAATGACTACATCTGCCTTGCTCATTTTGGGATGGCTGGGATCATCCTCACTCTTCTGATTGGCTGATATTTCCCTCTGCAGTGAATTCTTTTCACTTTTGTGTCCCATCAACACAAAAGTCCCCATCGTTGATCTGATCTCTGTGCTGTAAATGGAAGTTACAGCAGTTTAAATTTCAGGAACTATGCTCTATACAGCCTGCTCGCGGGCCACACGGACTCAGAGTCTAGCACACTGAGGGCTCTCTGAGCAACTTTTGGGCTTAAAATACTCCTGCCAAGCATTGTTAACAGTAGACACCAACCTGACTTAGCAGAGTGTCACAAAACTAAGGGAGGTTTTCATCTACAGTCTGTCATTTCTCCACCCAGTCACCTCAAAAAGTGAACTTATTTGAGTTTCTTGTGGTATTTTTTTGACTATTGAGTTCTTATACTTGAGCATTTTAAGTCTCAAAGATAGTGACTTGAGCTTATGAAAAGGATCTGTGTCTTTTGTAAAGGGTCATTCCCTATGACCCTACAGTATTGGGTTTTAATTGTTCAAATTGGTGCATGTGTTTGTGTGAGCGGGTGTATGTGCATGTGTGTTCATGTATGCGTGTATAGGTGTATGCATACATGTGTGTGCATGCATGTGTGTGCATGCATGTGTGTAGTGTAGTGTGCGTCTGTGTACATGTGGGTGCCAAAGGTCGGTGTTATATTTTGAAACATGGTCTCTAACGGAATCTGGAGCTCAGCAGTCAGCAGGACTAGCTGCCCTGCAGGACTCCTCCAGCCTCTGAGTTCCCAGTGTTAGGATTACAGCTGCATGCTGTCTGTCGGAGCTTTTTATATGGGTGCTGGGGATCTGAACTCTGGTCTTCATGATTCCTTGGCAAGAGCTTTACCAACTGAGCCATCTCAGGCACCAAAGCTGAGTTTTTAAGAAGTGTTCTTTGTGATCACACTTCAAAGGATTCAATCAAACAATGGATAGTGTCCTCCTGTGACCCATGAATAATGTTCTGCAAGAGGGAAGGGGAAAGTACACACTCTTAAATGTGTAGAATTTAGATGGATTGAATGATCTTGAACAGGAAGTGTTTTTGTAATGAGGTAGCAGGATGCAATTACAAAGAAGGAAATGAAGGTGACATATTGAGACATGAAATGTTTCTCACCATGAGGAAGTGTTTCCAATTCTTCTAGGCAAGTATCTTGACATATCCCAGAATAATCCTTCCAGATATTTATGTATCAAGAGACAAAGAAAATCTGACCTTTGAAGATCCTAGAGAAAGTTCTAGAAAGGTACTTCCTGAACTTCCAAGCCCTCCAGAAAATAGCTAGCCTGGTGGGAAGATGTTTATTCAGCCAGCGGAGAATGCTGGAACTCTTTCTTTCAAGAAGGAAGTAGAATTTGTTTTCACTTGGTCAGTGTAAAACCTTGGGGGATGTGTACTTCATTGATAAGCTGATTAATAAAACAAGATCTTCAAATTTTCTTAAAGTGGAAGTTGGGATGCTGTTCCACGCTGTGACTCGTCATAGGAATCTCTGCCACTCTGGGGTTTCACATCATTTGTGCGTGTCTATCTACCCTTCTACCTCTCACCCCCACTCCAAAAGTTCTCCTAGCCACTGGCAGCACCAGCCCAGAGGATCCAAAACAGTGAAGATATTTTCTGAGTAGCTTTTGGATGATTCCCTGCAAGTTGCTGTCCGTAACCCACCAGGCAGCTAGCCTAGAGCAGTCACTGAAGGCCAAAACTGGGGTCCACTCACTTCACAGCTCCGTTCTGGAAACCTGAACAAATAGCACTTGCTCCTTTGTTAAGGTTCATGTCCGTAGTTGCTGTGGTCACTGGACTCATGAGTTAGAAGTCGAGACGGTTTGCAGAGGGTGAAAGTTGTAATGTGTATGGCACTGCCTTGGGGTGGCTGTGGCTGTAGCTGGTAGCTGATCTACTAGAGGTCTTGTTTTGCCAGAGCAAGGCTGCTGTGGAACTATATACTCTGTAGAAGATCTGAGCTATTTGATTTTCTGTGTACATTTTGTATTTATAATGCTTCCATTGCATACACTCTGACTTGCTAAACAACTTAGTCCCTTTTACTCACTTCCACCTATTTTAGTAAGTGGCCCTAAGTAATGTTTTTGATCTTATTTACCACTGACTTGTCCAGAGGAGTGGTGGGTACAGTCACAAAGTGAATATGAAGGAGGGTGGGAGGTGAGTCTCTTAGCCCAAATAAGGGTGTTTGTTATTCATAGGAAGGTGGGTCTCACCCGAGAAAATAGCCTAAGAATACACGAGCCTTATGGAGACATTCCTGACAAAGATATTTATGAGACTGAAGTTTTCCAGTCCCTTATCCTTCGAAGGAGAGTCATAAGTGGTTGCCGATGGTGGCTCTTGGAAAGATTCTCAGACTGAAGGGAAGGAGATTCCCATGCCTTAGCAGTGTTCAGAGCTGGTTTTGAAAAGTCGTTCGCTTGACATGTACTGAGAATTTTAGAATTTTGGTTTCTTTAAAAACACTTAAACATTTTAAAATATCTTTTTCTTTTAATCCCAAGCGTGGGGATATCCGCTGACTATGATTTGCCTCATGCTCTAGTTTTGCCAGCTGCAGATAGTTTTGTGATTGTGTGATGTTTAGAATTCTTGGGACTTTTTAGAGGTAAATAATTGCTACGGCCCTGAGAGGCAGAGTGTGTTGCTGGTGCTGTTGGTTGATGTTGATCTCAGTTTGCTAAGTGAAGTGTTGTGGTAGAACAAAAAAGAAACAAGAACAAGAAGAAATTAGCTATCCTGACAGGAAAGACCGAACTTGTCCCAGGGAGCTTCATGCCCCTTATCAGCAGAAGTAGTCTGAAGATAATGCCATTGCTTTCTGACCCTTGATTTTATTCGGGGTCAGAATAAACACATTTCTTCTCTGTCTTTTTTTTTTCTCTGTTATGTAGTGTTGGAGGTTGAAAGGGAAGAAGAAAGGGGGTGGAGAAGGGTAGAAGAAAGAAGAACCCACAACGTAGCAAATGTCAGCCACATTGGTGTCTTTCTTTCATATTTTTATTTGTTTGTTTGTTGTTTTGAGACAGGGTTTCTCTGTGTAGCCTTGGTTGCCCTGAACTTGCTTTGTAGGCCAGGCTGACCTGGAATTCACAGAGACTCACCTGCCTCAGCCTCCCTGGGTGCTATCTTTCACTTTCTTACCTCTGGAAAGAAGTTGCCGAGTGAATAACTCCATGGGGAAATGGGAAAGAACCTTAAATTTTAAACTGAAACGTAACAATTCTCTGCTTTGTTTCCTCCCTCCCTTCCCCTTCAGAATTTCTAGGCATGGCTGAGATGTCGCTCTCAAATGCTAGCATTTGGGGCTCACAGAGGACATTCCACTGTGGCATCACTGATGCCCTCGTGTAGAATGTGATGAAATGGCTCTCCTGCTCTTCCTGTGAGCATCTTGTGACTTTAATCTGTCATTTCCGAATTCATTACTGTTATTTTAAAGATCTAAGGAAAGATCCTAATGTATCGTTCAAAGGCTTAAATCACACAGAATTAAAATTGCTCTCGTAAGCCTTAAACGGGTGATAGGATTTTTCAAGCGCTTGTGGCGAACCTGGGCTTTATCATTGGCGAGAACAGTGTCACCACAGTTAAAGTCGGTCAAACAGCAGTTCCAGAACTAAATAGTTAACACCAACTGCTGCTTAATCCAGTTCCAAAGCACTGAGAAGGGATACTCTTGATACTTTAAACCTGGCTTAAATGAAGGCTAACTGAAGTTACCCATGGATTAGAGTCTTACTAGGAATGAGCTCTGCTGAGGCACAGCTCAGTGGTAGAGCACACATGGAGTATGAGTAAGTCTCTAGGCTTAATCCTCAGTACCCAAACTAGCAAGAACAATGACTAAAACCTGTTTTCCAAAAATAGCAACTAAATTATCAAGACAGTAATTGTGTGTGTGTATGTAATTGTAATTGTATATATATTATATACAAATTGTACATACACACACACACACACACACACGTAATCACTTGGAAGAATATATCACCAGTGCTTTAAAACAGGTTTGTGGGAATTTATATTATTCAGTTCTTAACATATGTTTAGTTATTTTACCTTTTAACCTTTTTGTTGATGTCTAATTTAATTCTTAACATGATAGCTTATGTTGATATAGAGCATAGTTTAGTTTTTGACCCTTTGTAAGAATAAGGACACACTTCTATGGTTTCAGAGACACTTTCATTCAAAAAGCACTCAGCTATGTAAGTAAAGCAATGGTTTCCGAGGCTTAAGAGCCAACCAGTTCTCTTCCCATCATTACATAGCGCTGCATTGAAAATAAGGAGTAATGTTGTCGAGACAAAGTATCCATCAGCAAATGTTTGTAGTTTAGTGCTTGGAGGATCTGGCCTGAGGTTCACAAGTTCAATATGATGAGTGTTTTTCTATCAGCTTACAGAGGCTGCCTGGCTAGAGACACACGAGAGACTTTTAAGTTAGGCAAGGTGCTTGCGATAGTACCCAGCAAGAGGACTTGAACTCAGAACCCCAGACTCCTGGGTGCAGTAGCCCAGTTTTCATCACTCTGATTTTCTGGCAAGGTGGGAGGTAGAGATAGAATCTTTGTAACCTCCCAGACCAGCTAACCTGGTGTATATAGTGACAAAACACAATGAAACCTTGTCTTAAACAAAATGGAAGGCATTGACTGACAACCAGGGTCATCCTCTGCTGCCCAGTGCTTGCACTTACACACACACACACACACACACACACTGACACAATACATATATATATATATATGACACATTGTATATGCGCCCCCTATGAGAACTTTGATTTGTAACATTGTAGATTTAAATCTATTGAGTTTTTTTCAATCTTATTGGTCAGAATGGCTGTTTAGAATCTCTGTTTAATGTACTATACTATGCATTTAGGGAGCATTTATGGTGTTGTGGATGTCAGATTGTCTTGTTGGTTACCTGATCTGTTCAGCATGATCTCAGGTTTCCTGCTCATGGCTCTCTTCTCTGTGGATGCACATAACTGTGAGTGGAGTGTTCTTTGGTCTGGCTGGCCGATGAGGTCCCAGCAACTCTAGCTCAGTACAGAGAAGGTGGGTCCTGTCCACAAGTCAGGACTGCTCAAGCTTCTCTTGCTGGATCTTTGCATGAATGTCAAGCCCTCCTGTTCTTGAGCCTCTGAAAGGAGAGGTGGCTACATCTGATGATTTCTACTTACAGTCCTGGAGGAAGTTCTTCGAGGATGCTGTATCTTCGGGGCTTAAAACACTCTAGGAACATAACTTCAGAGCAAGCTGTGCATAAACCAGCAGAAACATCGGCTGGGCTCTGTCTTTGCTCAGAATTGTGCAATCCCTACTCCTCTTTTCTGACTACAATGAGAGATCTTTGGTGCTCTTCTGGAACTTCTCTACCTCATGTGTCTGCGTCAACCATTCTGACCTCCTTGCTCTTGCCTGAGCTTGCCTGATTTGCTTATGCTGAAGGGTCTGGACACAAGGCATTTCCTCTGCTCAAAACGCTGTTTTGTCTGTTCTTCTGTATCTTTTCAAGTGTTTCTTCTAGTGTTCGCCTTCCCAATCATGCCCATACCACCCCACCACTGAAAGGCCCTATCAAACTCTATCCCACCTAAACAAGGATTATTAGTGAAGGTGGAGGGAGAAGCCCTTGATGCATTCTACTGCCCAACGCAGGCTGGAATCTGGTGCAGCATTGTTTGAAAGAGCTCTCTACAGACCGTGATCAAGCATGGCCATGCTTTCCTTTAGGGGAGGCTCCCTTCTATTCAGAAGTCAGTACTTTTACATCCCTGAACTTTTGAAGCGCCAACATAAAAAAAAAGCCAAGCACCTTTGTTCAGGTATATGATAGGGGCCAGGTGGACGTTACTTAGAGGAGGAAATTAATCAAACCATTCCTGTACACATTAGGCAAACTGTTTCACTCAGAGTTAAAAAGCAGCTGGGGAGTATTAAAGTACAGGGTGCCTGCATGCTCTTTATGATTGTCTTAGCTTATGACCTTATATCGTTTTTATTTCTCTATTAAATCAAGATATATCTCATTGAGCTGCCATCCCATACGACATGGAATGTTTCATTTCGGTGTGTGCAACTAGACTCGCCCCTGATGAAAGGACACGTCTGTTTTCTGCCATGTTCCCAGTGTGGACAGCTGGGGTTCCTACTGCCATGGATGCCACAGATGAGGTGTCACTTGTGGGCACAATTTATCTCCCCAAGAGCATCAAAGCTCTAATACCAAAACCCTCTGCATACGACCTTAGTTGGAAGTCGGTTTCTGCAGATAATCACATTAGGATGAGGTCATGAGAGTGGTCCTTAATCCACTCTGACAAGTGTCCTTATGTTGTGCTTTGAATGTAAAATATCCCCCACAGGTCCCTGTGTTTGAACATTTGGTGTCCAGATGGTGGTGCTGTTTTTAATAGTTGTGGTGCCTTTAAGAGGTAGAATCTCTCTGAGCAAATGGGAGCTGTGGGCAAGCTTTGAGGTTTTAGAACCTGGCCTTACTTCCTGCCCGCTCTCTGCTTCCTGACTCTGCATGCACTGTGTCCAGCCACAGCCTTCCTGCTGTCCTGCCTCTTTCACTACAATGCAGTTTATTCCTTTTAAGCCATAAGACAAAATGAGCTCCTCTTTCCCTAAGCTGCTTTTGCAAAGTAACTAATATAAAGTAACTAATACACCTTATAGAAGGGAAAATTTGTCCAAAGACAGGAAGAATGTTACCTGAAGATTGGAACTGTTCTGCCAAAAATCAGAGAATCCCAAAGACTGCTGAGAAGCCACCAGAAGCAAAGACAGAGGCACATGCTCATACTAGCTCATAGCCCTGTGGAGAACCCATCCCTGTACCACTTTGATTTTGGACTTGTAGCTGGGACTGAGACAAATTTCCGCTGTTGAAGCCACCCAGCTTGTGACACTTTATTCCAGCAGCCATGGCATGGGAGTGTAGAGACTCTTTGATTCAGCAGACTAGAGTAAGCGCAAAGCAGCAAGCCACGCAGGACGCCTTAGACAGGAAAGCGACTGGGGTAGAAGCAAAGGGGCACTCACTTCTGCTCACGAGGTGAGGCAACCGTCCAACCCATGCGTCCAGTTATGCCGCTGTGGATAATGGCAGCCTGAGACTAATATGCCACAGGACACTAGCTGTGACCAGCTGTGACCGGGAAGTGTGCCAAACACTCACCTGTGGAAATCAACGAATTTCTTCACTTTATAGATGACACTTGAGCGGATTATCATGGTAGAGCCACAGAGGCTGCTGTAGAAGTTCTTCAGTTTCTTCTAGAATCAACCCAAGATTCCAAGTCATTTTGTCATCCTTTTTGTTTATTTTTGAAAATATTTGTTTTTCTTTTATATGGATAGATGTTTTGCCTGTATGTATATCCGTAGACCATGTACCGCTAGTTCCTTGAGAGGCCACCAGATGCTACTGGAACACCTGGAGCTGTAGTTACAGAAGGCTGTAAGGTGCATGTGAGTGCTGGGAACCAGAGCCAGGTCTCCTACAAGAGCAACAAGTGCTCGTAACCTCTAAGCCATTTCTCCAGCCTCATATTGTTAAATCATATTTTGCCATACAAGCTGTAAGCTCTGTGGCAACTTCATAATGTCTATTTGTTGGATGAGTAAGTGAACCCAGAGGTTTTAATCTAGGATTTATGTGAAATAACAGTTTTTTATGAGTTTTTAGGTAGACATGATTGTACCATTTGGACTAGGCAGAAAAACAGGGTGTGGGGATCAAATGATCTTATCTGTCTTCTTAAACCCACTCTTTGTCATATAAAATTTTGCCAGTTAATTTCTAATCTTGAACCACTAGATTATTATAACAGAGATGAAAATACCTTGAAAATGTATTGTAGCTGTAAGGCAATGTAGGCATGCTTCCTAGCATGTGTGTTTCATGAGCTCATTTGTTGCTCCCCTCCATCTCTTTCCCTCTTTCTCCTGAAGCCAAGGGTTGACCTCAGGGTCTTGTACATGCCAGGCAAGCTCTTTATCACTGGGCTACAACCCCTAAACATGGCTCTTGGTGTAACACCACAAATATTTTTCTGTACATCCAAACTCTCCCACCGCATGGCGGGTGCAGCTGAGTTGACTTTCTCCTAGTACTGCTGAGATGTGAACTGTGTCCCAGATAATGCCTGTCTTCTTGTGCTCTTTATCTATGGAATAGCCATATTCATGAACATAACTGAGGAGTGCGCATTCCTTCCTGGTCCCGAGAGGGTAAAAATGGGGAAGTTTTGTCACCAGGATCTTGCTTGGAAGTTCTCTTGGCCTCCTGGTCCTTGTAATCTCTGTTAGAAAACGTCAAAGGGAACACCCAGAGCACGGTGTGCGGGAGAGAGATGGCTCGTTACAGAGTAGGGTTGGTGCACTCTCAGGGACTGGGAGTGGACAGTGGCCAAAGTGGTCATTATGCTGATCTGCAGTTTTAACAAGTTTTATATTATTTTTGATGTCTCTAAAATGGGCAACTTTTTCTAAGCAGCATTTTTTTTGTTTTTGTCCAGGTGATTGACAGGTCCGTTTAGATTGACTCAGATGGGAGGAAAAGTGTATGTCTCTGTCCTTTGTCAGAGAGCCTCAGCTAGATAATAATCATATAAGTTTTGTCCAGAAATATAACTTAGATCCCTGACTATTGACCCATAATTCAGCCCTCTAGTCTTATTTTTACAAGCTGTTTTTTATGTGTGTGAGGGGTCGACCTTTCATGACCCCCAAGCTTGTTACTACCCAACTCAATACCTGACAATTTGCATATGACCTTGATCCTCAGCCTTCTCTCCTGTGCTGTATTGCCATTCTCTGCTGCTCTAGTTTCATTTCTTTTGCTTGGATAAGATTCGCCAAGACTACCCATCTTGAGGGAGAAAGTTTATTTTAGGTCACAACTTCAGGTGATAGACCGTTACTGCAATGAAGTCACAGCTGCAGAAGCTTCAGAGCTGGTGGCAGAACATCTACAGTCAAGAGCAGAGAGAAACGAATGCACGTGTGCTTGGTGCTCAGCCAGTGCTCTCTTCTCTTAACCAGTTCAGGGTGCCCAGCCTAGAGAATGGTGCCACCCACGGTCAGGCTGGGGCTTCTCACCACAGTTAACCCTGTTAGAAATATGTCCCAAAGATATGCCTGAAGGCCAACCTGATTTAGACAGTCCTTCACTGAGGCTCTTCCTGGGTGGTTTTACGTTACGTCAGGTTGACCATTAAATCTGACCATCACAGCAGACATAGACCAATCATAAACAGTCAGAAATACCAGATCCCCGACACCAGTGGTTCTTTCATTAGTTTGTAGGAGAAGTGCTTACAATATATCCGGCCCAAAGGTCGTGGGCTGCATGAGTCATTTAAATGTGAATGTCTGCCTTAGCTTATCCTGTCTGGCATCTGCTTTCAAAGGCTATATATCACTCAGGCTCTCTTAATGTTCATACATGATTTTATCATAGTTTTCCAAAATTGTATAAGCTTATCAAAATACATTATACATCCATTTATATATATCATGTCCAGTACTTTAGAGTTCATGAGATCTGGAGAATCACTTCATTGTGAAGGAATATTCCCAATTATCTCCCGGGACTGACATATATATGAGTATATTCAAATATGCACATTGCTCAGACTAAGAGCACTGAAAACTGATTTGAAATCCTGATAATGAAAACAACAAAATGTCAGCAAAATGCTAAGTTATGTAGGGGCAGTAAAACAATAGAAATACCATAAGTAGCTTCACTCTTGCAAAACAAGCAATAATGTCTAGATAGAACACGCGACATTTGAAAAACCTATGTTTCGACTGATAACACTCTTGGGTTGAGAACAGTGCTATAAAATAAGAAGCCCGAACCACTAGTGTTAATAGGCAAAGAGCACTGGTCAGGAGAAAGAGACAGCGTGCCATTGTTAGCATTTAAGAGTTCATTTCTGTCTTCTTTATCCTAACTTTCCCGTGTAGCGTTATAAGCAAGAATCAGACAGCGGCCCGTATGTTCTACAGATAAGGCAGATATTTTATACTTCAGGTATTAAGTTTTTCTTGCACTATCAGAAGCAAGTGCCTGGAAGTGAGGTTTTTGATTTTTAGGAGGCTAGCTGGTTTCTGCTCGAAGAAATCACAAGCCCTTGAGATACCAACCTGAGCAACCCTGCTGTCATCAAGGCTGTGGGAGGGGTCAGCTTTGGGAAGCAAGGAGCTGCCCATGTAAATCCCATTGGTGATTTAACAAACAGCAGGGAAGGGGCCAGACCTGAGCAGGAGAAAGGGCTATTGGTGCTACTTTTCTGCAGAGGAAGGCTACCTGGCCAAGCAAAGGGAAGGTCTTTCCAGATCTCACAGGGTCCAGAAAGACAATTTGGATTTCTTAACATCCTTCTCCCAGTTCCTTACATTCTCTCACAGTACGTGGTGGAGGAGGAAACCGCTGGTTAGGAAGTGTGTTCAGCCTTCTCAGGTCATTATCCTAAGCACCTTTCATGAACAGGCATAAGACATCTCCCCACCCCCCAAAAAAACCTTAAGATGGGCTCGGCCAGAAGTCATATACAGTCTCTCCTTCTTACACTTCCTGAATTAAGGGGGATGCTATAATGTGTAGCCTAAATAGAAGTTAGTAAAGGGAGTCATATCAACACATTCCATCCAGCTTGGGGTCTGTGCCTCTGCAGTGTGTACGTCAGAGGTCACCACTCCACCTGCTGCGGGCAAAGGCAATGCGCCCACTCTGGCTCCTCCAGGGAGGGAAGGCCAGATGTGGGCATGCTTGCTGGTGTACATGGGTGTTGAAGGAAGTGAGGCAGCTGTTCATTTCCTGCAGGAACACTCTGCATTTCTGCAGGGCCGCCTCGAGGAGCTCTTGAGAGACCAAGCATTTTGGTGTTATCACAAGGGGTTCATTATGCCAAGGGAATCAATTCAGCCTGACTTTAATGGGCTGGGGAGTGGAGCTTCCATGTAGCCCCATGACAAAGAGAATGTAAAGTGGCTGGTATTTACTGGGCTTTCTCTCCTTAATTATGCCTGTCCTTAATATTCTACTGTTAGTGCCTTTAATGTTTTCTCTTCTCCACGTTTTTGGCATTTTTATGATTTGCAGTTTCATTCTAAATGGGCACATGTCATAATGTCATCTAATTTTATTGATAAAAAAAAAAGCCCCTGTTTCCTGTGGCTTTTGGCCAAGGCATACTATTACTTATCATTCTATTTTTTCCCCCAGATTATGTAGCCTGTGTAATGTAAAGTAAAAGATTGTTTCCCATTTGAAAGAGAGATTTAGTGCTCTCTTGCCATCTCGTTGGGGAAGTGGATAGTGAGTCCCAGAGTCAGAGTCTTGACATTTAAAAATATCTCTGGCCAATTGAGAGTGCTTGGCAAAGGTTGGTTGAATGGATGAATGAATGAATGGTATTAGCATTCGAGTTGGGGTAGGGGGGAGTGGGTGTGTGCAGGCCTATGCAAGTCCGCCTCTATGCGCGAGATGTCATTCCTCCAGCGCTGCCCACCTTTTATCTATTTGTTTATTTTGAGACAGGGTCTCTCACTGATTTGGAGCTCACCAAGGAGCCCAGGATGGCAGGCCTGTGAGCCTCAGGTATCCTCCTGTCTACCTCCACAGCTCTGGGCTTAGCACTGCCCAACACATTTTATGTGGGTTCTAGGAATCTATTAAGCTTTCTCTCAGCCCTATTCTTGCTAACAGTAGGCCAGCAGGGGTTTCTGTCCCCACTTCCTGCTGGGAGGAGCCTCAGCACTTCTGTGTTAAGTGAATACATGATGTGGTGACATAAAACTAAAATGTAAACATTCTCACCTGTCGGTTACTCCTGCACTATTTCACTTCTCAGGAGCTCAGTATGTGCTCACTGCTGCTTAGCATTGGATATGCGTCCCACTGTGTGTCACTGCTGCATATTGCATAGGCATCCCCTTCTTCCTTTCCTCACCTGGGTCTCTTCCTTCCTTTTCCCTCTTGGTCAAGTCTGAATGAGACACACAGAGTCAAGGAAGGAAGTGTGCCAGCACCCTCATTTCAAGCCATACCCCAGGGTTTGTTTCTAGTAACTATGAATCCAGTCCATTCCAGTTTCAGCAGGAAACTCTCCAAGCAAGGAATAAACTTCTCATTGTTTTGTAAAGAAAAGCCCCTGAAAAGGCCAAGGCTTGTTTTTTCTCAGTGGTCCAGACATTGAATCTTGGCTTTTAGTAGGCTCCGCCCCTCTATCTCTGCTGTTCTCTGCTGTATGCAATGGTGAAGGGCAATAGAGAAAATAGCGCTGAGATTAGGAAACAAGACTAGTCACAACACAACCAGAAGGCCAGGGCAAAACAGACTCACCAGATACAGGAAATGCTGTGAGCCACTCTTAAAATGCTGACCTCATTGGTTTGTTCATGTTGTTAACGTCTAGATACATTGTGAGCAACTAGGGGCTTGCAAGTAAATAAGATTTAGGTCCTACTTGAAGAAGATAAAATACTTTTAGTGTGAGGAATGTCAAGATAGGTCATGAGTGCCATACCTAACATTGAAGTTGGAAGGCTCTGGATACAGCCCTTGACAAAAGGACTCAATATCCCATGCCTTGCCTTGGAAGTGTGCATTTCACAGAAGGAGAGTAAAGGAAGCCAGAGCCATGAATCACAGGATGGCATCGGTTCTGCAAAGGAGTGTGGACCTCATCCTGAAGGCCAAGAGGAGCTACTGGAAGGCTTTGAACAGGACAGTGATGTTTTGGGGAGATACTTTGGTAATACCCGGAGAGGAGTAAATTCACCAGCACGGACAGTCAGGAGGTTGGCAGAGGAATACAAAGTAGCAAGAGTGTTGCCTTCCTGAAACCAGCATAGAGGATGATACCCATAGGGGATTATGAAGAGAGTGGAGGGATGGACCTGGTTGCTACACTGGGTACAAAAAAGTAAGGAGGATCTTGGGTCTCCTAACTTCGTGTGAAGGACTCTGAGAAGTCTCAGAGTGATCTGTAAGCACAGGCCAGTGCTCCTAAAAGCCTCCAGATCAACATCTCCGAAGGCCGGTGCTATCTTTCATCTCATCACAGTGGACTGTGGCAAAGGTGTGTGGGATCCTGTACAGCTCTGCAGAAATTCTGCAAAGGACCACAGAGGGTTGCAGGCACATGCCAAGACTACTGAGCAGTTTGAGATGAGCTGAGGTTTGTCAGATAAAAAGTTAAGATCCATTTCCCAGGGCTGGGGGGATAGCTCCACCAGGAAAGTGCTTGTCTTGCAAGCATAGGGCCTAAAAGGAAAGCCCCAGAATCCATGCAAGAAACAGCAGAGGATTGTGTTGCTGGTTTTTAAGTCCAGCTCCGAGGAGGCAGAGATAGGAGGATCCCTGGGGCTCCCTGACCAGCTGGCAGAGGCAGCTTGGTAAGACTCAGGCAGTGAGAAACTGTCTCTCCAGACAAGGATGCCAGGGACTGAGTGATGCCACATGAGGCTGTTCTTTGGGCTCCATACATACATGTACACATGGCTGCCATATGAACACTCATGCACATACACACGGTTATTTCTTAATGTTCTTTGTGAGTAAGTTCAGTCACAATAGTTGTTTTGTCTCTGTGTGTGCTTACTATGAGTTGAGTGTGTGTATGTGTGTTCTGTGTGCATGTGTTGTGTTTGTGTGTTTATATGTGCATGCATGCATGCAGATAATCCTTCTTCTAGGTCCATATCACTGGAGAAGATCTCCCTTAGTACCTCTAAGATGGTCTGGTACTTGTGAAATGGATAAGTAGCAACTGGGAAATAGCGACACAGTCATTTTCTACTAAAGCAAGCCAAACAGTGCATGGGTAATGATTTGTGTTAGTGCCACAATCTAAACTAAATTTGAACTGGTGACTTCAACATGAGCAGCCCCGTAGCCCATTGCCAGTCTCCTGAGACACATAATCTATGGTAAACATTTGTGCTATAATTGTACATGGCTGTAATTACAGCATGTGGGAGGCAGAGGTGGGAGGATCAGGGGTTCAAAGCTAGCCTTGGCTCCATAGTTTGAGGTCAGCCTGGGCTACATGGAACACCTTTACCCCTCCATTCTCAAAAGGAAAATAAGAATAAAATTGTTGTTTTAATAACTTACTATGGGAACTGTAGCCAGCAAAGCCATGGTTAAAATTTAAAAAGTCACATTAAAAACTCAGCAATGCACTACACATTAAAAAAAAATCCTCTATAAGGAATAAAATGTGAATGAAAGAAATGATTCATTTTATTGGGGTAATTAAAACAGCGTCTCCTGTTTTCATCCATCATACTCATGAAATAAAAAATATGTTGAGGGAAAGTGCTATTTACCTGGAGATGAAATTTAACATATGAGGCAGATAAAAGTTGGTTTTTTTCTAGAGGAAGAAACTGAAAATGAGCTGCAGATCATAATTCCAGTAGAAACTCATCATTATGGACCAGGAGTTGGGGTGAGATCATTGTGGAATGGGAGCCAGAGTGAGCGCAATCTCTACCCAATATTTTTTTTTTTTGAGGCACAAATGTAGCCAGGAGTGACTCATTCAACAGGGTGCCTCAGAGGCAGAGGGTCCTGGATATAAATGGTCAAGGCTGCAGTAAGGGAACGGCGTAACCTTGGATTCGCCCCCTCATCTCCCGGTGAGTTCAGAGGAATCCACTCCTGTGATTCTGCTCTGTGCCTTCTGCTCTGCAGGGCGACTTCAGGTGACTCAGCCAGCTCTTGCATCTGCCCGTCTCTACTCCCATACTGCAACTAATAGAACTTTCCTTCCTGCAGACCGGCTAGCTAGAAGGAACATGGAGTGTGGTGAATACATGTGGACTCTGCTCCCTGTGCTCCCCTAAGAACGGGCGAGGGCAGCTAGAACTGGGGTCTTGGTGCCTACTAGAGAAGGGAGGAGAAGGCAGGGAGTCAATAAGGAAGGGCTGACTTTCCCTCGCTTTTTGTTTTTTACTGTGCAGGGGTGGCAGTATGGGATCCCAGAAAGAGAATGAAATTTCTAAAAATCTGGGTCCGGTTCTCTGGGGCTAACTGTCTTATTTGCAGATATGTTTTAGAAAGACGAGTCAAACCATTCATTCATCAGCTACTAATTGTGTTTTCGCTTATCGCCAATGATCCTGGAGTTAGCATTGAAAGTGGGTTCCCACTTTCATGGAACTTACATTCTGCTTGGCAATGGCATAAAACCACTGGACAAATAGAAGGTGGGCAGTGAGGGACAGGGTGAGAAGTGAGAGGACAAACAGAGGCGATGTTTAGAGGTGGGGATTGAGGGGGAACCTGTTTGTTAAGACCTGTGACTGAAAGGGGTTATGGAGACATTCAGCTCAGTACATGGCTCACAGTCAGCCACTGGCCAGAGCTGACTGATGGCACTATCCTGACAGTGGTGTGTGCCCTCTGTGTGCTCCCTGTCAATCTGTGTCATAGGTGAAGTACAGGCACTTTGATTTAGGGTGTATTTATAGTGGAATTCTATATCTGCATATACAAAAAATTAATATTTATTTGCAGTTCAATTCTGGAGGTAGCTAACAATGTTTCGTGGAAAATCAGAATAAGTTAAATGCTTCATGTAGACAAATATCTCACATGAATATCCTTTCCCCCATCAATAGAATTAAGTAAGCCTCTGAGCCCATTGACTTTGTGTCAGGCAGCATTCTGGGTCCTGGGGAACAAAGCATAGACTAGAGCCTCGGCCTTCAGGGAGCTTCTGCTCTTTTCCCCTAATAACTCATGACTCTCCCACTATTGGTTTTAATAGAACCGTCAGGGGGGATTTATATGCTGACGAGGCTCTGAGAGTTTAGAAAAACAAGCTGCACTCAAGTGTTAACTTTGATGTTTGTTTAGTTTTATAAAATATGTAAGAGGCTTTTCCATTAGTGAATAAGACTTTCAAAAAGCTTTCAGAATCTCATGTCATGAGTAGTTAAATATCACTAAAGGAGAGTCTCAAAGCCTGGCAGCTCAGAAGCTTAAGTACTGCATGCGGTTTGGATGCCTGGCCAAAGTGAAGCCCCCATTCCCATCCGATTTGAGGCCACACCGGTCCAACTCATTCATTTCATCTGAAAAAAAAAAAATCCAGACTGCACAGGGCTCCACGTCCACTGAGCAGCTCTCTGCTATTCCGCCGCCTTGTAAGCAGCAAAGCACCCCATAGCATGCTAGGAAAAGTTAGGGGCAAACTGCACAAACAAGGCATGGGCACAAGTAGGGGTTAATTAAGTACCACAAGCAAGACACACCCAGGGATTCTTTTTGAAAGTATTTGCAGCAAACTGAACCCTGGGACCACATAAGATACTTTCTTACTGGCGCACCCTGAATTTCTCCCACATAGCCATGATTTATTTATGGTATTTTACCGTCATCCTTTACCTTTTAGTCTTCAGAAGAATTTCATCTATCCTTCTCTATTTCACACACACACACACACACACACACACACACACAGACACACACACACACGTGTTTGTACATATGGAATTTATACAAACATATATATTTATTCCATATGTATATCACATATATCAAATGTGCACATACCAGATAGATAAATAGATATAGATATATGGAACACACATACATACACACACTCACTCACACTTAGTCATTGGTTGTCTTCCCAAAAAGCCCCGAGAGTGTGGACATTGTGTTCTGTTCACCCTTGTCTACTCAGAGGTGCTCTGAAGCGGGGCAGGGGGGGGGCATGAATATTTGCTAAATTCTTGAATTTTTCTAATGATGGACAGTAAGGACAGCAGCAGCAACAGGGTCTTGGGATTCAGGGGAGCTTCCCTGAAGACAGAATCACGTGAAATCCAAGCAACTCTCCTCTGCTCAGGGGACAGTGTACCTGCTACACTTTGCAGGGTCATAAATGAAATGGACAAGAAGTGGTTCCGTGCAAACTGTGACACAAGTGTGGCTCTGTTTCAGACATTAAAGGGACATTATGGTGGAGGTAACAAGTCTTTTACACGGTGGATTTTTAAGTGTTTTCCTTTCCTGTTTGTTTTTGAAATTTGAATGCCAGGTACTGTTACCCACTGCTACAGCAGGACCCATTGTTTCTAATGACAATAAACCTGTGTTGTAGGGGCTTGGGGAGAGCACACTGTGGTCTGCACGGCTCCCAAAGCGTCCACTTTGATTCCATTTCTTGCCCGTGTTGCCCTTTGGGTTGCACTCTTTGATGACAACACCGGCAGTGTCTGAGAGGTTAAGCCTGAAAGCAGACTCTTGTTGGAAAATATCTAATGATATTCCATTATGAGTTTACATAATTTGATTTATGACACAGGGTCTCATGTAGGCTGTTCTCACCCCAGAACCCACATGTAGGTGAAGATGATTTTGAATTCCTTATTCCTCTGCCTCCCTCTCCTGTGTGCTCTGACCACAGGCATGCACTACCACAGCCTGTGTGATGTGGTACCAAAGACCAAACCCGAGGCTCTGAGCCTGCTGGGCAAGTACTCCAAACTGAGCCACGTGTCCAGCCGAAGCTCACATGGTTTTAAGACCCACTGATTCCCGAGTGTAAAAGAAACCGTCTTAGTGTGCTATGAACTACCTAAGTGAAAGCAGACTATTTTTTTTTAAAGTAAATATTAGGAAACTGTTCAATGATTAGGAATAGAGAAATTTCCAGAACTCCTTACAGAAAAAGACTTGTCAGCGATCTGTTTCGGGGGTTCAGGCAGAAATCTGTAGCATCTGGGTGAATATAAATGGGATACAAGCCATAGCTCAGCAGGTGAATACAGGTGTGTGTGTGTATGTGTGTGTGTGTGTGTGTGTGTGTGTGGACATACAGCTGAAGGCATTTTAATGTTCTATTTTGATGCTGTCAAAGTGTTGAGGTTTCTCTTTCACTAATGGTGCCTACAAAGTATGTTTTCACTTATTAGTTGTTCATTTTATTAGGAGTCAAAGCCTTGCAATGGATGAGTTTCTCTTTTGAATTAGCTCACTAATTATATTTAGTTTTGTATTGTGTGAAATTAACCACTCTCCAATTTTTAGAAGAGAAATTTTATGAAGATATGTATCAAAGTACCTATTTTTGTGTTGAAAGTGTAATTGCTACAATTCTATCCAATGGCAATTAACTGTGATTAACTCTTATCTATTCCAAAGAAAACAATGACTTGAGACACTTTGAAGATATTATACACACAGGCACACACACACACAATATGTGGGTAGTATTAGTTATGTTTCTCTTGTTCTGATGAAATATCACGATTAAAAACCATTTATAGAAGAAATGGTTTATTTTGGCTCAGTGTTCCAGAGAGCTGGAGTCCATACTGTCAGGAAAGGCATGAGCTGTAGGCAGGAGGAGGAGATGGCTGATGATCCATCTACTCACTCACAGCAAGCAGAAGGAGGGTATGGGGTAAAAACCTTCAGAGCGCACCTCCAGTGATGCATTTCCTCTAGTGAGGGCGTGTCTCCTAATGGTCCATAACCTCCATAAACAGCCACCAGTGGGGCCAGTGGGGGACCAAATGAGCCTGGGGGATTCCCATCTAAACCACCACAAGGGTGTTTTTTTTTTTTCCTTATCCACATTTATTTATTTTCTCATTCAATTTTACTGGAATAATTTTTCGTAATAGATCCTCTTCCTCAGGATGTGGTAAATTACTGGTATTAGAGCAGAAGGCAGCCCCAGTGGCACCTAGTGCTGCTCTCCCAAATGCACAGATTCACCTAGGAAAACAACCAAAATGACACTTGACAAGTCAAGTGCAGGGAAAGCTGTAACTGCTGTTTACCACACCAGAGAACTGAAGGATAGGGTGACAAGTCCAGTGATGTAACGAGGGGGCAGTGATGCGTGACAGGTCCCGGGAGAGCGCACTGCTCCTGCAGCGCTTCAGAGTTTATTCCCAGCCTTCACACCAGGTGGCCTCCACCTGCCCGAAGCTCCATCTCCAGGGGATATGGTGCCCTCTTCTGGCCTTCTTTGGCACCTACACCTATGTGCACATACGTAGCACATACAGGTACACTTACATAATTAAAAATCTATTTTTTTAAAAGGAACCCATTAGTATGAGAGATCATGTACAGAAGCAGAGTAAGGTGAAAGGCAGACACTCACAGTCTAAAAAGTCTCTAGAGGGATGACACAGGACATACATTCCAATAACAGTTTTTATTTCAAATCTCCTATCCAAGAAAACTAGAAAAAGGGAGAAGCTGATAGGCGTAAATACAAGAAACAATAATTGTGCACTTCTTTGTTTTTCCTTATTTCCCATTCTCTCTCTCTCTGTCTGTCTCTGTCTCTGTCTCTCTCTCTCTCTGTCTGTCTCTGTCTCTCTCTCTCTGTTTATGTTTATGATGAGGCTTGCCTCTCACAGCACTTGGTTTGAGTTCCCATAGAAACAGACACCAAGACAAAGACTCTAGGCCAGGTTATATATGGAGAGGTGATGCCAGTAGAATACAACAGAGAATGGGGAGTAGATGCTGTTCACAGGTTGTCTCTGGATAATGGTACCCTACTGGGAATTTCAGAAAGGTCAGAGTGACCCCACCAAAGATGGCAGGAGATGGAATATCCCACAGTTCCCTTTCAGTCACCCATTGGATACGAGTACAATAGGGGATGGATTCCCTGGCACATTTTTACAGCTGTACAGTCATCATCACAGTAGATGGAGAATGGACCAAAGTCGCAGATGATGGTCAGCATGCTCTGGACTGGAAGGAAATTGGGAACTTAAAACCCCGGCTCTATCAAGGGAGTGCTAACATTCCCAGACTTAAGCTTAAAGGGCAGAAATGCTAGTAGATGAGAACCCCATCAAACCTTTGACCCAGACTCCACAGCAGGGTCTAGATGGGAGGCTTACAGGAAGCCCACAGAGTATTAAGTAAGATGACAATGACCACCTTTAGTATCTTTAGTACCAGAGAGATGAGTCACAGGTTAAGTTAATGTTCGGTGTTAGAAGCATTTCCAAGCAGGCCAGGAAGCAGGAGGAGGCATCAGCCATGGTGTTTCCGTCCCTGGAGACTCACAGGCCTTCATATAGTCCACTCTCCTGTGGGTGCATCTGTCCATCCATCCGTGTTCTCTCTTTGGCTCTGCACAAGACAGAGTATAAAATCAAAATACATCTGTGCACTCTTTCTTTAGCCATGCAAGAGATGGAATGTAAAGTTAGAGCTGTAAAATTAGGCACATGGGTGGATGTGTTTGTTCAGAATAGGGAAGAAAACCACAACAAATTTTTAATTTAACAAAGCTTACAAATATCACACTTAAAAAGCCAGAAAAACAAAATTTTAATTAGCCATCTGATAGTTTTCCTTAATTTTTTTTCTTTTCTGCTACATGCTCTCTGATTGCCTCTTCATACACCAGCCATGATTTTGTAATCCCATTTCCTACGAAGAATAGAAATATAATTTAGTCTTTCCTCTACTATGTTGATTGGAGTTTTAAAGAACCACCATTGCTATAGTTTTAAAAGGCTTCTTCAGCTAGATTACTTCCTACTGGGCATGTTATGTACATTTTTGGAATTATTGTCAACATTTCTAGAAAACTCTATCAAACTCCTTTCATGTATAAGCTATGAGATGACGAGATTTTTTTGTTTTTGAGGTTTGCATCTGGCTTAGTACATTTGAGAACTTCTTTCTTTGCTCATGATGTTATGTATTCAAGATTCAGTCTTCCAAGCTCTACTGTCTACTGCTTCATCTCTGGGCCTGTGATTTTTAACTCTTGTAGGGAGGTGTTGAAAAGAGAGAAACAGTCCTGTGAGTTAATATCAGTCCATGGGAACCATAAAGAATAATTTGTTCTACATGGAAATGCTTATGATCCATGAAAATATAAACTGGTAAACCAGAATTAAATACATTAACAACACAATTTGCCTTCAGCCAAATTCTAACAAGGTGTGCTTATGGTCACACCTAGGCCACCTAAGCCAGGGGAAATATGGAGGAGAGTTCAGAAATTAATTGTAGTTAAAATGTATTGCTGAAGAACAGTCTAGAAAGATGTGCGCCCACATGTAGAGTGTAGAGGGCATTCTGTAGCGAGGAGGCTTGATGTTTGGACAGCTTAGCTTTGGAGTCAGCTTGTCTTTGCCTATGGCATTGGGTTTGGAAGCTAACATTTGGCTTTGCCTGTGTAACACCCTGTCTGGGAGATGAGGGTTCTAACTCTCAATGCTTATCAGCATTGACTACATATTGCTGAGTCCTTTGTTCCCCTTCCTTGTATGTGGTAGCTGCTATTATACTTGGAAGCCCTTCCTTATCCAACCTTGTTCTCCCGGACCAGCTCAAAGATTTGAGTGCCTTTGTCCTCTGAGGGCTTTTTCACCTGCTGTTCCCAGTGTTCCTTGTGAATGATAAGATCATGGTAGTTGATAAGCAATACCTGACAAAGGGCTTCAAAACAAGACCTGGCTGCTGTACTTTCTAAAGTATAGAATAGTTGAATATTATCCCATTAAACCCAATGGAAAGAGTCCTTATTGCAAAACAATAACCCCACCATGTGGGAGGCAGCAATAAGGAAATTGGTCTACAGTAGAGCGATATGAAGCCACTGGCAGGGATTTTGTCATCAAAGAAACTGCTTTACCTTGAACTAGTTAAAGAAGGTGTCTTCAGCTGGGCATAGTGACCCACACCTGTAATCCCAGCACTCAGGAGGTAGAGGCAGGCTGATCTCTGTGAGTTCAAGGCCAGCCTGGTCTACAAAGTTGAGTCTAGGACAGCCAAGGCTACACAGAAGAAACCCTGTCTTGAAAAACAAAATAAAACAAAACAGAAAAGGTATCTTCCTGCTTCATGTAACCTGCTCTAAATGTGGCATGCCCCTCACATTTCTCTGAGTTTCATTTACTAGCCTTTTCAAGTGTGTAGAAGTTCTTTGGGGGACGTTCTTTGGCTGGTTAAAAGCAACCCCCCCCATGTATCTTTTTGCATTTTTGCATTGGGGAAATCTAGAATGTTTAGGAAGCTGTTCAAATAGAATATCCTAGCGTTGAAGGAATCCTGGTAAGTGTGAGAGGCCATCTGCTCTGCCAGCCTCTGGCACATGTCAGTATCTTTTGAAGTTGAAATTTACTATGGACTTTATCCTCATCACCAAAGTTTGAACTTTTGTAAAAGTAGACTGGGGATTTGAACCTGCTTTGAAGGAGTCTCCACACCATTAAACTCTGTCATGATTCTGAAGTGAGAGAGGCACCTATGCCTGAAAAGAAGCCATTGTGGTAATGAGAAATAACAGTTACACACACTAGTGATTTGTATGGAATTATTCTTGAGTTTATTGTTTAATAAAGAACATTCAGAATTAGGCATGTAAAAAATGTCATTGAAGTCACAGATGAAAAAGCTACCAACATGTATTAATGGGTCTCATTCACTGCTTTATGTACCCAGCTTCTCCTGGGACTCCACAAATCCACGTGCATACCGACCCCATTCAATTGAACATGAGTGCACATTAGTTCTCATGTACCTGTGAATAGCCTGGGTTATGCAAATGGTTCTCCAGTGGGCTGGATAACAGACTCTCTTCAACAGCAGGTAGCTTAGAAACTTTAGTCTAGTGGAGACTTTCCAGAGATTTTTCAGCCATGTTTTGCTGATCAGATTTTCTTTTATAGACACCTGGGCTAGCCTCACTGCACAAAGAATCTTCTTAAACATTCTCTCCAGCAAGCGTTTTCCAATCACAGGAATGGTGAAGTTTATCAGCTCTCATCCTCAGAATGTATGCTTGTTTCTGCCGAAGCATTGTAAAAAGCTCCCGACTCGGACATGTCAGAGAAACAAACGCTCGTGAATGAGAAGATTTGCAGCACTTGTTGAAACTTTGCCAAGTCAAATTTGAGTGTCGGGGTGCTCCTTCTCATGAAAGTGACATGAGCAAGCGTGGCAGGCCATTCCCTCAGCAAACACGGGAAGGATTTGGGGATGGGAAGATTTTAAAATAATCCAGGCTTTTTGTTCCTCAGAAGAAAAATATACAAAAGCGTCAGTTCTTGCCAGAGTTCTCAGAGAGGACTCTGTGGCTCCAGCTTCTTTTGTTTTTGAAACAAAGCGCGAGATTCTACTGCGTCCTCCACACGGGAGCCTCTAAGCGCAGTCTTGTTCTTTGGTTATTTATAGCATGCTGGCCTCCACCTACCTTCTCCCTTATTACTTCTGTACCCTCCCCCAGCCTCACGGTGACCCTATATTTAGATCTGACGTGTCATCTATGCCCACAGCAAGGTTGTACCTCTGACAAGGATGGCAGGATGTGGGGTTATTTTACCATATGGAGGAGAGATACATTTGGGACTCTCTCACCTTTTCGAGAAAAGTCTTTGCTCTATATAGGAAACCTAGTTAGCAGGCAGGGCCCTTTTGAGATCATCTTATAGTGGGAAAAAAATGACTTTTATGATATCTTAGTGCACATTGTTAAAAATTCAGTCCTATCATTAAATATCATTCACTTAGGGGAAGCAAGTGAATGATATTTATATATGCATATTTTGGTGTATCAAGAAACACAGATCTTTATATTCATATTTAGGTAAAATACAAACTTTAACGACAAAACTCTTAATCCAGAAGCAGCTTTAATGCCTGATTTTGAAAAAGATGAAATAAGTATTTGAAAATGTATCAGAAAATAACCAAAAAAAAAAATCAGTGCTACCATGCATGATATTAATTCCAATAATAGCGGAATATATGCTAAGCATCGTCCCCAAATCAGTTAATCACTGTATCACATATCAGGTAGGTAGCGATGCTGCCAGTGAAAGAGAAGAGAAGCTCTTCGTGCCGCTGTGACAGACTTTAGACTCAGATGATCTGGCTCCTAAAGTAAAGGTTTTCAACACTGATTTAAACTTATAGACCCATGTGTACAAGCATAACATTGTTGGTTATTGTGGCCCACACGTTTGTAGGTGATGCTACCTTCAGTGCAGGCCAGGTTCTTATTCATCAAACCCTACTTCTCGATTTAGATTTAGCCAGACAGCTTGTCACTTGGCTGCTATCGTGTTCCCCACTCCCTAGCTACTGAGAGCCAAACAGTCATATAGATGAAGACTAAGTTTGGTAACTAATTCATTTTAAGTCAAGGTGCCTCAGTCACCCCCTTTCTGTTCCATGAGAATAATTTTTTGTCTTTCACCTTTCTCTGGATAATGGCACAGAGGAGTGGAGGCTGTAGAACTTACCCCTGCCAGCCTGCAGTACCCATCGGGGTGTGTGTGTGTGTGTGTGTGTGTGTGTGTGTGTGTGTGGCATCTGGATGGGCCCACATGCCCTGTGAGGCAGGGATGCTGAAGAGTGTATTCCAGGGAAAAAGGAGAGCTCTGACTTCCGTTGCTCTGGTCTGCACGTCCTTACCTCCTGAGTACACACAACCCTCAGCCTGTTTCTTTCAGATATAATCATATATGAGCAGCTAGAGTGATGATTCCTTCTTCTGAGAAAAGACCCAACTTATGCCCATGTACTTAGGCAGAATGAAAGACAATACCACAGATCGGCACCATGGATTTTGTATTTTATTTTCCTCTTTTTTTGGGGGTGCCATTGGGTGCAGTTGAGCTGTTACGGATGTGCTGTCTAAAATTTTTTTTTGCAGTTAAAAATCACCCATATTTATTTTTTAAAGGAGAAAGAACAAGTCCTGACATTTTGGGGGAAATATTTTTCTCTAAGAGAGGGAGGGGGAAAATGCAGGGAATAATGAATTCATCAAGCTGAAAATGCACGAGGCAGCGAAGCGCTCAGCCTTCAATACACGGCAAATGGAAAGAGAGCTCCCATTACTGTCGAGATGCATGGACACAGCCCCGCTAATCGCTTGGTCATGCTTGGGGGACACTAAGTCATCACAGGCCCTGACATGGTGAGAACAGGGTGCAGAGGTTTGTTGTAAGAAAAAATTGTTTATTTAACACCCATAACCAACCAGTCCTCCCTTCTTCAACTCCCATCCTCAGATAAACGAGTGTAGCTTGGAAAAGTGTGTGTGTGTGTGTGTGTGTCTGTCTGTCTGTTCAACACAACAGAAAATCATCAATGAGGTAGGAATTGTACAGTAAGTGATTTTTTTAGTGAAAGGATTAATTTATATTGCTAATGTTAATTCTTTGGGTCTCATGTACAGTATTATATATAAAATAATGGATGATAACATCAACTGAGGGGTTGTTTTTATGCTAGTGCTGTTTTGACTGTCTTGGGTTGTTTGTCCATATTTCTTCACTTGCTCCTTGGGGGATAAGATTTTTAGGCCCACTTTGCAGAACAGAAGCCGTCTGATCCCAGTCACCTAGGTCAAGAAAAGCAGAATAAAATATTAAGCTGAGTGCAAAGCTGGTGTGGTTGAGCACCTGCCCTTTGCTGGCTTGTGGCCTTTGAGAGATGCCATGGAGCTAGGGGACAGTTTGAGTTGAGGCTAGGTTCTCCTGTCAACGTGTGTTTCGCTGAGCCCTCTGTGTTTAGTGTAAAGATAAGGCACGTGGGCTGGAGAGATGACTCAGCCATTAAAGGCTAGGCTCACAACCATAAATATAGGAGATAAGACATGTGAGTAAAAAAATCTCCTCTCAGTCATATTTTGAGTAATGGAAAGATGTGCTGGGCTCAGGAAGGGAGACCTTGAAGAAAAAGCACCCCTTTCTCTGGAGATAGCTTTCACATACACTGCCATACAAACCCTGACTGGCAGCTATCTGGCTTTAGCACATCCTCAGTGCACAGTATAGTCAGAACATGATGCTGAGACAGTGGGCTCATCATAGATGGCTTTTTTTTCTAGAAACTTCCAGCAGTGCAAACTACTGGTTCTGTATTACTGGAGCAGCAAACAGAAGATAGCTGAGTGGAGACAAGAGAGGTAGCCATGTTTAATGAGCAAGCAGGGCTATGGTAGGTAGTATAACATATGCGGTAAGAATATCCAAAGAGACGAGGGGTCGAGTTCAAGTGATGGGGGGGCGTGGAGAGCTTCAGCAGACAGTACAGCCTCAGGGAATGGGTTGGAGGGAGGGGCATGGAGAGCTTCAGCAGACAGTACAGCCTCAGAGAATGGGTTGGAGGGAGGGGCATGGAGAGCTTCAGCAGACAGTACAGCCTCAGGGAATGGGTTGGAGGGAGAAGGAGGCAGGCCAAACTAGAGACTGGTGCAGTGGTCCTCCATGACGTTACGGAGGCATGGTTTGGTCAGTGCCTTGGAAATTGGAGATCTGATCGACAGCAGTAGTCCACTGACGGAGTAGACGAGGTTTATTAGTCTTTAGACATGAAGGAAGAGGAGATGGGGAAACTAGAGAAGATGTTTCTGTCTTGACGAAGAAAACAGTGATAATGTTAGTCATCAGGACAGGCAATATCAAAAATGGGATGAGCTTGGATGGGACAAACAGCATTTGTCAATTCTGGAAATGTGGGGTTCTTCGGGGATGCACTGGCCAGTGCTCTATAGAAGCAGATGGACGCACTCAAACTTCAGCCGAGGGTTGTGGTTGGTCAAGCATCAACAGCAGGCTTGAGGGCATAGCTGGTGAGTATTCCTAAACACAGTTATTTCTCTGCGCTCGCTGCTTAGCACAGACAGCACGAATGAGTTCCTCATGCATTCACAGCTGGGCTACAGGCAGTAGGATTTAGTAGACCAGCAGGAAGCATTTCATGAGAGAAGGGCTTTGGGACTAGAAACTGAGGCTTTAAATTGGGCAGAAGGGGAGGAAAGGACAGCTTCATGTGGGAGAAGCTTTGGGTTTAGCAATGTGATGTCTAAAAGACTTGGCTGAGAGGCATCTATGTCAAATATTGCATTCAGGGCTATAGAACTGTGAAGGCTTTAGACATTCTTTTAAAATAACTAGCAGTTCAACGAACCATTCACAGCTCCTCAGTATCTCTCTATTCATGCAGCCAGATCTATCCTAGAAAGGCGAGGCCTCTTTAAGAGGAGGATGGAGATGAGAGGGCCCCAGAAGGAGGAGATCTTGGCTACCTCCTCCAAGAAGGCAAAATGGCCCATGGTTTCCATGACTGAACACATGGACGCAGGACAAAAACATCAAGCCAGTCCTTTAGGGCACACACATAGAGCTGACTCCTTTCTGCTCAGTCTCAGAGGAGTCTGGCATCCAGGAGCTCAGTACACAGCGTTGGGTGCTGGCAGGCTTAGAATTAGACTCACGGAGAGACTGGAAGCCACACATTGGATCTTCATCAGCAGAACTGAGCCCGTAATATCCTGGAGAGCCATTTTGATTGTGCAGAGTTCTGGCTTAGTCTACTTGGCCAGATTGCAGGCTAGTCCCTAGGTGAAAAGAGACGATCTGTAGGGGGCTGGAGAGATGGCCCACTTGTTAAGATCTCTAGCTGCTCTTCCATGAGACCCAACTTAAATTCTCAGGGCTCACATGCTAGCTCACAAGTGTCTGTAGCCCTGATTCCCAGGGATCCAGTATCCTGTTCTGGGCTCTGTGGGGCACCAGAATGCGCATGTGGCGTACATTCACACGTGCAGGCAAAACAAATACACAGAAAATAAAAGCAAATAAGTCTTTCTAGAAAATAGAGAACCTGTGCTCTTACACGGCTTCTGGCACCATCTGTACGCTTTGGGCCTGGGCCTGACAAGCTGGTTCTCCAAAGGATGGGTAGTAAATATTTCTGGTTTTGCTGGGCATACAACCCCTGTGGCAGATCTGCTCAGTTATGCTCCTTCACACGAAAGCAGTCCTCGGCGGCATGGAAGTGAGTAAATAGGGTTGTGTCCTAAAGCAACTTCGTTTTGAAAAGTGGGTAGATATGTATATACAAACACATATGGGTGTGTGATAACAGTTAGTGGAAAAGGGAGAACAGGGAGGGGTAGGTGGAGGAGAAAGGGAAGGGAGAATTGTTGTAACTAAATTATAGTTGCCAAAGGGGAGGGGACTAAGTAGAGGGGCTGAATGTAACCCAGTCAGTAAACAGCTTGCCGTGGAGGAGTATGGAACCTAATTTCCATACTAGAACTCATGTCCAAAACTGGACATGGTGTGGATTATGCTTGCAACTCCCATACCGAGGAAGCAGAGAAAAGGGAACCCTGGACTCAGAGGCCAGCTAGTCTGGCCTAATAGACAGGCGCTAAGTCTCAGCGAAAGACTTTCTCAAGAACAAAACCAAACCGATAGTGCCTGAAGAAGGATGACACCGGAAGGGTTCTCACGAGCGCCTTCCTGCTTGCAAACACAGAAACAAAGGGAAAGAAGATAGCAAATGGGAGGGGCCGCAGCTCAGTGGCAGAGCCTTTGACCAATCCTACTCGGGTCCTCAGTGCTGCAGGAATGAAAAGCAGGAGGCAGTGATGGGTGGGAGTCTGCCTACCTCTGTTACTTGCTAACCTTGGATTAATGCCACCTTTCTGTCTCAGTTTCAACATCTATCCAGTTTGTTAATTATTCCCACCCACTGGACAACTAGACCACTGGGCTATGGATTACTTATTAAATGGTGCCTAGAGGAGAATCAGACGTCCAAACAATCATAGGCACATGCACAGAGTCACACCACAGAGAGGAGAGGGACTTAGAGGCTAAGACTGAGTTGATTCTTTTCTGGGTGTTACTGTAAATGGCACAGCAGAGGATAGACAGAATGGTTCCGTGCATGCCTGTGGCTTCTGTAGACTGTGGGGGCCTAATCAGCAGAATAATTGAGATAAGAAAAACTTTAAAAGCTCTAATATCATTTACTTTTTCCCTGCAGCACTTGCTCTTCTAAGCTTACTCTCTCTGCCTCTTTATGTAAGCTGTAGGAAAGGAAGCAGAATCATTTGAGTGAAGTCCATGGCTGATGCACCAAACAAAGCACAAGCCTCATTATTAAAAGGTAATAAAAACAGGTGTAACTGGCAGTTCATTTCCTACAAAAAGAAACTGCTGTGACTACTTCCCTGGCCCATCTTTTGGAAATCAGAGCTGCTTGATTTATTTATTTATTTTTCAGTGTGGCCATGATGAAGAGGCAGTGAGGGCTAATACTCTCAAGAATGTTGCCAGGTAAATGACAGACATATGCGCACACTCATTGTGAGGGCTATAGCCGCTGAGGGGAAGCGTAGGGATACTGAGTCATTACCTGAGTGAGAGAGCCGCTCCAGTTTGTGTCATCTGGTAGTACCTCCGGAGTCAGATTTTCTTCAACTTAACTTTCTGTGGAGCTAGAGAGCCTGGAGGAGAGGTGGAGAGGGCTGTGGCCGCTTTCGTACACACACTGAGAAGGATCTTCTTTTCTGAGGTGCTGGGTTACTCATGTAACTGGAGCAATTGGTAGTTTTCATATCGTATGTCTTCTGTGGCTTTTTTTTTTTTTTTTATTCCATGGCATTTGTAAAGCACTTTAGCAGTGATTCTGTTAGCTGTGCCTTTTGCTGAGGAACTTGCTTTAGGGATTTCTTGTAGGTGTTGAGTGTAAGAGAGTACGTACTTTTTGGCCCTCGGGGACATGTGATAGTACCAGACATCTAAAAGGTGTTCAGGTCTGTCATGGAAAGCCATTCCCTTCTAAATGTTTGTTGCAGATTAATTCAGGACTTGGGAGATGGCTCAGCAGGTGAGAATGTTTGCTGCAAGGCACGAGGACCTGAATTCAGATCTCCTGAATCTGTGTACAAAGCTGGGCAAGATGGCTCAGTGGATAAAGATGCTTGCAGCTAAGCCCGACCACCTGAATTTGATCCCCAGAACTTACAGAACGTGGCAAAGAGAGGACCATCTCCTCAGTGTTGCCCTCTGACCTCCACATATTTGCACTGGCACCTGTGTGCTCCCCTCTCCCAGGTAAATAAATAAATGTGATTTTTAAATGCTCGATATAACTGTGCTTTTAATTTCAGCACTGTGGCAGTATGGAAGCAGATTAAATGAGAGATCTGGTGTTAAGGTAATCTAGTGGGAAGTAATAGAAAAGGACACTGAGTGGTTTCCTCTGGCCTTTGTCAGTATGCTCCCACAGATACACATGGACAGTTACACCTACACATGTGTATATTAAAAAAAGCTTAATTTGATGCTGATATTTTGAAGGAAAGAACAAGGTTCATATCTTTTGGAAAGAAATTTAAATTACTTTCCTTAAAATTGTGTCTGTGAAGACTCCTATGGGGCTAGGAAATGAAGTAGCTGAACAACAAACAGCCCTGGCATAAAACATCAGTCCTGCTCTCTCCGCCTGTCGTTGCTCCCTTCTTAGCCTGCTTGATTAAGGATGGCTCTTTGCAATCAAATAGATTAGATTCCAGATCTATTTGTCTCCAACCTTTTCCTTTATGGCTTAGAAGTAGAGCAGCAGGATAGATCAAGTTCTGACTTGAAGCAGATACATTCAGAATTCTATGAGTGCCTCTGTAATGAGCCCCATGCATTTCCAAAGTGCTTGAGAATCATTTGTCTCTGACTTCATGGAGACTTGGGCCAGAATAAAGGAAAGGGCCTTCAAGATCATCTGACCAATTGGCAAAGCCACTGCATCACGATAAAAGAATTATGGCTCCCGTTACCTGAGCTCTTGTACCAGCTTCCAGTGAGCTCTGGCTTCCTTCCTCTGAAGATTAGCCTGACCAGCAGCTACATGGATCTTCTTCCTTTTGGTCTTTTCTGTTCTAGAACTGCCCTTGATCTGATCATGTGGTTGTATTAAGCAGCAGCCTGGGTGATAAAACAATCCTACCTTCTCTCTGGGTTCCAAGTTGATGTTTGTGTTTATTAAAAATGCTGGCGAGGACAGCTGCTTGGAGCGCTCTAGCCAAGATAATAGCATTAACTTGCTTTGCTGAAGAATCAATATGAATATATATACATATATATACACACACATATATGTCAATTTATTAAGAATGTCATAAAATGAGGTTGGTTGTCACTCAACCAGTGACAATGGTTGAAGCAGACATCAAAAGAGAGTTAAATCTTTTGCGCAACTCCTTTAAAAAATTTGTAAATTCCTTAAGCCTCCTGAAAAAATTTTGGGAGAAAATAGGGAGGTTATCCCAGGAACTGCCCTCACTCTCCTGAGGGGAGTGAAATATAGAGAAACTGCACGGGGATGGGAGGAGAGGGACCTGTGTAGTGCATCCAGGGAAAGTCATTGAAAATGCTAATTCTGTGCCCACAGATGAAAACTTTGAAGGACAGGTCCTTGTCATTGGACTCCTCAAGAAACAGCAGAGCAGAAATAAAAATAGATCATTGACCAAAAATAGCCCTTTCCAACTGAGAAGTTTTAAAGGGCTGCAGCTTTTTTTTTTTTTTTTCTGTTTAAAAAATTATAAACTAGGCTTTTTATTTCTCACCCAGAGAACACTGGAGATAGACATATAGGTGGTTTACGGTTACAAATCTCAGGAATCTCTGTTGAAGTTAAGTGGAGATGTTTGGTTTTGTTTTCTTTTTTCCTGCTCACTCTCCTACTTTGGAAGTAAAAACCCATGAGACTCAGGTCCATGCCCTTGAGTGGTTGGTGGCTTTAGAAGCTCATGTCTGTTATAGCTGCTTTCTTTTGATAATTTAATATAGTTGAATATTACCAACTTTGGTTCTTTATATGAATAGTTTTGTTAATTGTGAGAGAATTATGGTCATCTACTTCCACTTGAATTTTTTTTGGTGTGTTTGGTATATGTACATACCAATGCATGGAAATGAAGAAGCCCAAGTTTGAGTTGGGTGTTTTCCTTCTATTATGAAGATGATGATGATGATTTAAATTTTTATTTCTTCTGTTAATTTCGTACATGAATACAATGTATTTACATTACCTACTTTCCTCCTCTCAACTCTTCTTGCATATACTTGTTGCAGGATATTTGATCTCATTGTGAACCTCAAAATTGTGACCTGTAAAACCCTGTTTATTGTTTGGTTTGGTTGAGCCCTAACACACACCTTTAATCCAAGAACTTTCTGTTTATTTTAAGCGAGTGATTGTGCTGTGGTTCACCCAGCCCTAGCTCACACCTTTAATCCAAGAGCTCTCAGTATACTAGATCTAATAAAGTTAACCTAGGTCAAAAGGTGGAGCAAGAAACCAGCTGACAGGGGATAAAGAGTTGGAGGGACTTTGAGTTGAGGGGTATTGAAGACAGCGTGGAGAAGAAAGGGCTTTTTGCTTAAGCTCTAGCTTCAGCTTAGGCTTCAGCGCCTCAGCTCCCTGGCTTTTGGGCTTTGCACTAGAAGCCTTCAGCCCTGGGTTTTTGGCCTTTTCCTCCTGGCTGTCAGCTGAACTAGTGAACCTTTGGTTTTTCCATCCGGACCTGGGCTGAGAAGGAAGGTCATTTAGGTGCTTTCTCTGCCTCTCTGAGCCAGCATCTGGCTCCTGATCCCTTATGGTAAAATAGAACAGGTGGGATTTTTGTCATTGTTTCTAACAACATTTGGTGCTCAACATGGGGCACCATTTGTAGGCATTAGTTTTTAAAACTATTTTACTAGCATTTCTTTTTCCCCCTACTCCACTCCAATCTTTCCAGCACCCCAATACCAGGTAGGAGAGAGAAAGGATTAGTGGGAGAGGGGGTGCAGTTCTCTTAGGTGTTTCCTGCTTGTTAGGGTCATTGGTTTCCTTGCAGCCAATCAGTCCTTGTTTCAAATCTCCAACTTCTTGTCTCACAACAGCAACCAGGAACAGCAAGGAGGAAGCAGGAGCAGCCTTGTTCTTTCTCCGGGGCTCTTCACTCTCTGGGCTCTGGAGTTTATTTTCTCTTCAGAGTCCTCAGATTTAAACTATCTGCAGCTGGCAAAGAGCTCTTCTCAGAGCCGGCATGAGGCAAATAGTCTGCTGCTGTGGACCATCTGAATCAGTCCCATATCCCACACTTGAGACCAAAACAAAAACATATTTATATCCATAACATATACTCCCTTAACCTCCTAACTTCATGTCATCTTTGTTATCTTTATATTCCACAATTATTTTCTCTTCCTTTTCCCCTCCACTTTGCTTTTCTCTTTTTCTTCCTCTTCTTCTTTCTCTTATTCCTCCTTTGTTATAGCCCAGTGAGTCTAACTAGCAGTGCCTCTATGTACATGGCTAGGATCCCACTCACCAAACCACAGACAACCTACCATGGGCCTCACCACTGAAGGAACAAACTCTCCTTCCCCCTGTAGCCATCAGTTGCCTGCAGGTCTTAAGCTACAGCTGGAACCTGTGGATGATGAACAGCTTGATCTAGTGCAGCTTTGTGTCAGCAACCACAGCAGTTGTGAGTTCAAACACCTTCTGTTTGAGACAGTGTCTCTCATTCAGACTGTAGCTCACTGATTGGCTAGAATGTCTAGCCAGTGATCTCCAGGGGTCCTTCTTTCTCTGCCTTCAAGGCTGGGATTACAGGTGCATGCTGGTACACCAGGCTGTTAGGTTCCTTTCTTTTCAAGCTCTGGAGTTACTGCAGGGCTTGTGGCTGATTGGCAGTGATAGACTGATTAGGGATGATTCAGCAATGGACTTACAATAGGGAGGAACATACCCCCCTTCAAAATCAAGGCTGACCTTAGTGTGCAGGCTCAATTGGGAAGTCAGTCACCCATCCTTTTATGCTTTAGCATACAGTCATTGACCCAGCTCTGCTTTGTGTACTGGGGCACAGCCATGAAAACTCTTGGCTACATACAGCTTACGTTCATGTCTGGCCATGATTCAAAGACAGTAATGAGCTGTATATCTCGGTGGACCAAAAACCAACCAACAAAAAAAAAAAACAAATAAACAAAAAAGAGAGCAAAAGAAAGAAAGAATAAGAGGCATGAGGGGGTTGGTTTGAGTTGTGGTTTTATAGTAGACCGCACAAGGAGAGGCCCTATTTGGAAAATGACTCACAGGAATTACATGTTTTATGTTGTTGGCGTTCCAGGTAATGGCACTAGAGGTTGGCAATGGTGTTGAAGTGATATTTGCTGAGGAGACAACAGGGGGGCTGTCTGAGGAGGGTATGTAGGTCCTTAGGTAGTGTCCTGGCCTTGCCTTTTACTCTGACTGGGATCAAACCATGGATAGGATTTCAGAGAGAGGAGCTGTGTGGTTGTATGCTTCTGAATGCTCATTCCAGCAGCTGTTGGAGAGTAGACTGAGGAAGAGATGGAATGAGAGAAGGAATACCACGAGGAGGCTACTGCCTTTTCCAGAAAAGAGGAGAGAGTAGTTTGGGCTGCAGAGATAAACAAAGAGCTAGGAGAAGCGGGTGAATTCTGGATGTACTCAGAAAGCTGTGCAAATAGGCTTTGGTGATGGTTTTGAAGTGACATAAGAGGAAGAAACTCTTGAATCAGAGATAAAGCCTATAGTTTAAACCCTTAGACTACGGGTAGACAGGGGGATCAGTCAGACTTAGCCTGAGGACTCAAGCTGAACCATCAGCTTGTGTGAAAAAGCCTGAAATACACCTGCAGTTACAGGACCGGGCGCAGAGACACAGGAGGATCGTTGGGACTCAAAGGCCAGCCAGTCTAGTTACCTAGTGATCCTCAGGTTGAGTGAGAAATCCTGTCTCAAAAACAAAGCAGAAGCAGGGCTCAGTGGCATATTCCTGTCATCCCAGCACTAGAGGCAGAGGCAGAGGCAGGCGGATCTCTCTGAGTTTGAGACCAGCCTGATCTACAATGTGAGTCCAGGACAGCCAAGCGTACACAGAGAAACCCTGTCTCAAAAAATAAAAACAACAAAACCCAAAAAGAAGATAAAGTGGAAAGTGATTGAGGAGGGTACCTGATATCAATCTCTAGCCTATGCATGTAGTCACACATGCGTGCACACCTCTACACACATGTGCACATGCAAAGATATGCACATATACTTTAGTATCAACTTAAAAAAACATCACTTAAAACACCAGAAAAGTATGTATACCTGAACTGTTCTCTCAAGATTAAAGAACCTTTATTTGCATTGTTCTAAATGAATATGTGCAGTAAGGATTACGGCTCATTTGGAAGACAGTGTGGAGGAGGTCATTTGCTGGTCGTGCTCTGGCCAAGCTTACCCAGTCAACGGAAGATCAGGCCTCGGAACTCAGGTTTCCTGCATGCTTAGCATCTTCCAGCAATCCTCCTGGGTCAATGCTGGGGTTGTAGCTTGTACCATCTCAGCATCTTGATCCTCCAAGGAGCTGAGTCAGTGTGCAGCATCTCTGGTCCTGCCGTTGGGTATCACTAAGTCATGTGAGAGCATGTGAAGGTGGAGCTGCTGACCGGCACTGAAGCCCCCCCCCCCCCCGTCCTTGTCCTGGGCGTGCATTCCTCTTGGTGACCAGTGTCTGGAACACCCAGTTTGGCTTACTTCACTTTCATCTGTGGTTTCAGGGCACTCTCTGAATTTCTAGAATAAAGCAAGATTGATCAATGCAACCAACGGTTACCACCATGGCTTCAAACCCCCGCTGCTAGCCAGTCAACTCGGTATCCCAGTTACCAACTTCTCATGAATGTGGGCAGCATCTGGCACTGAGTTAGTGCATCATGTTCTAGGGAATATTTAGAAAGATTGTGTCACCCCTTGACCACCTGGTGGGTGGATTCAGGGCCAAAGAGACTGGCAAAGTCTATTCATGGAAAGTAATAATATATATATTATAATATCTGTCTATCTATATTCATCCAACACAAAACAAAGCCCTATCCATTTAGTTCTTCACACGTAATAACATCGAAACACCTTAACCTCAAAATCATTAGTCTTAAATATCTCAATCAATATGGATTCTCTCAGAAATCAATTTGCAGCTACAAATATGATTGTTTAATAATTCACAAGCTGTGGCCCTCCAGGCTAGGGAAGATTAGTGTGGCAGAAGGTACAGAGCCGGTTTTTCACCTCAGATAAGATTTCAATTAAAAAGGGACAGCGTCTGTGAGATGTACTTTCACAATAGCTCTGTCTGTCTTTTATGTCTGTATATATTTTGAGGTGTGTGTCCTACTTGGGAGAAATCAATTCAGTTGTGTTTCATTGTTCTCTCTCAGATGAGAGTTGTTTAGCTATCTTCCTGAAGTATCATAAATATTTTATTAAGACAAATCGTCGCAGATTTGGGTTTTACTTACTAGATTAAAAACAATAATTTTAAATGGCTAATGACTGATGCCAACTCATCCGAACACTTCCTCCGGAACGGCGGAAGGCACACATACCGCTCAGGAGGTATCTGGTAACTGTTCCCTGGCTTTTCTCTTTGGTATGGGACAAAGTAAATTTCATTTGGTAGCGTTGGTACACAGAGGCCCTTGTGCGACGGCATCCATTTGGGTGACATGAGTTCGCAGGGCTTGTGATTCCCTCTCTCAGCGGACTGTTGACGGTATGTGTGCTTTATTTAGACCTGGCTTCGTGCCCACTCTCCATCCCACCATTACATAATGTGGGAACAGCATTTGCTGATGGTCCTTCCAGGTCACGGTTTGAGTCTTCCTCCCCTCTCTATTCTCTACCAACTTCTCTGGCCCGCAAATCTTTGTAAACCGTTGTAAGAAAAGAGCAGCACCCCTCCCCCACCCGCACCAGCTCCGCAGCCACTGACTGAAATGTTCTACATGATTTCAGAACGGAAGGAACAGATAACTGTTGGAATGAGGGTCGCTGGGGTCACTACTGTACACCCTGGAGGATGTCCTGTCACCTGAATGACTTGGTTCTGCCCCCACCCCGGGCCACACCCCCATGTAGGGCTGGGTGACCTTTCTGTCTATTTGCATAATCTTTCTTCCTTAGATTTATTCTCTGTGCCTGGGTCAGAAAACGGGGCTCATTAATAAACATTTATTGAGCACCAACAGGGTGTTGTGTTCCAGATATATTCCCTCCCCTGTAGGGTTGGAATCCACAATTTTGGCTCCCAGCAGTCACCTCTGCCCCGATTTTGAGAAGGGCAAGTTATCCAAGCAATTGAAAAAGGACATTCAAATATTTGTGTACTTCAAAGGGAGATAGTCCTTCTTCTACAACGTCCTTGTAGCTGGTCAGAACTTCTAAATACTCCACTTGCCTCCTAAAGAAGAGTGAACCCCCAGTCCCTTGCTTCACCTAAGCCAGGATACGGTTAAAATATTAACATTCTCAGATAATAATTAGATTCTCAGGTTAAGCATCTGTGCAGTTAGGTATGAGGACTGGGGAGGAGGTAAAAACCTCATAAAAGAGGAGGACGTTGTCAAGGTCATTGGCATATAATTTTTAAAGTCACTGGGCTAGGTAGCCACTGTGCTAAAAACTCGATCAGTAGGCAAAGTTGAAACTGACAAGATGCTGGGATGTGTGAGGCTTTTTACTGAAGCATGATAAATAATTGAAAATGCCTTCAGCAAATTCCTGCCTTAATGGGAAAATACTTTGTCATGCAGTTTTTCAATTAGTACCCACTAATTCAAATTGGTTTATCATTTAGCCAACTGCACATTAGATTTTTAGTGATGCATTTTTCTCATCTTCGTTTTTTGTTTGTGGATTTTCCAGTTGGTAGTGAGACTTGGATGGCTCTTCTAGCGTGTCTCCTGGTAGCTCTTGGCGTTTTTTTTAAACCGTTGGTAAACACCCGAAAGATTATGAGAAGATAAGCATGAACAGGGGTGCCACTGATCCCGCTTCTAGTAGAAGCAGAAAGGCTAGAACTGTCAAAATCCCTGAGGTTGCATGGGGGAGAAGTGGAGATATTCCTTTGTGCCTTTGCTTCCCTTCAGATTCAAGGGTGCCCACCCATGTGGGCTCTGAAAGGCACACCATATCTCAGACGTAAAATCCTGTTTGCAGATTTCTATGGAAGGCCTAATAGTTAAAAATGAGGCACCTAAAACACCGGCCAGTCAATCAATTAGGTATTTATTAAGCGCTGAAGGTGAACTCATTGTTGGATTAGATCAATTGTTGCAGTCAGTAGAAAATAAAAGTGATTTATCTCTGTATGCACCCCCCTCCCATCTGATGGAGGTGAAAGCTGCCCCAAAATAAAGTAACCTAGACACCGGGAAGTGCCTCAACCTTTACCCGTTCAGTGTGTAGTGGGCATCTCCACATAGAGGCCACTGGCAGAACAATTTTCCTTTAATATTTACTGCATCCCCCACCATTTAGATATAACTTCTATGGCAGTATTAATGATATGTCTCTACCGTAGCTCAGAGTAACAACTGGTGCTCAATAGACAGGAAATGAGGGAATGTGTGAATGTATGAATGACAAAGTCATGTTCTTCAGATTTCCCAGACAAAGTGACAGAATGTATGTGACATGAAGGTCCAGTAGGAGTTAGTTTAGGAAGAGTGGAAGCAGAGAGAAAAGCCCTGCCGGATAAAGCATGGCAAGTCAGACCTTTAGGCTAGCAGGCCCCAAGGTGGAAAGTATAAGCAGAAATCTAACAAAACAGAGGTAATATCTGTAGGAGCAAAACCATACAACCCATGAAAGAAATCAAGGAGCTAGATAAACAGATCATTATTCCACATCGATGAGTAGGCATTCTTGATAGCAACAGGACGTCAGTTCATCCAAACCTCATCCACAGACTCAATGCATCAGCTGTCAAAATCTCGGAAAGTTACTCTGTAGCATTGACACACCAGTTCTTAAATGCACACAGAGTTGCAGAAGACTTAGAATAGCTGATGCAGTATTGAAGAAGAGCGGAGCTGGAGGAGGACTGACAGTGGACTTAACCGGAAGTGCACGGTAATCACAGCAATATTGGGAGAAGAATAGATTTAGAGGATGATCACGTGGAGCCGAGAGCCCAGAAATACGGTAAAATGTCAATTGATCTCTGAAAAGAGGAACAAAGGTAATATAAAGGAGAACAAAGAGAGGTCCCAAAGAGGCTGGGACAGCAGGCGTACACACACAGTAGCGAGATCCTACCCAAATCTTATATTCTTCACAAATATGAACTCAAAATGTTTCACACAACTAAATATAAGAGGCAGAAGTATAAAACCCCTGGAAGGCAACATGCGAGGAGGTGTCAGTGACCTCTAAAGTGGTAGTGAATTTGGGGTGACTCCAACAGTACACTTAGTAAGCGAAGGACATATGGGTCCATACAATTTAAACAGTACTTCGTGAAGGACACTGTCCTCCAAAAGAAAATGGGAAGATAAAGCTCACACGCTGAGAAAAGATTTGCAGGCAACGTATCCAGTCTAGGACTGTTCACCAAAAGGCAGGCACACACACACACACACACACACACACACACACACACATACAGCTAACCAATAATCCAGTTAAAAATGCACAAACCATCTGAACAGACACCACCAAAGTAGGCCGACAGAAGGCAGAGGAGAGTATGAAGACACTCCACATTCTAGACCGTTAGCGAGCTTCAGATTCAAGCGACAGTGCTCAGACGGAAGCAAAACTATCTTGCTTAGGGAAAGTCGCAGAGTCTTGTTAAGATGGGTGGGCACGCGGAGGTGCTGAGGTCTGTGGCCAAACAGGAAGTGGTTGGTTGGTGAGCCTATGGGCCGAGAATTTATCCTTCTCGCTTTAGCACACACAGTGTTTGTGCTTCTGGAGGCAACCATGCTGTGTGGGGTCGATTGGCTTTGGCAACTGATGGCTATTTGTGCAGTGTTCCACAGTGCTGTGGTCTTCAGGCACTCTTAGAGAAAAAGGTGGGTTTGGCTTTACTCTCAGCAGAAGTACGCTGAGGTTCCTTGACTCTGGAGGTGGATAATGGGGAGGTAAAGGGGTGGGAGTGGAATCCTGCAGGACAGTGCTCTGTCCAAGACACAAATGAGCCTGTGCCCATTGCTGTGTCCACTTTCCATGGCTAGCTTCTGCTTTAAAGAGACTGGGAGACAAAGTAGGCCTTGAGGATGAAGGAAAAGCAATGAGTATGTCAACAAGATAAAGACCCCTCGCAGAGCCAGACTGAAGGTGTGTGCGAAGCCTGGACTACTGCTGGGGGCAGAATGCGTGGCTGCCACAAGCCTTTGTCAGACGTTTGTCCTCCATCCAGATTCTTCCCTGGCAAATATAGCTCATGTCATTACTTCACTGCTTCAAGTGTGGGCTGCATACTACAGTGTCACATTTTCTGGAGCGCCCGGAAAACGCAGGCTTCCAGCCTCCACCCCAGACTGATGGAATCTGTATTGTAACAGTCTTCAGGAACTTTGTTAGTGCAGTGAACTTGGAGAAGAATGGCCTGGAAGGTCAGTTGCTAACTTAGAACTCTTAGATTGGAATGAGCCTTAGCGTACAGCTGCAGTACGAAAGCCATCACAGCACTGCCAGCCTGCCAGGGGGCTGTGCGCACACCTACACACTTAGTATCATTTACAAGAGTGGCGCCCTTCAGGACCAGGATACGTTCAGGCTGTAGGAAGGTTTACAAGCCAAGTAGGGAATTGGGGTTCCAGGACATAGATTTAGAAGTGGGATATAACCCAAGGCGAGCACGCCCCTGGCCCTGTAGACATGGTACCCACTGGAACACGGCTGTAGGCATGTCAGGTAAGCTGTAGTGTACAGGCTAGGAACCATCTTGTTCTGCTACGGTAGTCCTGTTAGGTGACTGTGTCTCTGAGTGTGAGATTATTCTGACATTCAAGCCAGGGTTTTTCCAACGAAGGTAGTGCTGAAAAACAGGGGATGTTGAGTTGGAAGTTCATCTATAGGGATTGAAAAGCATGAATCTGCTGGGAAACAGCCAGAATTGTAGAACACCTTCAGTGTTGACAGCTCATGTTGAGGTCTGAATTTCATGTTTTCCACATTGTTTAGAGAAAAGACATGTTTCTCGGGGATTTTCGGGGATTAACCCTTGGCACAGAGAAGCTATGGCTGAGGGAGAGATACCAGCCATGCAAGTGTGTATTAAGTTGAATAGTGCTTGACATGTCCATAATACATTTGGCTTACATTTCCACGGTTAATCAACAACTAGCTCCCCAAAGATATTTTGTACCTTCTTTCAAAAATCTGACTCTCCATCAAATGGAATTTCTTAGAAAAAAAAAAAAAAAAGTAATGAAATGTGATTAGTGCAAATGTCTCTGAAATTTATTGTACTATTAAAATCCTATTGGGTCTTTGTTTATGAAATGTATTTTTCTGTATTTGAGGTTTAGGAAGGCGTGATAATGAGGCTGTGAAGATTCATGGCCTCTTTTCTATGGCTTAATTTAGGCTTTATATCAAATATGTAAAATAACATTATATCTTCCCACCACCTCTGTGCATCATACATTTTATTATTATTTCCCTGCCAGCGATTTTTCCCCTTCTTTTCTCCTTTTATAAATACAGAACTACTAACAGTAGAGACATTTTTAATGTAGACGGCTATTATCAGGACCAGGACGATGAGCAAGTTTGGATGATGAGTTTTCTTTCCAGGTCGGTCTCTCGGGTCAGCCACCATCCTGCCCTCTCTGCCCATGTCCTCTTTTCAGCAAGCGCATTCTCCGCTCTGGGTGGCCATGGTCGAAACTCCTCATCGCTTGGGAGCATCTCAGCAGAGTTGCCCGTGGGGTACAGACAGCCATGAGCAGGCTAGACATTCCCTCTGAAGGGGAGTGATGAGATTTGAAGCATGCCTGTGGCTGCAGAAAGCAAAGTTCTTTGGTGGGTCGTTCTAGGCAAGGCATCCTTCCTCTTTCCACCTGCAGCTCTATTGGTTCTATGATCTCTTCTCTCTTTGCCTGTATTATCCCTGTGATTTCACATAGGTCCAGAAGAGAAAGACCAAAGCCCTCTGTAGTCTCAAGGAGTCTTGTCTGACCCTCTCCATGGTTTATAGCTTATCTCTTGCTTGTGCCTTCCACCCAGTAAGGGTGCCCTGTTACCCCCTCTTAGATCCTTGCATTCATCTGGCTTCTGTTTAACACAGGGTCTGGATCCTCATGCCCATAGGAGTATCTACTTAGAATCACCAAGGCTTGCTTTGTCTAGTTGGTGTGTCTTCCTCTTTAAAATAACACCCTCACACTCTCATCCCCAGATAGCCTTGCCTGACTTTCCTGTCTCCTGTGAATCCTAGGAGCACTTTCAGATCACTTACTTTCATGACAAGCACTGAATAATGTCCCTCTTTTGCATGGAACAGATTCTCTGAGGCTGAGCCTGTGTTCCCCAAGCATTCACTACAGGGCACTGCTCAGAAATCCTTGTAAGCACACCCTGTGGGGGTCAGTGGGCAGCAGTTCTATCTTTTCTCCTCTAAGACTCTTGAAGGGCAGCCTGCATAGTTAATGTTTGCCACGGTGTGATTAGAAGGCTTTTATAGGTCAGAGGCTCATTTTTAAAAACTTTATTTGGAGATAATGAAGGGAGAGAGACAAGTTCAAGTTTTGCAAGAGGGAGCCAACTAGTGCTGCAGTGGGGAGTAGTTTGAAGCTTCTAAGTCCTCAGAGACCCCAAGAGAGATGGCACAAGTGAGTGTTTGGAAGTGGAGCTGGCTAGTGAGCCCCACCTGTCCTGAGCCCAGCTCTGCTACCTCTCCCTTCCATTTTAGGCAGGATTAATTCTGTAAAGTAATGATGGTTTACAGCCTCAGAGGCAGCTCCCTCACTGCTCTTGTCATCTGTACTACACTCTAGACACTTCCTGCTGCCTAGTGCATGTTGCTTTCCCTGCCATTTAAAAAGCCCACATGTCCTCTGTATAGACAAACCACACTCACCCCGTGCCTTACTGTGTGCAACGTGTTCCGAGCACAGCACCTGGTCAGTGCGCTGAATTTCATCTTCTCCCCTTTCACAAAACAGCCATGAGCAGTTTTAAAAAGTGCTCCTGGCCTTGTGGCGCATACATGGTGCAGGTAGGTCTTGAACCCATGTGTTTGGGATCGTAAGTTGCACTATCCTCCTGTAGGAAGAGGGATGTTATGCATAGGTGTTCTTTGCTTGTCACCATCAGGCCCTGTTCATGGTTATACGTTTTCCACACCTTTGTTCATTTGTTCTTGTCTGAGCTCTCATTCTTCCACAGGTAGCACTGGTAAGGTAGCTGTGAAACAGGACAGCTTTTCAGAAAGCTTCAAAACAATTCCATCTTGATGATTCCTTACATTGTGCTTCATTACACATTCTGCTGTTTCTCTGGCTTTGTTTTTTCAGTGACAGGATTTGTTAGACTTAACAGCAACGTTCAAAATTTAGCAGCAAAAACCTTCACTTCCTGTTCTTCTAAGGATGAGGCAATGATGCGGGGGCTTTACAGGCTAAAGCTGTGGTCTGAGGCATTCGTCAGCACCCCTTTCTGTGCCACACTCTCAAATGGGAACATGCTTTTTAAACATTCACAGATAAGGGAACTTTAGACATATACCTTTATTAAGCCCTGCCTTCTTGGGATGAAGACAGAGGAGAAATCACAGGACCCTAAAGGCTCCCAGTGTTCCAAGATGGGGAGAAACAGGTGGCCGGTCCTGAGTGATACCTGATGGCAGGGCTCCCACTTCAGTGCCCGGTTGCTGGTGTGCCGCCTGTCTGAAGGAAACAGCTGTTTTTCCAAGTCCCTTCATTCATTGCATCACATCTGTATTCTTGACTTTCTTTTCTCCCTTCCTTCCTTCCTTCCTTCCTTCCTTCCTTCCTTCCTTCCTTCCTTCCTTCCTCCCTCTCTCCCTCCCTCCCTCCCTCCCTCCCTCCCTCCCTCCCTCCCTTCCTTCTGTCCTCCTTCCTTCCTTCCTTCCTTCCTTCCTTCCTTCCTTCCTTCCTTCCTTCCTTTTTGGCATGATACAAAATAACTCAGGCTGGCCTCAAATTTCTGATTCTGTTCCTTCTGCTTGTCGAGAATTACACGGCCTTGGACACTGAACCCAGGGCTTCATGTTTACAGGCAAGAACACCACCAGAGCTGCCTCATCAGCCCTGTGTTAGTTACCTTTGTGTCTCTGTGACTCCATACAAGACCGAGCTATCTGAAGGGAGTAAGGTTTTAGTTTGGCTCAGTGTTCAGGGGATACAGCTCCTTGTGTCACAGGCGATATGGCACAATTGCTTCTTCAGGAGTGGTGGCAGATCCCAGAAGTGGCTTCTCACAGGGTACCAACCAAGGAGCAGAAAGGGAACCAAAGCAGGATGGGATAGAACACTGTAAATCCCATTCTTAGAGATCCCATTGCACTAGCCATGTCTCCCTCCCCACAGGTTCCAGAACCTCCTAAAACAGCACTACCAATAAAACGTCCACACACATGAGCCTGTCAGGGATGTTTTACATCAAAACGGTGGCAAGTTCTTTCTAGTTATTTGTGTGAGAATCAGCACAAAGCTTTAAAACTTAGGCTTTCTGTTGAGGGTTGGGAGAAAGGGAAAAGGAATTTTGTCTAGAGTTTGTAAATTATCCAGCTATTGTTTAGGAATCATCATCAAATTTTTTTCTAGGCAAAGTAATTGCAATAGTGATCTTATCGTGAGAACCCTGCTAGGTAATTCTTTTAAACTGAGTAATCTGTAATAAAGATTATGCCACAATTTATTTTGTGTGCGTGTGTGTGTGTGCGTATGTGTTTTCTCTTTTGGCCAAATGGTTTTCAATAGCAATTACTGAAGTGTCAATGACCTTCTCATTCAATGGAATTAAAAAACCTAGATGAAGTTTTCCTGGGATCAGTCCTCGCTGTCACACAGGCGACCGAGGACAGGATGTGTGCTGCAGCAATGCCATCTATGGTTGCTTTTCCTTGAAGAAGGTGGAATGTAACACGGGCTTCAACAGAAGCAGCCTAAAATAAAAGCCTATTCAGTGTGTTACCACCTCCTCTTCCAGCTGTGCAAAGAACTAAACAAATAGGAAGGTCGAGACACTCCCTTTGTGACCAGTCGGGGAAAGTCAAGACCCTACTTTAAAAACAAATTCCTCACAGGAGATAACGAACGTGTTACATATTTTCTGAGAGTGTAAATCTTCCTCTTTTCTCTGTTGAGTTCTTTGATGGTGTTTTTCTTTTACTTAGATTGAATTTTCAATCTTTTCCTTTATGGCTTACTTTTTAGTTATTGTAAGAATAATATTCTTTTGATGGCTGGATAGTCATAAAAAATATTCATTAGTATTGTCTGCAGGATTTAGAAGATTGCTCTCTACAGCCTCCAGGAGGCCTTAATTTGTTGTTGTGAGGAGAGCTGGGAGGAGATTCTTTAAGATTATTCAATTGTCCAAGAACTGCTTCTTGAAGAGTCCACCTTTTCCTCCCAGCTATGGGTTTTTCTTTTGTAGATAAGAGTTTCCATCTGGTATGGGCCTGGTGTTAGAGCCCTGTATGATGCTATTGATCCATTAGTCTCTCATTGGATAAATAACATTCTGCCAAGCAATAGCTTTCTTGCATATTTTTGTGTCTGGTGTCAGCAGGAAGATGAACAATGCAATGCATTCGCACAGAGAAGTGCAGGAGAGCTGTGACATTTCTGATGATGACCACTAGTGAATCAAAGGTGTGCTCTCTAGCAAGGAAGCAAGAATAGCCAGAGAGGAGTTCACACAGCTGTCCTAGGGTTGTGCAAAGGAACAGAATTGACAGACTGGTTGTATGCGTTCATGCATGTATGTATGTATACATATATGTATATGCATTTATGTCTGTGATACACACATATACATACATAATCTATGTATACGTGTGTATCACAGACTGTGGCCCAACGTTGCTGTCTCCCAGTGGAAAGGCCAAGAATCTGGTAGTTGTTCAGCCCACAGGATTGGATGTCTCAGCGGTCCTAATCTGGTGCTGGGCTCCTGAAATTTCTAGAGAGCTGCTGGTCTTTGGTTCATATTGGAATCTAAGGGTAGGTTCTAATGCCAGAGAAGGAATGCCTCAGCTGTAGGCTGGGTGAAGTTGCCAGGCAGGGTGAGGGCAAGTAGGCACCAAGCTAAAGCTTTCTTCCATGTCCTTTCACGTGGGCCCAGAAGGTGTAGCCCGGATTTAGGATGTTTCATCCCAACTCAAATGATGTAATCAAAAAGTCCCCCATTGGTAACAGATGTTGTCAAGGTGACAACCAGGATTAGCCATCACAACTGTTGCTATCTTGCAACAATAAAAACCAGAATATTTTCAGAATGCCTTTGTGTGATAAAACTGCTAAGGAAATCAAAGAATAGTATTTGCACATTAAAGGTAGTATTTATACTTCAGAGGAGTGGGGCTGGGTATGGGGCTGGCTGCTTTACAGGACTTTGTGCTTTGGCAGGAAGTCTTGGTTACACTGGCATTTAGGTACAGGACAGCTCCTTGCCACATTTTGTGCAGCACTTCTGTGATGTGTTTTTACTTTTCAGTTTTACTATGGCCAAAAAAAAAAAAAAATCTATTACCTACATAGATGCATTATAATAATTTTATAAAAGCAGTGCAAGGCCCCAGAATGTTTTTTTCCTATGTACTGCATGTTTTTAAAATGTTCTATTTCTAGCTTAAGTTTACACACATCCCCACCTGTGTGCCTATGCACTATTAAGGAAAAGTGATAAAATATCATAAAGCTGAAATCCTAACTGTAGGAGAGACTAGGGATAAGGATTTGACAACTTGCTTAAATGTTCGTCACTTCAACCTCGTCTGTAAAGTCAGACTGTCCCTCGGGGGTATTTTGTGAGGATTAGCATGTTGTAGACACTTAGGAAGGATACCTTGCCCATTTTATTATTACTTCACTTACCAGGACCTTCACGTCTGTGTATACCCAGGCACATAAACACAGCCAGTTCCATATACTCATTGTTTTCCCATTGCTGTGACCAAGCACCCGGCAAGAAGCAACCGACAGCAGGTTTGTCTCAGCGTGTGGAGGCACGCCATCCACTGTGGAGCAGAAGGCACCATGTCGGTGTGCTGCTGCTGGTTCCGTTGTGCAGTGAGGGAGGAGAGAGCGGGCCGAAAGCAGAGCCTCGCTCTCCAACTTCAGACTGGTCTCTTGTGACCCATATCCTCAGCAAGGCTCCATCTCCTAAAAGACATCCAAAGCAGTGCTGCCAGCTGGGGACTAGTGCACAGATGTGAGCCCACGGGGGCTAGTTCACATCCCAGCCAGTGGCCCGTAGGTGCACAGAATTTTTAATTTCGTTCTTGAAAGTGTTTGACTCGCATGTGTCCTGGTTAGTTTTGACTAGCTGCTTGACACAGCCTGGAGTCATCGGAGAAACGGGTCTTCTAGATTGCTCCATGAACGTGTCAGTGAGGGGCTACCTTGATGGATGAGAGAGAGCCCAGCAAGCTGTGGGTGACACCCTAGGTAGGTGGTCCTGGGCTGTAAGGAACCTAAGTGAGCATGAGGCTTTGAGAGAGCCCGCTAGCCAGCAGCAGCCCTCACGGGCCTGCTGTATTTCCGTACTTGTGAACTGAGTCCCCTGGTGAGAGGCAATGAAATTGAGTATAGAGAAAACTGAGGGCGTGGTTGCTATTTCATGTAGAATGTTCTAGAAAGATCAAAGGAAGTGAGAATGTAGTGAGATGCCTGGGACAGGAGGCTCTCTAGCTGTGGTGATGGGTTGCTGGTAGACTCTGGTGTCTGCGGTGTTGGCAATGGGCTAGGCAGCCCTATGAGGATGAGTTTTCAGGACTGAATGTCCAGCAGATTGTGGACATGTCAGGGTTGGGACCTGTACTGGGAGATACGGATGCCTTTGGACTGCTTTGCGCAGAGGAATGATGCTCTTTGACATATTTTTTTAAGTCACTCTTTAAAAATAGATTTGAGTGGACATAGTACGAAGGGAGATATAGAAATGGCCAATAAGCACATGAAAACATGTCAGAATCACTGGTTATCAAGGAAAGGTGAATTAACACTACAGCAAAGGGGCATGTCATACTCGACAAAATGGAGAGAAACATAACAAATAAAATTCCTGCTGACAGTCACCAAACATGTAATAATCGAACAGGATATGAGCTTAAATTGTGTGTGTGTGTGTGTGTGTGAGAGAGAGAGAGAGAGAGAGAGAGAGAGAGAGAGAGAGAGGAAGAGAGAGAGAGATCATACAAATATTTGAAAAACAGGAAGTTTATAAGAAATCAAAATTTCTACCATATGTTGTGAAAAAGGAAACCAGGTAATATCTCCACCCCACCCCACCCCCCAAAACAACCCAGTGTGTTCTTATTCTTATTGTAAATTCCTGGACTATGTCAAGGAAAGCTTTGACAGTTGAAACCACGCCACACCTTCCTCTGCCGGGTGACTGACTAGACCATGTTAGAAGGAACCTCTAGAGTGGCCATAATGTCCTTACTCAACTGCTATGGCTTTGAGAATGGATGGATTTGTAAAAATGTATCAAATTTTATACCTGGCTTGTGTATGTACATGCATATGTGTGGTGTATGCGTGTGTGTATGGATTTATGTGAGTGCACATGCATGTGGCAGCCAGAGGTCACTGTAGGTTGTTTTTCTCAGTTGTTCACCACTTGGATTTCTGAGCTAGGGTCTCACACTGAACCCAGAACTCACTGATTCGGGTAGGCTGGCCATGAAGAAAACCCCAGGCATTGGCCTGCCTCACCTTCCCTAGTGCTGGAGTGATAGTCACACCTAGCTGTTATGTGGGCACTGAAAATCTGAACTTAGGACCTCCTGCGTGACAGGCAGTTTATCGACAAAGTCATCTTCCTAGCCCTAAATTTTAAACATTAAGATTGACGTGCTATATTATAAGCAGTAACTAATACACTTACTAATAACTGAAAGATTCATTGTCAATAGGAAAGTCTACCTGTCTTAGAGGAGAGGGCAAACATGGAAACAAAGATGCCATTGTAGTGGTCTGGGAGAGCATTGATGGTGACATGGACCAGGATGGTAAGGGTCAATTGATGAGACCTGGACACAGGAGGCATTAGAGAGAGTGGACAACATCACTGAAGTTTTTGTTCAAGCTACCAGAAGTTGGAAAAAATTAGAAGGAGGGGTAGATTTGGCTAAAGGTTGTAAACTAGAGTCATTTTTAGAAACATTTGAGATTCATATTAGTTATCCAAATGAATGTTCTAATTAAAAAGATAAATGTGTCCTGAGCTTGGAGAAGACACATCAGCCGAAGTGAAATTTTGGGGGGTTAGGTGTTCAAATTTTACAAAGACTAGCTATGTCCCCGTAGACAGGGAGTATTGAAACACAAAAGGAGAGGTATAGGATTTAGGGTTTTACTACTTATGGCATAAAGAAAATGAGAAACAGTTAACACAGAAGATGGAAGACCCAATTCAGGAAAGAACCATTAGAACCTGAACATGACTCCCCACACCTACAGCCAAGTTTGTTCATTGTTCAGAACTTTGGATCTCAGTGATCCACTCTTTCAGAGGTCTGTTTATAAGCCTGAGATCTTCATTACCCACAGGATTAAAAAATATCTAGTTTCAAGACTTACAGGATTCTAAAGTTTCATTTATTTATTAAAATTGTTCCTTGACTGAAAGCCTGTGACAGACCCATGATAGCCACTCAGTTGACACAGGCATTGCTCACAGTCACTTTTATTTTACAGTTTTATGATGTCCTACAAATGCCTTGGGCATTTTCTGTTATCCATGACTGAGCTAGACACGGCACAGGCCAGCTCCTCCTGCTTCTGTTCGTTTCCTTGAGGCTGTGACTGAATAGTCAATGAACAGCATAAGGAAGGCAGGGAAGGCCTGTTTGGCTTACAGTTTAAGGGGACCTGGCCCATCATGTTGAGGAAGGAATGGTGACTGGAGTGGGAGGCTGCTGGTCGTACTACAACCACTCAGGAAGTAGAAATTGAACAGGAAGTCAGGATGAGGACAAAGCTTCAAGACCCACCCCCAGTGAAGCACTTTCTCCAGCAAGGCTCTGTCTCCTGGAGGTTTCCAATCCTCTCAGCTGCACAGACAACTGAGCATCCAAACAAGTCTGTGGTGGGACATCTCACTTTCCAAACACAGTATGTGATGACTCTATTGTCATCACAGGACAACCATTTTAAAAGACATTTCATAAGATTCAGATTTCAGGGGAGAGCAGCTCCAGGCGCTGCTGATGGTGGAATCAGGTGATTCCTCGTTCCCAGTTCCCACATACTCTGGCAGACTCTCCTCTGAGATGCAATGAGAAAGGCACCTTCCCCCGTGCCTGCCAGCTGGCAAGGGTCTTCACTGAGGGAGTATATGTGAGCAAGGGTTATAGCCACGTGTACACAATAGCCTTGGTGTTCCAGGGCACACGTCTTATTTAGCTTTAGAGCCTGATCACATCACAGGACTATGGATCCGTGTGTAAATGCTCAAGCCATGATCTTTGACAAATTTCATATAAGATTATTCTGTTAACACTTGCTTAAATCCAGTCATGAGGAGCTGTTGGGTGTTTTCTGTTGAAAATAACATAATTCCCTCTGCCCTTGTTTTCCTTAAAAGTGCTGAGGTTTGTCATATCAGGCATCGGGAACCAGGAGAAGGGACTGAGAAATGGCTCCGTGATTAGAGCGCTTGCTTCTCTTGCAGAGGACCTGGGTTCCATCCTCAGCACCCACATGGAAGCTCTCATGATCTGTAACTCCGTTCGCACCCTCTTCTAGCCTCTGTGGATACCGCACACCTGTGGTGCACATAGATTCCCTGCAGACAAAACACTCATACCTAAAATAAAAGTGAATAAATCTTTTTGAAAGAAGAATTATGAATGAAGGTGATATTTCTAGGGTATGCGGTGAAGTTGACCAAACATGGTTCTGTTGGATCTGGCTCAGAGATAGTTGAGTGTCTTCACAGAACCTTCTGGAAAATGGTCACCAAGAAAGCGTGAGCATGTGTTCAGTGGAATGGGGATGTGTTCTGGTTTCAGACGCATTTCATTATGCCAAGATACTGTAGTTTTGCATTTAAGGTACTAATGAAAAGAGTATATAGTTTACTTATCTCAGAAGTTTTAAAGACTTGTATTTATTGATTGCCTTATGTGCTGTGGATATGGGTGTGGGCGTTCCTGTCACAGCCCGTGTATGGAAGTTGGAGGACAAAACTTAGGCATGAGCTCTGTCCTTCCAGCCTGTGGGGATGAACCTCCAGTTGTCAGGCTTACACCTCCAGGGTCTTACTCTCTGAGGTGTCTCACAATTTGAAGACATGGTGAAGTGAGGTAATCAGGATGCCGTGTGTCTTATCAACTAATGAGCTGAGGTGACTATGAACTGACATCCTGATACCTTTGGGTAATCTCCCTTTGCCCCCATCTCTCTCTCACCAACTGAGAATTAGGAAGAGGGTGGGTCCATAGAAAATCCAAAAGAATGCTATATTATATAGCATCTGGCTTTTTTTTTTTCATTTTATGTAGGCTATTTAATGATTTTCATTGTCTTCCAGATGAATAAATAATAGCAAGCCTTACGTGTGTGTGTGGGGGGGTGTTTCCCACTGTGTACACGTGCCTTTGGAGGCAAGAAGAGGGTGTTGGACCTCTTACAGCTGGAGTTATAGGTGGTTGTGAATTGCCCGATATGAGTGCTGAAAACTGAACTCAGGTTCTCTGGAGGAGCAGCAAGTATTCTTAATTGCTGAGTCATCTCTCCTCCCCAAAATGTGCTGGCTATTTTAAAATAAATCATGAGAATATCTGAGCTAAATTGTATACGATTTGAAGATCTATTTACATCCTTTCTGTATGATAAAGTAGAGTGTTGCCTGCACAGTTCTGTGATTTATGATGACATCATGTCCTTTCAGAGACAACAGTGTTATGTCACTGAACCTGAGGTGCTGAAGTCAAAAAGGCACCTGCATAATTATGGGTCTGGAAGGTCTCCCTTTAGTTCAGAGGGAAGCTAACAGGGTTGAGAGGGAGACTTGTGCCCAGGGAGAGGGGCCAGAGAAGAAGGAAGGGAAGCAGCTCCCGTGAATATATGGTCACTGGCACAAGCAGACATTTTACCCTCAGCATTTTCCTTCTATGCTTTGGGAAGTGAGAAAAAAAAATAATGAAAGGGGGAAGAGCCATCAAGGCTTTGAAACTTTGCACTATTGCACTGCTAAGGAAGGCTGTGGAAAGCAGGGGGGTACATAAATGGCAGCAGCTGCAGTCATGCGGAGGCAACTGCTCAGCATATGTAAGTGCAGTTGGAAAATCATTGTCTTGCAGAGAATGCTCGAAATTGGTCCCTAATGGCCTTGGTTTTTGTCATATGGTCTTGATTATAAGGCTAAAATTGCATTGCCTTGCCTTTAGTGTGAACGAGACGGGTGGATAATTACTACGTGCGCTGAATACTTTTCTGCATGGGGGAACTAGGACATCCTCTGGCCACAGTCGCTACCATTTCCACTATCTGTCAGAAAAGCTTTGAGAGGACAATTCATCACCATCCTGGTGGGGAGAAATGGATTTGGGCCTTCTTTAGTTGGGCGTACATACTTCCCATCCACATGTGTATGCAAATTGTGGACACACTGAAGTGGCCAGTGGGAGTGCGGCGAGGAAGTGCATAAAGCAGCAGGGGCATTAGTGGAAATGAGAGGTCTCAGAGTGAAGAGCTAGGTCTCTAGAGAGTATCTGCTCTCTGCTATCTTTGGGCTTATCTCATGACTGAAGCAGTGAGGAAGAGCCTGAGGCTCAGGTTGAGATGGTGCAAGAAGTTTAAATCATCGCCAGTAGGAGCTGTCAAATAAGAAATGCCTATGGATGGTGGCTTCAGATACTCTTAGAAAGAAACATGGGTTGGTGAGATGATTCCATGGTTGGAAACATTTACCACCCTTGTAGAAGGACCTGTGTTCTTTCCCAGCATCCACACAGTGGTTCAAAGCTGCCTACAGCCTGCAACTGCAGTTCCAGGAGATCCAAAATCCTCTTCTGGCTTCCAGAGGCATCAGGCATGGATATGGCACATATACATACATGTAGGCATTCATACATGCACATAAAATAAAAATAAATAAATCATATATATATATACATATATATATTAGAGAGAGAGAGAGAGAGAGAGAGAGAGGAGGGAAAGAGACAGACCAAGCAGATTTTCTGTTTGGGAATATTGCTTTTTTTTTTTAATTCTTTATTAATTACACTTAATTCACTTTGTATCCCCCCTGTGGTTCAGTCCCTCCTCCCCTCCCAACCCCTCCCTTCCTCCACCCTCTGCATGCATGCCCCTCCCCAAATCCACTGATAGGGGAGGTCTTCTTTTCCTTCCTTCTGATCCTAGTCAATTACGTCTCATCAGGAGTGGCTGCTTTGTCTTCTTCTATGGCCTGGTAATACTGCTTCCCCCTCAGGGGGAGGTAATTAAAGAGTAGGCCAATCAGTTCATGTCAGAGACAGTCCCTGTTCCTATTACAATGGAACCCACTTGGATACTGAACTGCCATGGACTACATCTGTGCAGGGGTCTTAGGTTATCTTCATGCATAGTCCTTGGCTGGAGTATCAGTCTCAGCAAAGACCCCTGTGCTCAAATTTTTTGCTTCTGTTGCTCTCCTTGTGGAGTTCCTGTCCTCTCCAAATCTTACTGTTTCCCACTTCTTTCATAAGATTCCCTGCACTCTGCCCAAAGGTTGCCCATAAGTTTCAGCATCTGATTTGATAATCTGCAGGGCAGACCCTTTCAGAGGTCTTCTGTGGCAGGCTCCTGACTTGTTCCCTCTTTTCTCCTTCTTCTGATGTCCATCCTCTTTGCCTTTCTGGATAGGAATTGAGCATTTTAGCAAGAGTCCTCCCTCTTGATTAGGTGTACAGATTTTAGTAGGTTTATCCTATATTATATGTCTATATGAGTGAGTGTATACCGTGTGCATCTTTCTGCTTCTGGGATAGCTCACTCAGGATGATCTTTTCCAGATCCCACCATTTACCTGCAAATTTCCTGATTTCCTTGTTTTTTATTGCTGAGTAAAATTCCATTGTGTACATATAGCACAATTTGTGCATCCATTCCTCCACTGAGGGGCATCTTGGCTGTTTCCAGCTTCTGGCTATTACAAATAAGACTGCTACAAACATGGTTGAGCAAATGTCCTTATAGTGTACTTGAGACTCTTTTGGGTATATGTCTGGGAGAGGTATAGCTGGGTCTTGAGGAAGCACTATTCCTAGTTGTCTGAGAAAACACCAGATTGATTTCCAGAGTGGTTGTACAAGTTTACATTCCCATCAGCAGTGGAGGAGGGTTCCCCTTTCTCCACAATCTCTCCAGCATGTGTTGTCTCTTGAGTTTTTGATCTTGGCCATTATTCTGATGGGTGTAAGGTGAAATCTTAGAGTCGTTTTGATTTGCATTTCCCTGATGGCTAATGAGGTTGAGCATTTCTTTAACTATTTCTCTGCCATTTGATATTCCTCTACTGAGAATTCTCTACTGAGAATCCATTTTTTAATTGGATTACTTGATTTTTTTTTTTTTTTTTTTGCTGTTTAACTTTTTTAGTTCTTTATATATACTGGATATTAGTCCTCTGAAGGAGCTTCCAGGAGCCTCTTAAAGGTGAAATAATGATACTAACAATGTACCAGCTGCTGCTGAGGATAAATTTTATGGCAATTTGGAGGGAAAACCAGCTCCCACTTTTCTGAAGACTAAGTCTCATCTGAGAATAGACTTGGATCTGAGAGGGTTTTGCACCGAAAACCAGTCTTTGAGAGCTTTGAGATTGTGATATGTAATTTACCGTCGAAACAACAGTGTGGATTTCGGAAGTTGTACACATTGATCGGTTAGGTTTGGTCAACTACATAGCTCTTACGCTAGCCTTACTTTGGTTGTTCGGCTGCAGTGCTGTATTGAAGGTAGAGAGTAGCCAGAACATTTATCTGAGGATGGTACCTGCAAGATGGCTCCAAAGGTAAAGGCTGCCAAGCCTGACTCGACCCAGCTACATGATAGAAGGAGAGAACTGAAAGTCAGTTGTCCTCCAACCTCCATGCATGTAGCATGATATGCACCTCCACACTGAATAAATAAATAGAATAATGAAGAAAATTAAAAATGAAAACAGAAACTAATACTGGGTGTTTCTTTGAATATTAAAGAAAGGGAGTATAGAGACCAGAACACTGTGTCTGCATAGGTGTACACATATTTAGGCATGTATATATGCATATGTGTTCATGTATATATGTGTATATATGTACATATATATATGGGTATATGTATACAGATAAGAGTGTATGCATATATGCATGTAATCTATGTCTGTATACCTATACATATTCATATATATGCACATATATATGAATGTATATATGCGTATACCTTTGTTTGTATATATACATATGCATGTATATATAGTTGATCCCGCAGAGTTAATGCAGGCTTTTACTTTATCATATTTGCATAGTGAACAGTTCAGTTGCACCCTTTATTACACTGTGTAGTAGTCAAATTCGGGATTCTGGGGCAATAAAACATGAGGGTTATACTATCTTGGTGCTGCTTTTAGCTTTCATTTCTATCGAATGCTGCCAAATTAGTAGCATTTTGTGATTCCCGATTTAGCTCTCTTAATAAGAAGCAGAGCTAAAAGCAGCCGACCAAGCAGCTGAAGTCTCATCACAAGCCAGTAAGATCAATAAGCTAAAAAAAAAGTATGAAAAGTTTTTGAGTGACAGCTTAAAAATGGAAAATTTAAATATATACCACTGCCTTCTGCTCCATTGTGTAATGCATGAAGCCCATTTTGGCAGTACGTTTCTAAGCAGTCAGGAAGGTGATTTATTCGAATTGCCAGATTTGTGTTTATGTTCCATGCTGTAAACTATGCTCACAGATATATATCTGCAGGAAATAATACCAGGAGTGTTACCTAAGCTGAGCATTGCTAGTATTGTTCCAAGGGCAGTTTATTGGGCTATAAACAGGGATGTCACTATTGACACTTGCTGTATCATCTAAGTCCTGCATAACTTGTGTGTGCTGCCTTTGAGCTGCAGAGAGAGGAGTGTGAACAGACCTACATACAGTGTCTGTCCAAGGAGAACGTTTAGAGGAACTCGTGTCTCCTTTCTGTACGCCCCCGTTTCCTGTGACTACTAACTGTAAACTAGATTCCACGGTCAGAATCCCATGAATGTCTGTTTCTTTCATTACGTGTAGGTTCTATACATTAAAAACACATATACCAGAGGCTGGAGAGGTGGCTCAGCAGTTCAGAGCACAGGCTGTTCTAGAGGACCTGAGTTTGATTCTCAGCATCCATACAGAGGCTCACAACTATCTGTACCTCCAGTTCCAAAGGCTCTGATGCCCTCTCCTGGCTTCTATGAACATTGAATGCCTGCGGTGCACAGACATACATACAGGCAAAATACCCATACCCATAAAATAAAAATAAATAAACCTCTAAGAAAAACATAAGTGAGAGAAGTAAAGATTCTATACATTAAAAAATATATGTGAGAGAAGTGTTTAGCTAAGAGGCCTAATGCCTGGGAAATGGTCTACCTCCTCTTAACACCCTCTCCGATTTTATCCTTAAACAGATGTTTGCTTTGTTTGGTTGCACTTTTCTTGGATATGTTCCTGTCTAATTTATGTAACATGATGAAGGTCTTCAATAATTGTGCAAAATAGTTTGTTTCACAGATAATAATCACTATCCGGAAAGGCAGGGAGCAGTTTCTGAGTAGGGACTGAGCACGAGTTCCATCTTCCACGTTCAATCCATGGCTTCGTGTCGGCAGGAACTTCGCTGTTGTTTATTGTTTGATCTGTGCTTTTGTTTGGGGATTGATTCCTGCATGGCGGATGGTGTTGCCATGCAGAAGTAAACTTAATTTCTCTTGTTGAAAATCAAGACAGTATTTCAAGACTGTTGAATTTCACCAGACACACTCTCCTTTATTAAAGGCAATAAACAACGAGAAGGCTCTTTCTTAGATTTTATTTTAGAAATCAGAGGTAAATAGACACATAAATCGTGAGAATAGTAATTTACCTAGGTGTTCCTAATGTGGTACTGTTAGGGCCAATGATGCTTTCAGCTAATTTCCTAGATCACTAGAAGTGGAAGCAAACACTCGTGTCTGCTAGGTCATGCCTTCACTTACTCAGCAAGTGTTGGTTGTGTATCAGCTGCATGGCAGACACCGTGCTGACCTCTGGGTGACTCTAGTTCTTTGATATTCATGGAGATGGAGAGCCCTACAGATACCCAAACCCCAAGATCCTCCAAGGCTTTGTAAAATGCTATTGTCTCTAGGTTACTTACATATTAAATTGATACGACTATTACAGGAATAGTCCGTATTGTACTTGTTAGGAAAAATGACAGGAAGTCTATGCATGTCATCACAGACTTTTTTTCTGAGTGTTTTTGCTGTGGAATGAGTTAAATCCACAGTTATAAAACAAAAGGATCTAAGGGGATGGTAGTCATGGTAAACAAAATATATATTTTTCCTAAAGACACTGTAACATTTCTTCACATTTGTGGAGAAATGTTAACATTATGAAAAAGTCAACTTCCTCTAGAATTAAGCAGAGAAAAATAAAACACATCATGTGTGACTAAATGCATCTAATTGCTTTGTGTCTCCTTTCTATTTGTTATTGAACATGGTACAGAGTTCACTGGCATGCTGACACATTCATGGAATTTCTTTGCATATTTCACTCAAATATCTTAATCTTGGGAATTTATTGGGTGGCAACTAAAGAGAGAGAGAGAGAGAGAGAGAGAGAGAGAGAGAGAGAGAGAGAGAGAGATACAGGTGATATGAAAGGATAGACATAGTCACACCTGGGAAGAGGAAATCTGAAGCTAGGAATTGCCTCCAGAAGTTTGTTCTGTGGGCATTTTTTCCTTGTTAGCCAATGGGGAAGGGTCCGGCCCTCTGTGAACATGTCATCTCATGGGGACCCTGGCTGGATAAGACAGGTGGCTGAACTAGTAAGCAGCATGCCATGTGCTTCTCTGCTTCAGTTCCTGCCTTCAGGTTCGTCCCTTGAGCTCCTGTCTTCACTTCCCTCCATGAGGGACTATGACCTGTAAGTTGAACCAAGCCATTTCTTCCCCTAAGTTGCTTTGGTCTTTATCACAACCACAGGAGAGCTAAGTAGGACAGACGGCTTATGATCCACAGATACCAGGTACACCATATGATACACCAGACACAGGTATAATAAGGCTGTGCCTTATACTGCTGAAAAGATGTGCCAGGGGTGGGTGTCTTTGCTTCAACTAAGAGATGCTGTTTCAACAGAATGGTCAGGGGAGGAGGAGAGGAGAAATCTCCTTACCTAGAAAACAAGGAATGCACAAAAAAGGGGATTTTCAAAGCTGGATGTCTTGCTGTAACCCTTTCTGTGCCTTTAAAGGGTTTCTGCTGTGTGCTCACATAGCGATAAGCAAACCTGAGGCTTTCACATGTTTGCAGGCAGTGTCTTATGGCTGGGACTCAGGAATCAAGGATGGAGGAAAGCCCAGTATTGTTTTTCATTAGATCTTCCTCTAGAAGGAGAGAGTTGAGCTGAGTGTGGCTATTCAAAGCAGCAACTCAGTGCAGAAATACAGGAACCATGCTGAACATGACCTCTGAGGATGAGCATGCAGATGGTGATAGTGATGGAAAGGCAAGATGGTCCAGTGGTCCACATGGCATCAAGAACAAAGCTAAACTCACGAGAGGTACCTAGTCTGCCCCAAAGTATGACCAGTTTCGTACTTCCATATTTCCCTGTAAAAGTCCGTGACACAGGGGCAGAGGGAAGGCAGCGAGCCAGGGGCCTGTGAAATCTAGGACGTTTTTCTTTTCATTATTCTTTATTGCCTCTTTTCTGAGTTAAAATACTCAGCTTTGCTCTGAAAAGAAGCTAAAATCCTTATGCAAAGAGCTTGTAAACAAACGCCCACTTGAACCATCTGGTTTTCTAACACATACAAGTGATTAAGCTTCAAGCTATGATTGTTAAAATTTTTAAAAACACAACAATCCCAAACACCTCCAAATAGATGCCTTATGCAAGTTTATAAGGGGGAAAACATATGATGTCTTATATAGTAAATAATGTGGAAAGGTTGAAACAAGCTTTTTAATTTCCTTCCCTTCTTCCCTCCCACCCTTCTTCCTTCATTCCCTCCTTCCCACCTTCCCTCCTTTCCTCCTTCTCCCCTTTCCTCCTTCCCTCTCCACTCCTTTTCTCTTTCCCTTGTTTCAACCACCTCTCTTTCATTCTTTTCCTTTCCTTCCCTTTCTCCCTCCCTTTTATCTCCTTCTACTATAAGTGTTATGGAAAGATATAACTTATGCACTTAAAATAGGCTACTGAGTCTATACTTTCAACAACCTGGAATGAACCCTTATTTTTATATCCATTATTATTTTTACCCTTGATAAAGTAACAGGTATACTCAAATATATGTGTGTGTATGCACACAGAGGTGTCTTAGTTCTTCCTAGAATATATTAAAAGATCTGTGTTATTTGCAGATTATGAATTCATACTTTTTGTCCATAATGACTGAGGAAAGTCAGGGCAGGGGGGGAAATTAAATATGTTAAGAGCTCTCACTTTAATTGTATACTACTGATACCGTCTTTGTAGTTAATTTCCTTGGCAAGTTGTAGAGCATATGGTTTGGATCCCTCATCTATTTCTAAGGTGGAAATGATTCTAAATTGGTACATTCTGCTTAGGTGATGTCGCTGGAGGGAAGAAGGGTAAGCATCACCCTGGACTACAGAGCTGTGGACGTAACTGAGTGTCCCAGTGGGTAGCTGTTGAGATGGGCAGCTTACCTAGAGAGCCTCAGGGGAAATAAAGTTGGAAGGTGAGGAAGTATATTGGATCAGACCTGCTGTTTCTACCCGACAATCTTAACCAGTACTCATCGCTAGATCTGGACCTCCTGAGGAGAGGAACAATGATAAATAAATAAGTTAATAAATACATAAATAAAGATGAGAAGGAGAGTGTTTAGTTATGGAGATGGCAATTCAGGCACAAAGAGATCTTCACATGATACTCCTCATCAGTTTGATGAGCTCTTGCTGTTCCTTGCAATGTGGTTACTGTTGGTCAAGACGACCCATTAGGCCCTTTGATGCACTGGACTTCGGCCATGTTGCCTTTGCTGTGTGTGGATTGTTTTCACACATCCTGGGACATACCCCCGTCTGCATGCTTAACACATGCTCTGCCACTGGTCTGTACCCATGGGACCCAAGTACGTTCTATCACACCTCTCAAATTCAATGCACCACTCAGCTTTCAGCTGACTAACTGAAGGATGGTGATGGTGGTGTTGGCCCGATCTCTGCTGTCAAGGGCAAGGGGTCTTTCGTAGGAGACGCATACTGCTTTGTGTTAATGGAGAGAGTCCTGTTGCTACCCTGGGGAGTTGGTCCTGTGTGTTTGAAACAGAGCACCCTAAGGGCGATACAAACCTGTGATTTACCGGTTCCATTGGGCTCCAAGTTTGTTATGCTATGTGTTATCTTTGGAATATATTAAAACTAGAGACAACAGACTCACACAGTTAACCCTCTTGGAGACTAACATTATCTAGTTAAGTAAATGGTGATGAGCTGTCCCAGAGAGACAGTCTTCTCTTAACGCTGGAGAGTAAGCTTCAAGGGGACTAGCTTACCTCGGGCCAGTTTGTATCATTTTCCTCAAGCCCACCCCCACTCCTTTTCCCCAAAAAACTTAGAGTTAGGGCTTGGCACACTGGTTCTTGATCAGACCCGCCGTCAGAATCAGAGTCCTGTGTACAAAGTCCACTAATTGAATTTCATCTACTGACTGAAACCTTGTAGCCATGAAAGACTCAGAACACTGGCTGTTTTCTTTTTCTTTCTTTCTTTTTTTTTTTCTTTAGGTCTGGAGTCTAAGTCATTTTTTAAACGTGAGTGATGCAATTTCTTGTATCTTTCATTTAAAATGCTGCTTGGTAAACAGCGGTGCAGATTAGTGTATTTGTAATTTAAATGAAGACCATACATCAAGCCAGAGTGTGCAAAGAAAGGAGAAGTTTAGGGAATGATTCATCTCCCTCTCCCTGTGATCTACTGTAGAAAAAAATAAATAAATAGGTGGGGAAAAGTGGAAAAGTAAGGGTCTGTGGATTTGGGGAGACAGAAACTGAACTATTTCTAGAAGTCATTCCCAAAAGCTAAATCTTTGTTTTCTTCAAGCACACTAATAAATTCTTCCTAATTCATTTTTTATTTTCTCTCGGGGTCTGCTTGCTGATTTGCTTCAACAAAGGAAGCATCATGTTACACCTTTTAAATAATTGATTGCTCTCAATCCAAGCCAGCTCGAAGGAAATTCTGAAAATAGGCACCAATTGAGCAGCTGCCTCCTTCCTCCCCACAGTCCCTCCTTAGCACTCTCTGCTCTTAATGTTCGTTAATAAAACCACATTCCCCACCCCTTCTTTACCTCCTTGATGGAGCGGATGATGCTGTCTACCACAAAAGGCTTGGGTATTACCTGGTACTTGGCATCTCTCATTTGTTTCACGTCACTCTGCTTTGTTAAAATTACAGGGTGCTGTTTGTTGTAAGTGGATGTAATAAAGAGCTCTTGATTAATCAGCAGAAATAATTAGCAAAACTGCTATGTCATCTTCTGTACCGGAGATGGCTTGTTGGAAATATAAAAAGAATAAAAAGGGGGATTAAAAATTTTCCCTAAGAATCTGCAGTGTGGCTTTCTCAAGAATCACAGTACCCTGAAAGTGGGGTCAGCTGTGCCCTTGCCCATCTCCAGCTGCTCTGGAAAGTTCCGAGGAAATGAGGTCATCTGTGTTTTCCCCCAAGAGGGAGAAGAGGTTTCCATCTTATCTCCCTCTGGGTATCCTTTGTGGTTGTCCAAAGTTTGGAAAAGCTATGATGGCTTTTAGGCAGCAATGGTTAGTAGAACATCAAACTGATCCATGGTGGTCCTGGCCTGATCTCTCTGTTTCTCTGTGTGTGTGTGTGTGTGTGTGTGTTTATTTGTCTCTGTATGTCTCTGTCTCTCTGTCTCTCTTTCTCTGTTTATCTCTCTCTGACTCCCTCCCTGTCTGTCTGTCTCTCTCTCAGATACACAGATACACACATACACACACACACACACACTGTGGCCTATTTCAGAACATGAGAATGCAGAAGCCATGCTCTATTTCACTTGTGGTGTTCATAGGTCCTAATCTGTGTGGATGGAAGGTAAACTTCCCATCCTTTTACTTCCCATCGTCTTTCTTCTTCATTCAGTTGTTTATTTTTCTTTCTCCCTTGATGCTTTTCCTTTTTCCTCCTTGACTTTCTACAACTCAGAGTTAAAGTGGGAGAGGGATGTTTGACAAAGTGTTAGCCTTGAGAATTTTGGCTGAGTTATTGGAGAAATCATGTACTTTGAAAATGCTCTGTCTTCATTCCAAGAAAGCTTTCCCTATTAGAAACTGCACCAGTGTGCTTACCTACGATGTTGAATATCAGGAAGACTAACTCTGGAATGCTGAGGTTGAAGTCACACTGAGAGGAATTTTCTCTCTCATCCATCATGAGATAAAGATGTATCTTGTTACCCACTCTAACACTAGCTTAGTTTCTGACCATGTAGGCCATTACATTCTAGTTTTCCCTTGTTGGAGAAAGGTTGCTGGGGGGACACTGATGTTCTTTTGGCTGTCTACTTTTCCAGCTAACAGTAGCTCCTGTACACATCCTGCGTCTACCAGTATCACCTCTTCGGATGGCACTATGGAAGTGCTCCCTGTCAAATCCTCACCTAACCAAATCTGTTCAGAGCACATGAACGATGTATGACAGGAAGTTCAGGAAGCCTGCGCTGCACTGGCCTCTTGCTGTCTCCCTCTGTACTCAGTTTCTATGCAGAAGAGCAACAGCACTTTTCTCTTTCAGAGCATCGTTGCTTGTGCTGTCCATTTGCTGGCCTTGACAGTATATGAACTGAGAGCTCAGAATTCTGTACCTGAGTGGAAGTAGGTTATAAGGCTATTTACTGTAGTGAGAGAGATTTAACATGGGGTTTTCCCCAAGGATAAGTATGTTGTCTTTGACTGTGATGCTAATGGCATTAAGACTAGGAAATACCCAGTGGTTCTCTCTCTCTTGAAATGTCCATTCTTAGCACAAAGTAGGGAGTTAGCACCAACTTTTTCCCTCTGGAGGTGAGGAGGTGCTTCTCTTTCAAAGGAAGTGCCTGCAAAATGCAGAGGCTTCTGTAGTTGGTGGTTTAGGATAAAGGAGGAGATGGTACAAGAAATCCCACTGGCTTGGAGTCAGCGGTTTTGTGCCAGTTTAAATCTATATATGATATAAAAATATTCTCTGGCATAAGGTGGCAATCATGATGCTTGACCACCAACCCTACATGTCACAACCAAATAGAGTGGTACTGTTCATATTGGGAGGAATGTGAAGGATGTCCTCTCTTCAGCACACATTTATTTGGATGGAGGGAAGGAGAGAGGGAGAGAGAAGAGCATACATGTGTGGGCAGCTTCGTCTAGTCACTTCTTTCCTTCCACCTTTTTGTTTATTACAGTCACCAGGCTTGGCTGATAAGAGCCATCTGTACATATGAGCCATCTCCCTGACCTGAGGAACACATTTTCAGTGTTACCTTGAACTCTGCAGCCATGTTGGTCACAGTCCTGTCCACATTCAGAGAGCGGCATAGCTGCTCAGCACGTGCTCAGCGCTCCCTGTGTTCCTTGGCTTTCTTTAAAAGCACAAAACCAAACTAGCTTCCTTAGGCTTCTAACTCTGCTGTGCCATTTGGGTGGGAACTTTCCTAATGTTCCTTTACTCTCACACAAATTATAGCTTTTCAAAGGCCTCCTGTGCTCACAATCCTGGAAAATAAATAGGGTTGGATTTTCACATTCGTGTTTCCCTTCCTCCTGTCTCATTCACAAGTATACTGTAAACACGCTAGTTTTCTCTGCCAAGTAGCCTCCTTTCTTGAGTCTATTCCCTGACAAATTCTAACCTACACCAGACCACTTCCTCTTCTCTGGTCTTTGACTCTCCTTCTACCCAAAACATTCGTTCAAAATTGCACGTTTGCACGCCACTCCCCAAGTCCACTAATAGGGGAGGTTCTCCTCTCCTTTCTGATCTTAGTCTGTCAGTTCACATCAAAAGTGGCTGCATTGTCCTCTACTATGGCCTGGTAAGGCTGCTCCCCCCCAGAGGGAGGTGATCAAAGAGCAGGCCAATCAGATTATGTCAGAGGCAGTCCCTCTTCACATTACTATGTAACCCAATTGGACTCTGAACTGCCCTGGGCTACATCTGTGCAGGGGTTCTGGGTTATCTCCATGAATAGTCCTTGGTTGGAGTATGAGTCTCTGGGAAGTTCCCTGTGTTCAAATTTGAGGGAGGGTGGGATTGGGAGGGGAGGAGGGAGGGGCTTATGGGGGGATGCAGAATGAATAAAGTGTAATTGATGAAAAATTTAAAAAAAAGGGAAAAAAAAAAACAAAATTGCACGTTTGTTTTCCAGTACCCCAACACATTCTCAAACCAAATAAAATACTCTTCTAACTGGCCATTTTGCAGCCTTGGGCTACTGAGGAGAGCTTGGGACTGAAGCTTCATTCTTGGTCATTTGTCCTGTGTTGTAATTTTAACTCTGTAATTGCCAAGCAGGTCTGAAGCACGGATTGTGCAGGATGGTGTGGGTGGCGGACTGACTGTGCGTCTGACAGGCGCCCTGGTGAACCGACTTAGCTCTCTGAAGGCAATGCAGGCATCTCTTTGAAATGCTCCCTCCTGAGGTTTGCAGTTAGCACATGCATGCCCCAAAGAGTGTCACAGAAAGCAGCCCGGTGCCATCTGGCTACTTAATTGTCCTAAACCTTTTACATAGATCATTGAATCAGGCCAGATACCCAACCAGTTATTAGGAGCATCCAATCAGCTGTAGAGCATGAGCTTTTTCATGTTTCTTCCATGAGATGTAAGTCCATGCCACTGTTGCTCAGAACAGCTCTTGTATGTAACAGTAATCATGGGAAAAGTGTTATGTCCTATGTTATGGTCTCCTTTGTACTTCAAAATTGGAGAATACAAGCAATTTAATGGGATTTGACGTACCAGCTTCCTTTGATGGACATTGTTGAAGAAACCGCTTTTGTTCGTGTTTTGTTAAAACCCACTGAGGAGTTATCCTGAAAACTTGTGCCTTTCTATCTGTTCCCAAATAAGAAACAAAGCCCTCACATGTGAAGAAATGCATGCAATTTTCAGGCTGATGTCAAGTGAGTCCATTGGTATTGAAAGAATTTTTTTTTTTGTTTTTTCTACCAAAAGCTACATATGGGTATTATAATGGGAAATGCTTTGAAACCCTCACTGGTGCATTCACCATAAATAAGAGAGGAATGGAAGATTAATAAATCTAAGAAAACTGAAAATAAAAAAAACTAAAATAAAATTGAGGCCTATTCCTTTGTTGGAGTGTTAATATAGGACGGAGTGTATAGGAAAATCACAGACTTGCTAGAGGCTCAGCATACTATCATAGCTATTAATGTGTGCTTAACTCTATTGCCTGGGGGATTTTATTAAATGCAGTGGCCAAGAAAATGACCTCACTTTTTCCTTTTTCCCCCCCTCTTTTGGGTTGGATCCTTGCTTATACCACACAAATGAATAGAGCTCTTTGCCGGTTCATCACTGAAACAACCTTAAATGATGAAGATGTAAGGAAAGCATCCTGCGCTAACCCTGTTGCAGTTTGAAAGGTAAGGTCTTCCCCAGGAGACTGGGAGGCGTCAATGTTCTTTTAAGATCTGCATAACGTTATGCCCATGATACGTATACAGGGGTTAAGTAGCCCATTGATATCTCTGCCTATGTTGTGTTGTGTTGAGAGTTTAGTTTATAAGGAGTATGCAGTCAACAAAAAGGTCTGAGGCATTCCTTGTTTTATCTTTTAAAATGTAAAAGCAGCATTTTTTTTTTTTTAAATAGGTATCACTTCAGTATGTAGCCTGTTTCACTATGTAGTCCTGAATGGCCTGGAACTCCCTATGTAGACCAGGCTGGTCTCAAACTCACTGAGATGTGCCCTGCCTCTCTCTCCAGAGCCCTCCAGATTGCAGGCATGGGCCATGCATTACCATGCCTGATTCCAAAGCAGCATTTTTAAGGCTCCCCAAGAGCCTCGTTTAGCTGCATGTGCTGGGTGGCTGGGTCCATGGGGCTCCTTGGCCAGGCTGTGCCCTCCGTGCCCTGATTAGTTATGCTAACCTGTAAAATGTGGTTGTGGTGATCAACCTGTTTGTGGATTCTGTGTCTTGGTAGAGAGAAGAGTGTAGAATATTACTTTGCTGTTCATCTTGTCCTATGCTTATGATGGGCAAAACTCTCTGTTTCCAGCTTCTGTAAACCTAATTACAAACTCATTATCTATTGAATGCTCCGTTATTTCCATGAATAAAGGCTGAGTTTATTTCACTTCATTTTTCAGAGGAAAACCATAGCTTTCACAGGTCACCATCCGTTCCTTTGCTGGTTCTGAACGCAGGGCCTTCACGTGGACCACGTGAACCACAGGTGATGATGGCTGGGGACTTGCTTCTTTCAGAGTCTTCCCACAAAGGTAGAGCCCAGGCACAGTGAACAGCGACTGCCTCCCCAGGCAGGAACAGCGGAGTAACCCTCACTGAGTGCCTACTGAGCACGTGCAGTAGGGTGGACCGTGGGCGTGCTTTGCAGGGATGAGTGCCCCTCTACCCCTGTGCTTCTCTAGGGTGCTCGCTGGAGCCTTTCCAGAGCGCGGCTGACTTCTGAACGTAATCAGCAGGTTTTGGCTTCCGTGTGAAAATGGCTCTTTCAAAGTGGAATTTCTTTAACATGGGAGCCGAGTTTGTTTCGTTGACAAGTTGACAGTATTTCAGGGTAGGAAGGTAAGTTTCAGTTTTTAGAAGTGGCGGCTAGGAATGAAAGTAGCCTTTGCGCTGTTATTTCACGCCAAATTCCTATGAAGGACATATGGCCCCAGACCTTCAGTCCCAAGAGTCTGAGCGTGGTATGTTGCTTGGTGTAGTATCCTTTTTAATTTCAAATATTGTTTGCAAGTAAATCTGCTTGTCTGAAATCATAGGTATTGTTTCAGAAAGCTCGAGTGTACTTCAAATTCGTGCTTGCTGTGTTCCTGCAAAAGGGACCAATTATTTTCACATTAAAAGTAGGCTTTTATAAAGTGTTTATCACATGATTACTTTAAATAACACTTCTCTCAGAGATTTTCAAATATGACTTGATTTGAAAAAAAAAAAAAAAAAAAACATTAGTGATTCCTTGCCAGACTTTTGGACAACACATCTGCTTTAATGTGAGGAAGGTAAAAGAGTAGAAATCATGGCACGAAGTCTTTAGTGAGCTGCAAAAGAATAGATGATGTGTGTGTGTGTGTGTGTGTGTGTGTGTGTGCGCGCGCGCGCGCACGCGCTGATGGAATCACCAGGCCTGTGTGGAGGCCAGAGGTGAATGTTGGCCGTCGTCAGTGTCTCTCCACTGAATGTTTCCTGACAGGGGGCCTCCATGTCCCCATGACTGAGGTTTCGTGCACCCGACGTTTTTACATTTGTGCTGGTGATTCAAACTCAAGTCTTCATGCTTGGGCAGCTAACATTTTCCTAATGAAGCATCTTCCCAGCCTAGGAATTAAATTTAGAAAATAATTTACTTTTGTGAAGTTTTCTAGAGAAAGCACTGTCACCTTTATTGTTGCCAGAGCACATCAGAGAAAAAGACAAAAGGAAAAACAAAAGCAGGCCAGTAAGACTTTGGAAAAGATAAGTAAATCTATTTGTTTGGCGGGTTGCAGTCTGCATTATGCATGTACGTAAAAGTGAGGTTTGCTTTGATCCTGTCTATTAAAAGTTTATTTTTAAACTCAGACTGGGCAGCAATCCAGCAATGCTCTTTGTCTTGCAACACATCCTGGGCTTTGGGTCCCCAGCCTGGCAGAGCTGTGGCTAGGCAGGAGGAAGTAGGGAAAAGTGTGGAGAGTTGATGGGGGCTGAGGGGACTTTTCCCTCCCTTCCTCCCCTCCAGTTTTGAAATTCAAATTGAATGCAATTTTCAGCTCATTTGAGCCAGAATATAGTGTTGCTGAGCTTCAGTGGCTCTTCAATTCAAAACTCACGGGAGGAAGCAGATATCATCTGTCACCGGGGTGGGAGAGGGGAGCCGACACATTTTATTCAGAGGAGCAGAGCTCCAGTCACTAATTCCGACCTTCCGAGGACTAATCATTCACCAACCAACTGATCAAGTAATCAATGAGACCTTCAAGCCACCCAGCTCATGAAGGCTGGGACGGCTGCGCTCCCCTCCCCAGCTCTTAAGAATAATTGCTCGGCTATTTTTGTATCATTGGTATTTTAATACCATTCGTGGCAAGCCGAGACAGAAGATCTTGGCAATCTTTTATTTTTTTTTTCCTGCCCTTCCTGGCTGTTTTTATTGTTTCCATCTTTAGTGACTTCGTCAATGTTGTTTAGTTGTGACTGAGAATTAGCAGAAAGCTTGATGTTGGCTCTGCAGGGGCAAAATCTGAGTTATGTTTTTACCAAACAGATAGTTGGGGAAAATTTGCTTCTTTCTCAAGGCAACCCCAAGTGCCAGTTAAAAAGGGAAAACCCACTCAGCGTACTGGAGCCTGGGACTGTGGCTTATCTCCAGCGTGGATGTTCCAGGAACCCCTGAGAGTGGCTCTCTGTGAATTTCTACCACACTGGATACGTGCCCTGGGAATACAAATGGATTTCAGTGATGGTGACTTGACGGCCGTCTTCTGATTTCAGCAGCCATGTGGGAGGGCAGTCCTGATCCTGATGTGCGTGTTACAAGCTTTGCCCCCAGTGCTCAGCTTTGCACATTTAGTGTGAGCCAACCTCTGCAGGGGACAATGGAGGGCATTAATTAGCTCTTATTAGGCAAATTTCACCCCAAAACTTTGTGAGAAAAATTTATGATAAGTTAGTTCTCAGTTTGTAGCCGCAGCACGCAGACATGCGAATGTTTATAGTATGAATATGATCTGGCAGCATGTATATTTATAGACATTTTGTGTGTGTGTGTATGTGTGTGCGCACATGGGTGCTTGTATGAGTGCTGCGAACTCTCAACACCTCTACACATGTGCCAGCAGGGACCTCCAAATTCTTTCACATTAATAAAGTGACTGAACTCTTTATTGTCCTAATGTTAATGCTCCTGGACATCAAAGCCCAGGAAGCAGGCCTTTACAACATCTCCTTTCTACTAAATGGTACCCTGGCACATCAATCTGTTTTTCCCAGTGATACCTTGGTGCAGCTTTTGACATAAGTTGCAGGAATCGAAGGGTCCCTGGGAAATGTGATGTATGGTGAGATTCCATGTCCAGGCTCAGTACCCGTTCTTGCTACAGCTCCTAATCCTTTGGGATTTTCCACTGGCTGAGAGCATCTCAAGCCACACTGAAAGCATCCCTGGGCTCCTGGACAAGAGCAGCTCTCCAGAAAGACAAGGCCATGGACAGAGGCTTGGGACCTTCAGCCTCACCCTTAGTCTTCAAGGGAGGGAAGAAGAATGGGAGGAAGAGTCAGCCTGTCGAACCTCCCTGGCGAAGATGCCTCGGGACACAGAGGGCCTGGGGGGCAGGGACCAGAGCGCCGTGCGCCGTGCTCCGTGACCTCTGCACATAATGTCAGCGTATCTTTCTCTGCCTTTCATCTGTAGCCTCTGTAACATTATTCACTAATATAACACTCAGGGAAAGCACTTCCCTGAAGAGAAGGAGTTCAAAAGAGGCTCCAGCTGGTAGTCAGACCAAAATTCTGGGTAGCTAACAACTTTGGGCTGGTGTGCAAAGTGCTTCCTGCAGGCTGTGAGGCAATCTTCGTGTGTGTGTGTGTGTGTGTGTGTGTGTGTCCAGTAGATATGATATGTGTGTTTGGGTATAACCGTATGGTACATGTGTTGCCTGTGTATAGGTGCTGTATGAATGGTGTGTGTGTGTGTGTGTGTGTGTTTATGTGTCAGCATTGCCTTAAGCTGTGTGACAATTGATTGTTGACAGCTGGAGAACTGAAATGTGCCTGTGGGTGTATTGAGCACATGGACAGATGGAAATGTTCAGTGCTCGAGTGTAAGGTAAGGCAAAAGGCTTGAGTATCCTCTGTCCATTCTACCTACTTTCACAAGCAACTTACATTTGAAGCTAGCTGTTAAATTCGTCAGTAGAACTTTAATTTTTCTATTCAGAGGTATCTCTCCCATTGCCAAGTAGACCGTGCTTACCAGAGGAAGGGCATTTGTGTTGACCTGTGGTGGATGGAGTAGTTCTCTAACCTAAGGCAGATAGCAGATACTGGAGTTGAAGCTGCAACCTGTCTCCACCGTACACCACCCAGTTTCCCTGATTGATCTCTCAGAAAACAAACGCACTCTAATCTGGAGTTGTGAGAAAGGATGCTGCAGAGGGCAGTCAATGGTGAGGGTGTTAGGGTACGCCACCTAAGTGCTAAACGAATGGATTTTTCACAGATGCTTTCTAGCATCACTTGGCCAGGAGAGGATGGATCCGGTGCTGTTGTCCTGGAGGAAGGCACTGTAAGGCAGAGAGGCTTGGTTCAAGTGGGCAGAAGGAAGAGACACGGGTCTAGCACAGACACAGCATGTGTCCACGAGACCCGGACTGTGTAGAATTAGGGGCGATGAGCACTCTCGGCGGTGAGACTGCCATCACATGTTGGTCTAAATCAATACTGCAGCCCTGGTTAGAGAAAGTCACCGGAAGACCAAGCTAGACATCCCAGGGACAGAGCTGACAAAGACCGCTTTATGGTAACTAGACTTCAGGAGGAAATATGTCCAGTAAGAAAGCTGGACATGGGGAAGAAGGGCAAGAGATGTAGAGAGAAATACCATGAATTGTTTGTAGGAAAGAGTAGTTGAATGATGGACATTTTGCAGTTTATTTTCCAAATGGAATCACTTGGTAGGTGGAGACCACTATTAATCATTATAGCAGGGCGCTTAATGAAGACATGGCACAGTGGGTTCCAGAGGAGCCAGGTTTGCTTCACACACTGCCTTGATTTCTCACAACCGTCTATTACTCCAGTTCCAGAATTCTGACATATATTTCCTGCCTCCTCCAGCAATATCCCTGTAAGTTGACCTATATAATTTGATCATTTTCGTATTGAAATAATAACTTACTTAACTCCTTTATTATTTATTTGTGTTGCTTCTAGTGCTAGTAATACATATTCCTATTAATATGAATTATAGGCAAAAAATAGAATTTAAAAAAATATTTCTGAGCAAAGATGAGTCTATATTTTCACTTCTATAAAGTGTCAATGAATCTTAGGAAACTGTACAAGTTATATTTCCATCAACATTTCTATCAGTCCATACTTTAGATCACAGTTTACAGGTTTGTTATTTAAAGATGATATCTTCAGCTATTTGTATTTACATCTTAAACTTTTTAATTAAGCTTAATATGTTTTATAATTTTTATTGGTTGTTTGAACCCTTTTGTTAGTTTACATTTTGATATTGTCTGGCAAGCTTTTTTCTATTAAACTAGTTATCATTTTTCTTAATTTTTAAACATTCTTATATACTAGGAATTCTAATTCCTGTTAAAAGCAAGGTGTTATTGAGTGATGGGGTGGTATACTGGATGGATGGCCTGAGTTTGAACCCAGGGAGAGAACTGGCTCCTAAAAATTCTCCTCTGACCCCAACTCATGGCAGACTACTTTCACACACACAAATAAATAAGTAAAGAATTAAATTTAATGTGTTATATTAATGTCCTCCTGTTTTATGTTTACTTAATTTTGCTTTGTATGTCTTTTCATTGTAGGATAGTAGTGAAATATGGTTTCACGTTGTAGTGGGTGTTTGTAATCTCATTTTCTTTCTTTTTTAAAAAATTAGATTAACTTTTCCTAAAAGAAAAATAATGTCAATTTTAAATCTTTTATTGCTTTTCAGCATGGTCCTTGATTTCTGTAGGTTGTAGACTAGTTGTAACTGTGAGTTTTATAGTGTAAAAATCTCTACATTGAGTAGTCTGGGCCTGAGTAATGTTTCCAGTCATTTGGGAACCTGGGGTGTGGTCCTCTGGGAGGGTTGGACACAGCTGGGGCTCCCAAGGGTGAACAATTCTGAGGATTCCAGCTCAGGGAAATGGCCAGCCAGGGACACTTGAGCACTTCAGAGTCCGTAAGCTTTCCAGAGGTGGGAAGAGTCACCACAAGTGAATTTGGTTCAATGTTAGAGTCTTTGCCTACAGCATAGAAGGTGCTAGATCCCAGCACCATGAAAAATAAAGCAAAGAGATGAATCGAGGGAAAACAGGTGTAACTCTTTTCTGAGACTTGCCCCCAAAATGAGTGTAGCTTCTGTGGCTAAGAAAAGAAATTTTAAGCTCGAAAGAAAAGTGAATGCAAAGAGTTGCATTTGTGAAACTACACAACAAACACTTGCCCCCCAAAAGACTAGGGAGGATGCAAAGGGAACAAGGATTTTAATTTGAGAATCTAGAAGAGTGCATACGTCATCCATAACATGCGGCTCCCCAGAAGAATTCTCCCACACCTGAGGTAAAGATAGGAAGCTGGAAACTCCAACCACCCAACTTTGACCTCTCCATCTTTGTGATCGTGTTGACTGCTCAAATGGACAGAGTCTAAAGTGCTTGACAGCATGGCCTCTAGATATGCCTGTGAGAGATTATGTTGGTGCATTTAGGTAGAAAGACCCACCTACCGTGGGTAGCTCCAGCCCTTGCCTGGGAACCTGGGATATATCAACAGTCCCAGACAGCCATAACTCCCTGCTTCCTCGTTACGACCTGATCTAACCAGCTTTTTCAAGACTCTGCCACCTTGACCTCCCTTCCAAGATGGACTGTAAATTTTGAGTTCAAGTAAACTCTTTCTCCCTTAAGTTTTCTCAGCAACAGGGAAAGAAACTAAGATGAATCCTATACAATTGTTTTGAACTATCACACTGCATTCCCTAAATATGTGCAATAAATTAAGTGACTAATAAAAAAAAATCTTACTGCCTTTCTCTAGTTTCTTGGGACCAGGCCATAGTATGTTCATCCTAAGTGGCCTCCTTCCCTCTAGCTGTCAATCCTCAGTGCTGGCTCCAACCAGAATGGCATCCCTTCATTATTCAGTTATCACCACAGAAGTCACATGAATCCTTTGCATCGTCCCAGATTTCATGACTTGGCGATGAATTCGCATTAACCCTTCACATGTTTTGGTTTGAAAAGCAATCCCAATGGGACCTTACGTGTTACTTTACCTACACCCAATTGGTGGTTTTTGCCCATCTTTGACTTTCAGCTCCATTTCAGGCTTTCTAAAACCTCAGCTAGTCTTCAGGGCTCGCCTTACCTGTCTCCTTCCTGCAGCTGATCCCGACCAGTTTTGCAAGAAGAAATCTGGCTGCTGAAGAGTTCTTGAGTACAGTCTAATACCTAGCCAAAAACAACTCGGCCTGCTGTGCTCTGTCCCTACGTGTTAGCCAGCTTAAACTTTTCTGGAATGACAAGAACTATCTTCTACTGTCCTTGGTGGTCCTTACTTCCTTACCACAGTGATGTTCTTCATTTTCCCTGATAAAGTCTGCACAGAGTGCTTCTGTCGGTAGAGACCCAAGTACAGAGCAGTCAGGGACAGAGGTGGTGCACACAGACCAGGAAGTCAGAGTGTAAAGTTTTCCTCTGAAGGTCAGAGCTGAGAGTGATTTCGGTGGAAGCTCGGACGAACAGGTGACAAATGCGCAGGGATGGCTAGGGGGATCACCTGGTACACGTGACGAACAGCAATGCTGGAGGTAGACAGGATGCAGGGAAAGGAGTGATATTCAAGGCTGTCCACAGGGAAACAGATTAGAAGAGAGATTGAAGATGAAAGGAGAAAAGAATGAGTGTGAACAGGCAGGAATGAGTCAGAGAAAGGTTCCTCAGAGGGGATGTGAGTCAGAAAGGAAGATTACATAATGAACTTGGCAGAGCCTCCCAGAAGTAGGGGGTGGGAGGGTGGCAAGGGGCTGCTGTGGACTCAGAGAGGCAAGGTCTCCCATATGCTGCACAGTAGCTAATGATGCGGATGAGGTCAGGGAGATGTGGTGTGCATGAGTGGCGGTGTTCAGGGAGGCGAGGACACCGGGTGATGACATTTCTGGCAAGGCAGCTGTGCTTGGACAGGGCTCCCAGACTTAGCATCTTTATAATTGAATGCATCAGTGAAGAGGAAGGAAGATGGCAGATCGAGTCCAATATTCTCATTCAGCTTTTATGGAAAATAGTCTAATAGGCTTAATGTCATTTCTCATCGTTTCCCGCCTCCATGATCTACTGTGCCCCTCTTTTAGTCTGATGCATGCTTCTTGGCTCTTTGAAGCTGCAGTCAAGCCAAACCACCTCTGATACCTTCTCATTCATTTTTGTTATTCTCATCCTTTGGAATGTTCACCTACATACTCTTTGTTTTGACCTCACTTCTATTTAAAGCCAACGTCTCAGCTTGAAAAGCTTTCCTTCCAAGCCCTTTGTTCTCCATGCTACCCCTCCCGTGTCACCTCCTTCCCACAAGCCAGGTCTTCATTATCTTCTATGCAGTCATTTAATACTGCTCAACTTTATGGGATGTCCTTTTACTTCTGACCTGTTCCCTGTCTTTTGTAGGGCAAGAGTTATAGTATGTTCTATTGTCTGGTACTCTCCATGACACAGAGTAAATGACCAAAAGATATTTAGAAAGAAGGAAGGCTGGAGGACAGCCTTAGATGTCATTTCTCAGAAATGCCATCTGCTTCGTTTGGGAAATAGGGTCTCTCCTTTGCCCAAAGCATAGATATTAGATTAGGTTAGCTGGCTAGTGGGGCCCAGGAAGCCTTCTGTCTCCATTTCTCCAGTGCTTGGATTATATACGTGCCACTGTACCCACCATTATTTTTGAGTGTTCTGAGGCTCACACTCACATCCTCATCCTTTCCAGACATGCACTTTACCAGTTAACCATCTTCCCATCCCAGTGTTTTCCTTTAATAGATAAAAACTATAGAGTTCTGTGGCACTGAACCCATTCACATGGTATGTAGGGCATATGATCACCCATCTGTAGATCTGGGTTGTCATCTCAGGCTAAGACTCAGAGCAACACCTCTCTGTTTCTCTCTAGCCCTCGGCATGCACCATGCTACTTCCTGTCTCTCTGAGGAACATTCTGGGTACGTCACCCAGATAGTACTTGCCATTCTCTGTCATAGGTATCAGAATCTCCTTTTTCAAGTGGAACAATATTCTATCATTTCTTTTCCCATTCATTTATTGATGGGCATTGGGATTGTTTCCCCAGGGGGGCCATTGTTCTGAATGCTAAAATGTACCATTCATCATGTAATATAGTCTTCCAGGGCATAGTTAGAGCTGGTAGTCTCCAGCAGGTAAGGGCAGGGTAGACTGAGGCGTCATGTCTATGCCTGGTAAAGCCATCAGAAACAGCCAGGAGGGCAAGGAAAGCCATTGCAGTCATGACTGAGTTAACATGAAGAAGTGCTGCATTCAGGTCGCATGATGGTAAATTGGCACCGAGGGGCACTCGGTCCATTTATGCCTCCCTGTTCTTGAGGTAGGAGAGTGAGATGGGTGAGGAAAAGTGGATCAGCTGAGGTGTGGAAGAGAGGCACGGCGACAGTCTGGCAGTGATTCCCTGGGTCCGTGAGTGCAGGGGAACACTGTGATAAGAAGGCCAGTCGGTCTGCACGTACTGCCATTCCACAAGATGCATGTGCGCACGCAGACCTGCGCCGCGAGATCTGCCTACGTCTGCCTTGTAGCTAATGACAATATGAAAGAATCAGCCCCCACAGGGAACACCGGGCACCACTCACTTACGCTGAAGACTTTCTTCTCTTTAGATGAACTAATCTGGGCTCCTTTCTTCTCTTGACTTCTCAGCACCTGGAAAAGGATTTTTGCACTCGCCACATGAAACACAGTGTTGCTGTTAATGATGGGAACTGAGTTCAATGCTTTTTGTCAAAACACAAAACAAAACCAAACCAAACCCTGTGTATGGGTGTGTCTTGTGTATGTGTGACATGTATTTGGGTATCCACAGCAGCCAAAATAAGGCTTTCTATCTCCTGTAGGCAGAGTAACAGGCAGTTATGAGCTGCCTTGCTGTGGGTGTTGGCCCTTCCTCTGGGAGAACAAGAAGTACTCTTGACTGCAGAGCTGTCTCCAGCCCTTCTTTGGCAGCTTCATGGCTGTGCCCTAAGCCTTTAACACTGCTTGGACTGTCTGGCAGAATGTCTCCTGGTTTAAAGGATAGGAGAGCTAGATTTTATTGGATCCTCTTAGAAGGCACCTGTCTCTGACAATGGCACGTAAACAGCAGCATACAGCATGCCAAGCCCAAGAGCCCTCGGCCTCTCTGTGTAACCGCAAGCATGGAGCTTTCCAAGGTGTTTTCTCCCCAAGACTGGGGCTGCCCTTTTGGAACTGTTTCTTTCTTCCTTCCTTTTTCCTTCCTTTTTTCCTTCCTTTTTTCCTTTCTTTTTTCCTTCCTTCCTTCCTTCCTTCCTTCCTTCCTTCCTTCCTTCCTTTCTTCCTTTCTCCCCGCCCCCTCTCTCACCGCCCCCTCTCTCCTACTTCACACATTTACTGCTTCAGCCCATTTCAAGCTGTCTCTGATCCTCTGCGGCTGCTTCTTGCCAGCCCCTCCAATTGGTCCTTGGGGTGTCCCACTGGTCACTTTGCAGCAGCCCCCTCAGGCCAAGAAAGCTTTCCTCACTTTGTTTCTGCTTAACCCCTGCCCTTCGGGGTGCCGAGGGGCGGGCTCTGGGCTGCCTCCCTTGTAGTCTGCTCTTGCTTGCAGGTGGCTTCTAAGCCAAGAGGAACTTTGCCCCAGGCTCCACTCTCCCATAGGCTCTTGCAGTGCTGCTACAAAAGAGAAAAATGGAGCCTTTGAAGAGTGCATATACACTATTCATGTACTTTTCAGAAAGAGAGAACTGCCTATAAATTTTCAGGATTGGTATTAGATTTTTACTTTGTTATCGGAGAGGAGAACTAGCGGGTTATGGCTTGGATGGCTTTTGGAATGAAAAAGAGGCAGTTGCCATTTCTAAGCATCTAGTCTTTTAGTGAAGCTTATTTGAAAATTTCCCTCTCGAATCTAATTCCCAACAAGTTGTATTCCAGTGGGACGCTGTGGCCAGTGAGCACAGTGCCGGGGCTGCAGGCCGTGCTGAGGGCTCCTCTTGGAGAGCTAGCTTCCCGACCCACAGACACAGCACTGCACAGGTCCTTCTGCCACTCCCGGGCCAGAGGAAAGCCCACTTCTCTGCCTCAGCCCTCCAGACCTTTCTGTCACCTATGCTGTTGTCTTCAGTTTCCCCCAAGGGAAATAGTATATGGTTCTTTCAACAACTTGAGCCACTGTCCTAGCATTAAAGGAAACATGATATTTTTTTTCTCCCAAATCTCTGAACTGTTGTGACCAGTATGCTGTCTTCTCAGATTCCCCAAGTTAAAGTAAAATAAAGGAAACTACTTTTTTCCTGAGTTTTTAAATTTAAACTTTTAATCACATGGACATGTTTATTGTGTGTGAGCATGTGTGGGCAACTTGCATGGATCTGTTTTCTTCCTCCATCAGGGATCTGACTCAGATAATCACCATGAAGACAGGTTCCTTTCCCCTCTGTGGTTCTCAGCCTTCCTAATTCCGTGACCCTTCCACATAGTTCCTCATGTTGTGGTGACTCCACAAATTATTATTGCTGCTCCTTCACAGTCGTAATTTTGCTACTGTTATGTGATAGATTATCTGAATGAGCTAATGGCGAGACAAAGTTAAATTATATAAATGCAGGTTTATTGGGAGTGGCACAGGATGGGGAAGGAGAGAGAGAAAGAGAGGTGAATGCAGAGAGAAGAGAGACAGAAGGAGGGGTGGTGGGGAAGGGGGACACTACACGAATCAAAATGTCTGGGTTATATAGTGAAGGGCCTCTGGGAGAGGGGAAGCCCTGCCCCTACGTAGAGGCCAGGGTGTGCCAGCCATGCCCTGCAGCAGGTAGGGACCTAACATTAATTATCTCATATGCAAGATGTGTGACAGGTGACCCCTGCCGTGACCCGCATGTTGAAAGCCAGTGTTTTACCTGCGGAGTCATCTTGCAGGTCCCTGTCCCGAGTTTTAAATGGCCAGTTTCTCTTCCAGTCTTTTTAGTTGAAAAATAAAATTTAAGAAGTTCTTATGAGCCTGTCCCCTTCCTCTACATGTCAACATTACTAAACTGATTGGAATTTGGAACTGTGGTATGTGCCGCATGAGCCCAGCATGGAGTCATTGTTTTGCCTTTTATTTCTCCATGGTTGTGCCAAGGGCAGCTGTTTTCAGTAGCTGGTTAAGAGACAGACCATCCAGAGAACAAACCCTCTGCCTCCTTGGGGTCTTTGCCTCTGGGTAGATCTTTTTGCACTGAGTTTTGAACACGGGGTGTGTCCACCCAAGCATCTGGGCATGCGCCTCTGTGCCTGTATTTTGCCAGTGTGTGCAGACCTGTCGTACAGCGCCCCCAGAGGCCTGGCAGGTACTCTTCTTTGTCACTGTGCCAGAGGGGCCTCTTTGGATCCGTGAATCTGGGAAACACAGATCCGCAGATCCGTCCATTTTGGCTTTTATGTAGCTGAAGTGTGCTGGATTTTGTGGTGTTCGTAGAAAGGGAGGTAACAGATAGCCTATGTTGCCCTTATCTCTAACTTGACTTAGATTATCTTGTCCTGAGGGGATTTTGAACATTGCATAGTATGCTCACTTTAAGCAAACCAGGAAAAGAGGGCACCCCTCTCTCTGTCTCTGTCTCTCTCTCTCTCTTTATCCCACAGCTACAAAACTTCTGACTGTGTTCTCCTGTGTTTGAGAATAACCTTATAAAAGCAGAAAGTTAGAGTCTCCCTGGGCATGACTGCTGAGTTCTGGCCTCCACATGTTTATATGACAACAGTCATAAAAGCTGTTGGAGTCACAGAATCAAGAAAGTCTTTGTTTCCCTGAGTGAGAAGGGCATGAAGCACCTGGTGCCTGATAAGATGGCTCAGGAAGTGGCCTTCCTGTGACCTGGGGTTCTTGCTTGAGTCCTTTAGAAAGGGGTAAATAGTAAAGAAGAAAGCCTCAGGGTGTGTTGAGAGAGCTGTTGCGTGTCACTGTCCATGGGAAGACTGGTCCTTATTAGCTGTTGAATGCGGCAGGCTGGGAACTGCCTGATGTACAGCCGGAAGCAGGATCACATACCCGCCCTGCCATGAACAAAACCCAGCGGGTTGCCTTTTGAACATGGAGACCTGAGTTCTTCCCCTCAGGTTAAAAGAAGTGGGGATGACATCACCCACTGGTAATCCCAATGCTGAGAAGGAGGAAATGGGGATCCCCAAGACCTGCTGGCTAGGCAGGTTGGCCTGCTTGGAAATCTCTGGGCTAATGAGCGACTCTGCCTCAAAATACAGGGTGGACAGAGGCTCTACAGAGGAACAACACCACAAATTGTCATTGGTCCTCCACATATACCTTTATCTGTGTTTGCCCATGTGCAACATACTCCCTACAGCAAGTGACAGCGACAATAACATGAAGCCACCACACTGGCCTTGCCTGGATTTACGGTATTCTTTGAATTGCCATGGCAACAATAGTTTTAATTATGGAAAGCCAAAATTATACCTTGTATATCAGACGTGGCTCGCTTTTCCCTGTGGACAGAAGTCTGATTGGGGGAAGCTTTATGTGGATTTTCCCTCTAGGCCGGCTTTGATTATCTGCGCGAACAGACAGGTCTTTTTGCTTATGGAATGAGCGAGAACAAACTGAACTTTTACAGGCTAAGGGGCCTGCTGGACAGAGGCTCCAGAGATACCAAACTGAATTCCTTTGTCTGGGAGACAGCACAGCTCAGCACGGATGCTTACAAGCCTGGCGAGACTGTGCCCTGGACCCATTTTTGCTGCTCTGTTTCAGCTACTGGAACTCTGTACATTAGGCTAGACACTTGGGTGAAGTATTATCTGATAATTATCCTTGACAACATTTAGTAGGGGTGGGGGTGGGGGTGGGGAAGGACAAGCAAGTGATCCCACTGCAGTGAAAATCACAGAGACACACCCTTCGAAGCAGCTTCCTGGCCAGAGCTACGGAGGGGACCCTGGGCTTCATGGCTCACCTTCCAGCCTGTTCCCCATTTTTATTTCCGAACCTGCTCACTCTCTGAGTTTGCTATCAGGTTTGGAGAGGAACCACAGCATATCTGAATGTCTGGGCTCCCTCGTTTTCAAAGCTCCTGCAAAGCTAAATAATCTCCCCCTCAGGTAAACATAAATCATTGTCTACCTTCTTTGCTCCTTGAGTAGACCTTCTGATGTATTCATTAATTATGGCTGCTGCCTGGTGGTGCAGTGATGGCTGAGTGGTACCCGGGAGCATATTTCTTGGACCGCCCCATTCCTGACACTCAGCCTTAAACTCCCTCTCGGTGTTAAAGAGGTCCTTCTTCTGAGAGATGGACAGCCAGATGGTAGCAAATGAAAGAACTGTGCATGAAAAAAAAGCAGCAGAGCAGCAGTGTGGGTACATTCATGAAGCTTCCAGAAGGAGGACAGAACACTGGCATCCTTAAAACCTGGCACAAGGCTGGGGAAATGCCCTGCAAACACAAGGAGAGGGGAGAGAAGAGAAAGGGGTGTGGAGGAAGGGAGGGATAGAGAGATTGAGAGAGAGAGAGAAAAGGAGAGAAGGAGAGTGAGAAAGAGGGAGGGCCAGAGAGAGGGAGAGAGACCACAGACTGACACAGACAGAGAGGGAAGGAGGGAGGGAGAGAGACAGAGGGAGAGAGTACACCTGTTTCTGATCTGGTCACCCCTCCTAAAACATCTCCATTCTCTGCTTCATCACTGTCCTGGCTTCATTCCTGCTCTGTGCTCCTTGTAATAATGAAGTTGAGTGCAGCCCCAGCTCTGGAAGCCCAGAACGCCCAGGCAGAGACCGCTTAGCAATAGGCACCACCCTTCCGATTTCTAATTCTTTCCCAGATTATTTTTTAAAAGAGAAAACAAAACCTCCCATTTTTGGTAAATCTTGCTTAACTACTGACACAGCCCCCTGTTTGTTTAGCTTCCACATCCAGGAAGCTCTGCGGCTCTGATTTTGATTTTGGAGTTCAGGCATGTTAATGAAGTCTTTGTATGAAAGCAGAGGGGCTCTGTTTCTTGTTTGTTAGTTTAATGAGATTTTGTGTTAAGAATGGCACCATGAATCTGTCAGAATTAGCTTGGCTGCATGTGTGTAGCTCAGCAGCTTTGAGACCCTTGAAATGTCTGTTTTTAGGACACCAGCGGGGGGCTAATGAAAAGGCTTTGTTGATTTTAACGAATTTCAAGCCACTGTAGCCAAAATAAATATAATCTGCTTTTTGGATTAGTTGTCGCAGATGATTTTGCCGACTAACAGTGATTAAAGAATGTGTGTGGACTAGAAGCCTCGCTGTTCTCCAGTGACTCTGGCTAAAACAGCAATAAACAGAAGTAAATAAAGACTTAGGGTATTAGTTATCTTTAATAAACAGTGACACCAAACGTACAGTGTATAGGCGTGACAGGAGGGAGGGGTGGCTTGAGGAAGATTGGGGTGTCAAATACCTGTGTGGCGCGTGTAACTTCGGCGCTTGCTGCACAAAGCACCAAAACAAAGCGAAGCACACATGAAAAAGAAACGCCATTATTAAAAAATACAGCGGAGCATGGCCGGTCCTATCTGTGCGTTGTAAGATCTACCTGCTCTCGAAATGGAGCCCAGAGCTGTAGCCTCACTCTCAGGCCTCTCCAGCTCCAGTTGAGTTCATTGCCATTCTGTACTCGTCTTCCCTTGGACTTGGGGACCAAAGTTGAAATCCTGCAACTATGGGATTAGAGTCTGAATATGAAGGCAGTGTTAATTACTTGTGTAATTATTAACCTTCTTGCCTAGTAATTCTGCCCAGCTAATGAGCAGGACAGTGGAGCTGCATCCTTTCCTGTATACCCCACTGCTGTGTGCCCCAGCCTGCAAGCCCTATCCTTATGTTTCTCCAGGGAAGTCTAGGAATGGGGTTTTCTTTCATTGCTGTTTAACCACATCCCAAAGCGAGGAGGGCTGTGGCTGAAGTTCTCCCAGGAGGGGTGTATGTGTGCCGCCTGGAAGATGCCTTCTGTAGCATAAACAAACAAATGAAGTAGAGATGCCGAGATGCCTGCTACTGTTTCTAACTGTACCGCATGCTTACGGCGTCCTTAGTCCTTATTGGACACCTCTGATGGCAAATTACAAGCCGTTCTCAAGCTTCTTGCCCTCCTGCCCGGCTGGTGCTGATATATTCGTCGACAGGTGCAGAAGCAGGCATGTTCAAGGCATGGGCATGGAACATGGAGCCGCCCAGCAATTGAGCAGTGACGGTCCAGTCTTCGGTTCCATTCATACTTGACTGAGCCAATCAGAATGCCCATCAACCTGTGCTCGCAGGGTCTCAGGAACCAATGGCTGTCACCTGCTCAGGTCTCTTCCCATGCCTGGCGCTGTACACCCCGTTCCGTACCTTGTAGGACATGTCTTACCCTGAGAAGTTCCATCTCCTGTGGCAGGCCCAGCTTTCAGGAGCTCCTAGGATGGGTTGAGAGATGCTCCTGTCTGCTTACAGGTTCTAGTCCAGTGGACGACACTAAGGTAATAGACACAATGTATTTGAAAATAATGACTCAGCCCTGTGTTGGGTTACGGAGAAGGCAAGAGAGTCTCTGGCGAGCAGTTGCAGTCCCTTGGGAGGTGAAGTGGAGGAGACCCCATCTAGCAGGTGTGGTCGGAACGGAGCCTTGAAGGCAGCGGCTGTGGGTCTGAGGAAAATACGAATTGAAGAAGAGCAGGGGCCCCCACAAAGAAGCTGAGCTCATCAAAGAAAAAGCAGGCAGGCCTGCTGTGTCAGAGATAAGAGTCTGGCTGGGTGCGCAGCCTGTTGTCAGGACTGTGTGGGATTGAGGGAGAAGTGTGACATGACGTGTCGGTTTTGAAACCCTCTGAGGTAGGTGTCATTATCCTCACTTCAAGAATGGAGCACTCGGGTAAGAACACGTGACCAAGAGGCCGAGGGCGCCATCATGCTCCACAGCCCTGACTGCTTTCTGCCTCCTAGGAGAGGATCTACGTGAGATCTACTTGATATCTTCTTTAACTTCAAATGGAGAAATCTTGGTAAGTTCACACCTAAGTTTAAATGATACCTTTGAATGTGGTACACATCATGCAGCAACTGGTCCATTCAGTATGTACTTGCATCTTTGGCTTGCTGTATATGTGAGGCTCCGTGGGTGTATTTGTATGTATGTGGGTGCATGCATGTATGTGTATTTGTAGGTACATAGGTGCATGTGTGTACAGGCCACAGATTGACTTCAGATGCTTTCCTTGATTGAGCTATACATTATATATTGAGCTGGATTCTTCACTTGGAAAGCCCAGAGCCCAGAATCCTCCAAGCTAGCCAGCTTGCTGGGGGATTCCCTATGCCCCCATCTTACCTGCTGACATCAGCATGCCTGCCTGGTATTGATCTAGGTGCTGGGTCCTCCTGGTCCCAGCAAGCATCTCTCTAACGAGCTGTCTCTCTGCCCCACTTGCAGTTTTAAGTCCATTTTCCAAATGAATTAGCAAAACAGATTGTATCCTGTGAATTACTCTGAAAAACTCTGGAAGGTTCCAGGTGAGACTCGAACCCGCCCTGCTGCCAGCCTCTGAAATGCCTGTGGGCCTTATGGCCTCATGCTGCTTCCAAACTGCTGGGGATGCAGACACTAAGATGCTGCTGTGTTTTCCTCTGCTCCATTTGTGACGTGAGGATGAGGGCGCATACATCTTCATCTTAGGGGTTAGAGTAAGCTTGATAGGTTCATTATTCCTCTGCCTCCGACTTCCTGTCTCCATAGGAGTAAAGAATGGGCCACACATGCCTACCAGCGTAGCTTATTTCTCTAGGTCTCCCTCTTTCTTCTTGCATTCAGCATATGTGAGGAGTGAGATCCCCATGACCTTGACCTCTCCTGCCCTGATTCAAGACAGGTCCGGGCAGATGTCCAAGTGTCTGCTGAGTGGGATTGAAACCCAAAAAGTGACACAGCTTTGCACAGAGCAAGCTTCGGGAAATTCTCCTTAGATTTCATTAAGTTTTGGAACTTATTTTACAACTCCTGTGGATTCCCACAAGGTGACGAGACGGGTCTATTATACATCAGCAATGACCCAGTCTGTACTATTTCTTTCATCACAAATGTGA